>NW_016809835.1:3287741-3349407 GCF_001698545.2 Rhinopithecus bieti | reverse complement strand
AAAAAAAAAAAAAAAAAAAAAAAATTGAATGAGTACAGAAAACAAGACTTGCTGTAATTTTTGCTTGGATGTGATTCCAGGGGAAATATTTTCTCTTAAATGAAAATATAATAGCTAACCCCTACATAAAGCTTACTATGTGTTTTTGGGGGGTTACAAATGTATTCAGTCCTTTGTGTTTCCTAAGAACCCTGTGAAGTGAGTACTGCTGCTACCCCACTGGACAGGTGCACAGGGAGGCTGGGCACCTGCTCCTTCAACTTGCCAGCCAGGGGCATTGCCGGGTGGGAAGCGCCAGGTCTCTCTCCTCTCCAGAGGGTGTCTGTGTGCTCTGCCACAGCACCCATTCATTCTTTAGAGTTCCAGTTAAATGCCATTTCCCCAGTGAGGATGGGCCCTGGCTCCTCATTCCCCCTTGTTATTTTCATAGTACCTGGCATTTTGGTGTTTTTCATTTAGGACACTTCCCACAGCCATAGCTGCTTACTATCCCTTTCAGACCGCTTCTTCCCCACCCTTTGCTGCTTAAACTATCTGTCAACCTCTTCCCTTCCTGTCACTCTCATCAATGGCTTCCATCTCTACCACTTCAAATCCTACCTTAATGCTACATGCTTCCAGCCTCTACATGGATGAGTGCTAGAGTTTGGATGTTTTTATTCCCTCACATCTCATGTTGAAATTTGATCCCCAGTGTTGGAGATGGGGCCTAATGGGAAGTGTTTGGGTCATGAGGGTGGATCCCTCATGATTAGATTAATGCTCCCCCTGGGAAGGCATTAATAGTTCTAGCTCTGTTCGTTTCCAAGAAAGCTGGTTGTTAAAAAAAAACCTGGCACTTCCCTCCTCCCTCTTTGCCTTCTGTCTCACCATGTGTGATCTGTACATACCAGGTTTCCTTCACCTTCTGCCTTGATTGGAAACAGCCTGAAGCCCTCACCAGAAGCCAGAAGCAGATGCTGGTGCTGTGCTTCTTGTACAGTCTGCAGAACTGTGAGCCAAATAAACCTCTTTTCTTTATAAATTACCCAGCCTCGGGTATTCCTTTATAGCAACACAAACACACTAAGACAATACTAATTCAGAATTCAGGCCTTCTCATCTCCAGATCCTTCCTCTTCCAACCACCTCAGCCAACACCTCCTACCAGCTCACCCTGAACCAGGGACTACCTGAAACAGCCCCTTCTGCAAAAACAGGAATTGGAGCATCTCTTTCCATCTTGCTTTTCCAACCATTCCTGCTATGACTGTCCTTCACTGTAACTAGACCCTTCACTTGTTCCAATTAACTATTTTTTCTTTACTTCTTTCTTGTGTAGTTTAGATCCTATGCTCTATCAATTCAGTAGCAGTCTTTCTGATAGACTAAATTTCAAAGCCTGTGTCTTTGCATCATGCCATCTGGTAATGTTGCCATTACCTACTTTTCTGAGCCTGTCCTCAGTAGCTAAGTGCTACTGGTGAACGACCCAACTCTAAAATTGACTGCTATCTGTATAAATCAATGTTCACTAAACTGAAGTGGGCCCTCAACAATGCCTGGCTACCCAACCCCATTTTGTTCCTAGGCTCACTTTCTGCATAACTGTTTTCAGCAGGTAGTCCTAAAGTCTAGTGAGCCTTTTTCCCTGCTCAGGTGACAGACACCCTTGATGGTTCTGATCCTTGCCTGGCCAGCATGGTTCTTCAGGAAAGACAACAAGCAAGGGTAAAGCAAGGGTAAATCCTTGGCCAAGCATGCTCCACCTATAATGCCCCTGGCTTGGAATCCCAGTGTTATAGCTCTTTAGTTTGCTCTTCAGTGCTTGATAACTGAAGCATACTTGCTTCCAGTCCAGGTCAGGGAGCTCCAAGTCTTAGCTTCCTGTTGTGCCAAAGCTGATTCTCCCTTCATGGTGACTTTTCCCTGATATTGGACCCAGGTCAGTGTTCTAAGCTCACCTCACTTCTGATGAGTTCTTCCTTTCAGGGCCCTACATATTTCTTGCTAGAGGCCTAAATCAGAATTACCTCCATCCATCAGCATGGCTTAAAATAAGAATTGGTGAACTTATTCTGTAATGGGCTAGACAGTAAATATTTTAGGCTCTATAGGCCATTTGAGTTATTTGGTCTCTGTTACAACTACTCACTTCTACCATCACAACTGGAAAGCAGCCATAAACATAGACAACATAAACAAATGAGCATGGCTATGATTCAATAAAACTTTACTTATGGACACCAATATTTGAATTTCATAGAATTTTCACATGTCACAAAATATTCTTCTTTTAATTTTTTTCAGCCATTGAAAGTATAAAGTCTCCTATTCCAGTAGGTGTAGTTAGAAATAAACAAAATAAAGTCATTCTTAGTTCACTGGTCTTACAAAACAGGAGGCAGCCAGATTTGGCCCTTGGGCTATAGCTTGCTCACTTCTGCAATACTAATTTGTTGAACTTAAAAAGAAATAGGGGGAAAATCTGGCAAGATGGTAGAGTAGAAAGTACCAGGAATCTATCTCCCCACTTAGATAATGATTTGCTGGCAGAATCTGTTTGATATAACTATTTTACAACTCTGAAATCTATTGTAGACTTAAAAACTTCCAGTGGAAGGTTGGGCAGTAAACTGCAGTTACTGTCAATCAGTTTTAGCTCTTAGCAGAGTAGTATCACCCATCCTTCACCTCCAGCCCATACACATTGTGGGAGTCTCAAAAGGAGAACAGAGAAAAGCTAGAACTGTTGTAATGATAGTTAGTACCTTCACTTTTGTGTTCTGCATGGTTTAAGAGATTAATATATTTAAAAATATTTGTTTAAAAGCTAGTATTATTATAACTTTGGTTTGTAAATCCACATTTTATTTACTACATAATTTAAGAGATCAATGCAGTTAAAAGATTTATTAGTTTATGCTTTTGTCACACAACATGTGAATATGCAGTCTGTGACAACAACTGAAAGGGGTGGAGATAAAGCCATAAAGGAGCAGAGTCTTTGTGTGTTATTGAGGTTAAGCTTTTCTAAATTCAAATTAGTGTTATAACTTTAGGATCTTACATGTAATCCCCTTTACATTTAACCACAAAGAGATAGGTATAGAATATACACAAAAGGAAATGAGAAAAGAATTTAAACCACACTATTTTTTAAAAAAATCAATTAAACACAAAAGAGCAGTGCAGGAAATGAGGGACAAAAAAAGCTGTAAGTCATATAGAAAACAAATGGCAAAATGACAGAAGTATGTCCCTTCTTATTAGTAATAATTTTAAATGTAAGTGGATGAAACTCTCCAATGAAAGGACAGAGATTGGCAGTAAAGATTTTTTTCTAAAAAACAACAACAACAACAATAACAGCAACAAAACCCATGATCCAACTATATGCTGTCTACAAGAGACTTACTTTAGCTCCAAAGACACTTATAGAATAAAAGTAAAACAATGGAAAAATATATTCATGCAAATAATAAACAAAAGATAACACAGGTGACTATCCTAATATCAGACAAAATAGATTTTAAATTGTAAAAGTGGTTACTAGAGACAAGAAGGGCAATATAAATAAAAGTTTCAACACATTGAGAAACTAGAAAAACTATAAATATTTATAATCTAATGACAGATCATCAAAATATAATCATCAAAAACTGACAGAATCAAAGGGAGAAATAGAAAGTTGTACAATAACAGTTGTAAACATCAATATCCCACTCTCAATAATAGATAGAACAACCAGACAAGTAAGATACACAAGAAAATAGAGGACTTAACCAACATAATAAACCAATTAGATCTAACAGACATAAACAGAACACTCTACCCAACAATGACAGCATACACATTCTTCTCAAGTGCACATGGGGGCATGGTCCAGGGTAGATCATCTAGTAGGCCACAAATTAAGTCTCAATATATTTTTAAAAATAGATGGCTGCATGTTGGAAGTCCAAGGCAGGAGGATCACTTTAGCCCAGGAGTTTGAGACCAGGCTGGGCAACCTAACAAGACTTTATTTCTACAAAAAAAAAGAAAAAAAAAAAGTTAGCCAGGCATGGTGGTGCATGCCTGTGGTCCCAGCTACTTTGGAGGCTGTAGTGGAAGGATCACTTGAGCCCAAAAGGTTGAGGCTGCAGTGAGCTGTAATCACACTACCGCACTCCAGCCAGGGCAGCAGAGACCTTGTCTCCAAAAAAAAAAAAAAAAAAAAAAAAAAAAAAGATAGATAGATATCATACAAAGTATCTTCTCTAACTACAAGACAAAATTAGAAATCAATATGAGAAGTAAAACTAGAAAACTCACAAAATTGTGGTTAAGCTTGTCTAAATTCAAATTAGAATGTTATAACCTTAGGATGCTAAACAACCAATGTTTCAAAGAAGAAATCACAAAGAAAATTAGAAAATACTTACAGATAAATGAAAATAAAAACAGAGCATACCAAAACTTATGGGACTTAGCAAATGCACTGATCACAGGGAAATGTATAACTATAAATGTTTACATTTTTAAAAAACGTAAACAAAGGTAGCAGAGAGAAGGAAGTAATAAAGATCAGAGCAAAAATAAACAAAATAGACAATACAAAAAATAGAAAAGATTAATGAAACAAAAGTTGGTTATCTGAAAAGATCAACAAAATTTACAAACCTTTAAGGAGAGGGACTAAGAAAAAAAGAAGATTCAAATTATTAAAATCAGAAATGAAAGTGAGGATATTACTACCAATTCTACATAAATAAAAAGGATTTTGAGAGAGTACTATGAACAATTGTACATCAAAAATTGGATAACCTAAATGAAATTGGCAAGTTCCTAGAACACAAGACTTACAGCAAGGCAAAATCACAAATAAATAGAAAATTTGAATGCACCTATAAATAGTAAGGAGATTGAATCAGTAGTCAAAAATGTCTCATCAAAGAAAAGCCCTGGACCTGATGGCTTCACTCATGAATTTTACCAAATGCTTAAAAAAGAACAATACTAATCCTTTCAAACTCTTCCAAGAATTGAAGTGGCAGGAACACTTCCTAACTCATTCCATGAAACTAACGTTACACTGATACTGAAGCTAGACAAAGACACTACAAGAAAAGAAAACTATCAGACCAGAAGGACAGAGTAATAAAATAAAATAAGAAAACTATTGACCAATATTTCGTATGATATTGGTGCAAAAATCCTCAACAAATTATTAGCAAACCAAATTCAGCAGTATATTAAAAGGATCATATACCATGATGAAGTGGAATTCATTTCTGGAATGCAAGAATGGTTAAACATATGAAAATTGACCAATGTAGTGCACCACATTAACAGAATGAAGGAGAAAAAACACATGGTTATCTCAATTGATGCATAAAAAGCGTTAGACAAAAATCAACACTGTTTTATGATTAAAAACACTCAATAAACCAGAAATGGAAGGAAACTATACCAATAGTGAAAGCCATGTGGGAAAACCCACAGCAAACATTATATTCAATGGTGAAAAATTGAACACTTTTCCTCTAAGATCAGGAATGAGGCAAGGATACCTACTTTTACCACTTAACATAGCCCTGGAAATACTAGCCAGGGCATTTAGGCAAGAAAAACAATAATAATAGAATACATCCAAATTGGAAAGAAAGAAGTAGAATTTTCAATGTTTCAGATAAGATGGTGTTATATGCTGAAAATCCTAAATATTACACACACACACACACAAATTGTTAGAATAAAATGAATTCAGCAAAGTAGTAGGATACAAAGTGAATACAATGCAAAAATTATTTGCATTTCTATACACTAACAATGAATAATTTGAAAAGGGAAATATGAAAACAATTCCATTTATAATAGCACCTAAAAGAAGAAAATAATTAGAAATTAATTTAGACAAGGAGAGGAAAGTCTTGTACAATAAACACTATAAAATATTGCTGAAAGAAATTAAAGAAAGTATAAAACAGAAACACATCCCATGTTCATGGGTTGGAAGACTTAATATTGTTAAGATGTCAATACTACCCAAAGTGACCTACAGATCTGATGCAATTCCTCTCAAAATCCCAATGATATTTTAGGGAGAAACAGAATAACTGATGCTAAAATTCATTTGGGATCTCAAGAGACCCTGAATAGCCAAAAGTCTTAAAAAAGAAGACCAAAGCTGAAGGACTTACATTTCCTGATTTCAAAACTTACTACAAAGCTGCAATAATCAAAACAGTGTGGTACTGGCATAAAAACATACATATAGACCAATTGAATAAAATTGACATCCCAGAAATAAACTCTCACATGTATGGCCAAATGATTTTTGACAAGGGTGTCATGACCATTCAATGGGGAAAGAACATTCTTTTCAACAAATGGTTTGGGAAGACTGAATATCCACATACAAAATAATGAAGTTGGACCTTACCTAACACATATAGAAAAATAATTCAAAATTAATCAAAGACTTAAATGTAAGACCTAAGACTAGAAGGAAAACATAAGACAAAAGCTTGAAGACATTGGATTTGGCAATGATTTTTTTTTTTTTTTTTTTTTTTTTTTTTTTAGAGAGAGTCTCGCTCTGTTACCCAGGTTGGAGTGCAGTGGCTCAATCTCTGCTCATTGCAACCCCTGCCTCCTGGGTTCCAACAATTCTCCCGCCTCAGCCTCCAGAGTAGCTGGGATTACAGGCATGCACCACCACACCTGGCTAATTTTTGTATTTTAAGTAGATACGAGGTTTCACCAGGTTGGTCAGGCTGGTCTTTAACTCCTGATCTCAAGTGATCTGCTGTCTCGGCCTCCCAAAGTGCCGGGACTACAGGCATGAGCAACTGCCAATGATTTTTTGGACATGACATCAAAGGCACAGGCAAAAAAGAAAAACATAGAGAAACTGGATTTCATGAAAGTTTGAAAATTTTATGCATCAAAGACACTATCAACAGAGTAAAAAGGCAACCCACAGAATGGGAGAAAATCTTTGCAAACCATGTATCTAATAAGGAATTAATATCCAGCATATATAGAGAACTCACCTAAAACTCAAAAACAAAAAAACCAAACAACCTGATTCAAAAAATGGGCAATGCAGTTAAACCTCAGTGTTGGAGCAGTACTGTGATACCTGGCACAGTGCTTTGATCTTATGATGCCCTCTGTACTGACCTGAAGGAGACCTAAGAGACCTTTCCCTTTTTGAGTTTGAATCACAGCCTCGATGTGGTCTCTTGTTTTATGTCCTTGTTCCTAATGTGAAAGAGCTTAACTGCTTCTTGGTTGTATTGGGTAGCATTGGGATAAGATTTTAACTGGGTATTTTTGAATTGTTTTAACACTAAACCAATTTTATAATCTTTAAATTTATCAGCTTTTTACATTTGTGTTCTTTTCAGTCAGGGCTTCTTAGATCTACTTCTGGTTGATGGAGCACATTGATTTGGAGTTTCAGATCTTCCAAAGCACTATTTGTTGTAATAACTATTTTCTAAATATAGTGCCTTTAAAGGAAAAATGAACACAGGGAAGTGACTTTGCTACAAATAATGTTGCTGTTTTAAGGATTCATATTAAATATGTGCCTTCTATATAGAACACGGCAGAAAGACTGAAAAATAACAGTAATTGTGTAATTCAGAATTCACACCAATCAGTGTTGAAACTCAAACATTGCAAAAGTGGGTGTCAATATTCACTGCTTAACAATATGATAGCGTTGGTACATCTGAGAAATGAGTGCTCAGGTGGATTTTATCCTTGCAAGCATGTTTTTATAAGAATCGTGGGTGTGCCTATCATAACAATTGTTTTCTGTATCTTGAAAAAGTATTCTCCACATTTTAAATGTTTTATATTAGAGAATTCTTTAATGCACACTTGTCAAATATATATATATATATAGTACCAATGTTACCTTTTTATTTTTTGTTTTAGATGTAAGAGCATGCTCATATTTTAGGTACTTACATAAATTGTTACGTTAGTTTTTCTTATGTAATACCTTTTTGTTTGTTTATGTGGTTCAAAAATATTCTTTCCTTAAACTCTCAGGTGGATTTTATCCTTGCAAGCATGTTTTTATAAGAATTGTGGGTGTGCCTATCATAACAATTGTTTTCTGTATCTTGAAAAAGTATTCTCCACATTTTAAATGTTTTATATTAGAGAATTCTTTAATGCACACTTGTCAAATATATATATATAGTACCAATGTTACCTTTTTATTTTTTGTTTTAGATGTCAGAGCATGCTCATATTTTAGGTACTTACATAAATTGTCACATTATTTTTTCTTATGTAATACCTTTTTGTTTGTTTATGTGGTTCAAAAATATTCTTTCCTTAAACTCTTAAAAAAAAATGGGCAATGGAATTTTATAGACATTTATCCAAAGAGGATATACATATATCTCCACTAAGCACATGAAAAGATGTTCAATATCACTGATCATTAGGAAAATGCAAATCAAACTACAATGGAATGCCACCTCATGACTGCTATAAAAAAAAAAAAAACAACAGAAAATAAGTGTTAGAGAGGATGTGGAGAAATTGGAACCCTTGTGCACTGTTGGTGGGTAAATTGGTATGAAAAAAGTTTATAGTGGTATGGCATTTCCTCAAAAAATTAAAAATAAAATTACCATATGATCCAGCAATTCTACTTCTGGGTATATACCCAAAAGAACTGAAGGCGAGGTCTCAAAGAGCTCTTTGTACATCAAAGTTCATGGCAGCATTATTCACAATAAACAAAAGATGAAAGCAACTCAAGGTGCCCATTTACAGATGAATGGATAAGCAAAATGTGGTATAGACACACAATGGAATATTATTCCGCCTTAAAAAGTCAGGAAATTCTGACACATGCTACAAAGATGAATCTCAAGGACACTATGCTAAATAAAATAAGCCAGTCACGAAAAGACAAATCCTTTCTGATTCCAATTACATGAGGGGTACTTAGAGTAGTCAAACTCACAGAGACAGAAAGTAGAATGGCGGTTATCATGGGCTTGAGGGAGAGGAGAATGGAGGCTTATTAATGGGTATAAAGTTTCTTTTTATTTTCCTTTTTTTTTTTTTTTTTTTGAGACAGTCTCACTCTGTCACCCATGCTGGACTGCAGTGGTGTCATCTGGCTCATTGTGGCCTTAGTCTCCCCAGCTTCAAGTGATTTTCCCACCTCAGTCCCCCACGTAGCTGGGACTACAGGCAGGCACCATCATGCCTGGCTAATAGAGATGGGGTTTCACTATGTTGCCTAGGCTGGTTTGGAACTCCTAGACTCAAGCGATGCCTCCTTGGCCTCCCAAAATGCTGGGATTACAGATGTGAACCTGACCTAAAGTTTCAGTTTTCATCTTTTCAAGGTGAAAATAATGATGAAGCTGGGCAGTGGTGACAGTTGCACAATATTATGAATGTGTTTAATGCCACTGAACTGTACACTTAAAAATAGGTAAGATGGTAAATTGTATTGATGTGTGAAGGAAACCGGAATGTGTTACCCCAACATATTCCTCTTTGACATAAATATTTTTGAATTAAAGGCAATTAAGAAGTAGCAAACAAAAGAAAAGATCTCTCTATCCATCTGCTTTTCTGCCTAAAGATAGGATATGAAGTCCACTTTACTGGAGACAGCACTTATCAGCCCAGAAATAGCACCAGAAGAACCTACAAAAAAGCCTTATTCTGTTAGTGTATTCCCACAGATTTATCTTGCTACAGTTTCTTGCCTTTGAAAATCTAAAACTGCTTTCCTATGTCCTGTCACTTCTATAAAATTTATTGTTCTTTGTTGTTGAAGATATGATGTTCACAGTTTTAAGCTACCACTTTGAGTTACCTTTCACTGAGATTTCTTCCACATGGTGTACACTGTACACATTAGTTAATACACTTGCTGGCCAAGTGCAGTGGCTCACACATGTAACTCCAGCATTTTGGGAGGCTGGAGTGGGTTGATTGAATGAGCTCAGTAGTTTGAGATCAGCCTGAGTAATAGAGCAAAACTCCATCTCTACAAAAAATACAGTATTAGCCTGGCGTGGTGGTGCATGCTTGTAGTCCCAGCTACTCGGGAGGCTGAGGTGGGAGGATCACTTGAGCCCAGGAGGCAGGGGTTGCAGTGAGCCGTGATCTTGCCACTGCACTTCAGTCTGGGCACTAGAGCGAGATCCTGTCTCAAAAGTAATTAATTAGTTAATTAATTTATTAACTTGCTGTTTTTCTCTTGCTAATCTATCTTGTGTTACAGGAGTCTGTTTCAACTACAAATTTATGAGAGCTGAGGAGAATATTTGAGAAGATTATATTTTAACTCCTTATTTTTTGCCACAATTAAAAGAAAACTGAAAAAAAAAAGGGGAAGAAAGGAGTACAGTTGTTGACCCTGTCCTGCCCTGCCCTCCTCTCCCAGGATGTGCCCAATTATCCTGGAGGAGAAGGATGCTGAGAAGGCTCTAAGCAGGTTGCTCACTGGATGACTCTGAGTTCAGGCCATCATATTCTAGGTGCCTTCCCTAGTTCATGGTCTTTCACAATAAGTCCTTTTGATGTGTAGCTTAAATTCTTTCCCTCTGGTCGAATCCTTCCCACTTCACCCAGCCTCCATCTTTAGTCTGCAGCACAAATTCCTCCCCCGGACTTTTTACCAGATTCAAGAGGGAGCTAAATAAACCACCAGTTTTCAAACTGGGGTATAGGAATTCTAGGGAGACAGAAGACCTCCTCAGAGCACCAGACCCAGGTAGTTTCAAAGGAAGCAATTTTTATATCCTCCTCTAAGAACTCTTTCTGAAATATATCTGCCCTCAGGCACTACCTGGTATCAAACTCCTTCTCCCATTGATTCTATTTAGTTCACTTCCGTGGAAGTAAAGGCCTCAGAGCCTCAAACAAAGGAGCAATTCTGAGTGCTGTGTTGGAGTCAGTCGTTACTCAAAGGCCAGAGGAACCAATCCTTTTCAGAGTCAGGTGGTTTCGAATTACAGTCAATTTCTCAGGGTCAATTGGTTCCCAATTACAGTCGATTATAGACCTCATATACAATGGTGGTCCCATAAGATTATAATGGAGCTAGAAAATTCCAATTGCTTAGTGACTTCATAGCCATCATAATATGTAGCACAATGCATTACTCACATGTTTGTGGTGATGCTGGTGTAAACAAACCTACTGTGCTGCTAGTTATGTAAAAGTATAGCATATATAATTATGTATGGCATATAATACTTCATAATGATAATAAATGACTATGTTGCTGGTTTGTGTTGTCAACTGAAGAATGATGAGGTTAATAAATTTGGAAAGACCAACTTTATTGCTCTTAAAAGGTTGCAGCGTGCAGGTGGCCATTCTGACAAGCTGGGAAGTGTAGCCTCTGGCCAGAAGCCAGAAACCTGCACTTTGAAAAGAGAGGCAAAAGGAACAGGAATTTATGCTGAGTGGGGTGGCTGAATATATGTATTTAACAGGCTATAGGAGGAGTCATGAATATTTATGAAAAGAGAAATGTGCACATGCACAGTTGAGCTTCATGGGTGGCAGGTGTAAAAAAATGGTGGCATTACCGTGATCCAAGGGTGGAGTTTTTGGCCCTCTGAACATCAAAAGGGGAAGCAGAGGACATGAAAACCCTCACTGCACCCAACCTCTGTAGACTGGCCAGAACCACTTCATGGTTGGCGGTCTCTTATCATAAATGCTGGTCAGTTGTGTCAAAACTGCAAAAGGGAGGGGCACCATCAAGCCATTGGTTAACATCAGTGGCAGAGCCTTTTAAAAAGACTGGTTTCTGTTAAGCCTTTAGGGAAGAAAGCCTTAGTGAGAGAGGGGGCTTAACAAGGCATGTCCGGCCTCCCATTCCATCATGGCCAGGAACTCAGTTTTAAGGTTTCTCTGGTGTCCTCTTGGTCAAGGGGGGATCTGTTCAGTTGGTTGGGGCCTTAGAATTTTATTTTATTTCTCAATAAAATAAAAAATTACCATACTATACTTTTATTGTTTTAGAATGTTCTCTATTTTATAAGTAGAAGTACCTTTAAAAAAAAAAAAAAAGTTGACCAGGCTCACACCTGTAATCACACCGCTTTGGGAGGCTGAGGTGTGAGGATTGCTTGAGCCCTGGAGTTTGAGGCCAGTGTGGGCAACAAAGCAAGACCCTGTCTCTATTTTTAAGAATAATTTATTTAAAAAAGTTAACTGTAAGGCAGCCTCAGGCAGTTCCTTCTGGAAGTATTCCAGAAGAAGGCATTGTTATAATAGGAGATGACAGCTCCATGCCTATCATTGCCCCTGAAGACCTTCCCACTGGAAGTGGAAGACAACAGGGTGTGGAAGTGGAAGACAATGATATTGATGATACTGAGCCTGTGTAATCTAGGCCAGCGTGTGTGCTTGTGTCTTCGTTTTTATTAAAAAAATTTTAAAAGTTAAAAAAATGTTAAATAGAAAAAAGCTTATAGAGTAAGCATATAAAGAAAGAAAAAAACATTTTGTTTTGAGATGGAGTCTCACTCTGTCGCCAGGCTGGAGTGCAGTGGCACAGTCTCAGCTCACTGCAAGCTCCGCCTCCTGGGTTCAAGAGATTCTCCTGCCTCAGCCTCCTGAGTAGCTGGGACTACAGGTGTCCACCACCACGCCCAGCTAATTTTTGTATTTTTAGTTAAGACGGGGTTTCACCACGTTGGCCAGGTTGGTCTGGATCTCCTGACCTCGTGATCCGCCCGCCTCAGCCTCCCAAAGTGCTGGGATTAGAGGCATGAGCCACTGTGCCCAGCCGAAAGAAAATATTTTTGTGTAGCTGTACAATGTTTTGTGTTTTTATTTTATTTATTTGAGACAGGGTCTCACTCTGTCATCCAGGTTGGAGTGCAGTAGCATGTCTTGGCAGCCTCTCCCTCCCAGATTCAAGTGATCCTTCCACCTTGGTCTCCTGAGTAATTGGAATTACAGGTGCGTGTCACCATGCTCAGCTAATAATTTTTGAATTTTTTCTAGAGACAAGGTCTCACTATATTACCAAGGCTTGTCTCGAACTCCTGGGCTCAAGTGATCCTCCTGTCTTGGCCTCCCAAAGTGCTAGGATTACAGATGTGAGCCACTGTGCCTGGCCTTGTGTTTTAAACTAAGGGTTATTACACGAAAGTCAAAAAGTTTTAAAAAATTAAAAGTTTCTGAAGCAAAAGTTAAGCTAGTTAATTCATAATTGGAGAAAAAAGACTATTATTTTATAGATTTAGTGCAGCCTAAGGGTACTGTGTTTTAATATCTGCGGTAGTGTATAGTAATGGCCTAGGCCTTTACATTCACTCACCTCTGATTCACTGACATACAGCAACTTCCAGTGCTGCAAGCTTCATTCATGGTAAGTGCCCTACACAGGTGTATCATTTCTTTTATACCATATTTTTACTGTACTTCTATGTTTTGATATGTTTCAATACACAAACACCATTTTGTTCCAATTGCCTACAATATTCAGCACACTGACATGTTGTACAGGTTTGTAGCTTAGGAACAATAAACTCTACCTTACAGTCTAGGTGTGTAGGAGGCTCCACCATCTAGGTTTGTGTAAATACACTCTATGAGTTCATACAATGACAAAATTGCATAATGATGCGTTTCTCAAAAGGTATCCCTGTCATTAAGTGACACATGATTGTACTGACTTTCACCAAAATTTGAAGAAGGACCAAGTGGTTAGCTGACTGGTCACTAGAAATAATTTTTGATGAAAAAATTATTATGTGATTTTTTTGGCAAAATCTTGGAAAAAGTAAAAGAATGGAATAACTTTGCTTAATGTACTCCCTCTATTTCTATGTACTTGCTTATGTGGACAAAGAGCATCAGTACTCACATTCATGACAGTGAAAAGTAGGAATAGATTCTGTCTCATTCTAGCAATAAGTAATTGCCAGTGACAGCCCCCATCCATTTCATTAATAGGTGAATTTTTAATAAAAGTTTGCTTTTATGTTTAGTGATTGCCAACATTATGTGTACAATGTGTTTTATTTTTATATTTGATCAATTAGTACTAATAATAGTTGTACTGATAATTCAACCCCAAAATATTAATACTTAGAAACTTACAGTATAGGGTTACATATAGATATATAGATTTTTTGGCAAAGCAAAATATAATTATTTCAAAAAAATATGATTATTCAGAAACATTTTTATAAAAAAATACATTGGGATAAAGTTCTGTAGGGAGGAAGTATATAGAAATAAAGGTTTACAGAAACCAAACACTGCATAATGTGTAAAATATGTAAAATGTATTATTTTTTAAAGCTAATTTTTAAAAACAGGCATGGTTAATGTCATCATGAATTAAGCTAAACCAACTTAATTATATACACCTCTGGGGTTATTTTTAGTAGATACCAAAGATGTTTTGAAGTCACCAAAACCTAGCTACTCCCCCATAATCTCACTAACAGGTGAAAGTGAGTATCTCAAACATCTCAGATCAAATTCCGCTAAACACACAGACCTTTATTAAACATATATTAATAAGCAGACACAAAGCAGTTTATAGGACTGCCTTGTTCCATGAGCTTGCTGACATTGACTTGAGTCAGACACAGTGACCTTCCAGGGGTCTCTTACACTCACAGTGCATCAGGTCATCGGACTTCTTTGTAAATCAACAGTCTGTGAGAGGATGAAGCCACACCACCTTCGTACTAAAATAGAGGATACTGCTAAAGTCTTTTAGCCAACCCACATCTTGAATTCCTCTAATTCCCCAGCAAAAGCCCATTATTAATATTTCTTGTGCCAGATAATAGCCCACCATTTTCACCAATAAACACTTACTTCTAATTTTTATGCCAATTAGGAGAGCCTCAGGTATCATGGAAGCTGCTTCTGGACTGTGGCCTTTCAGGTGTTAGCTGACTACCAACTGATATTCTATGTGAACCCGGAAAGAGTCAGTCATTCAAGATGGATCTTGAGTAGCTAATTGGGCCTAAATTCAAAATGAAGCCAAGTGGCCATTTGCTGACTCGAGGTCACACATGTACTCTGCGTTCTGGAAACGTCACATGTTCTAGTAACTTAGGGACTCTCCTAGCTGTCTGTTCCTCTTTATGCTACTGAGAGGCACCTGAAACTAACCAATAGACTGTGACCTATGGTAAATCAATCCTTCCTTCCTTCCTTCCTTCCTTCCTTCCTTCCTTCCTTCCTTCCTTCCTTCCTTCCTTCCTTTCTTTTCTTTCTCTTTCTTTCTTTTTCTCTTTCTCTCTCTCTTTCTTTCTTTCTTCTTTCCTCTTTCTTTCTTTCTTTTTTTTATTAGTCAACTGTAGTAGTGAGAAGGAGGGAAGAGTATAACAAGAGTTTGATCTGTAACTGACTGTGAACAATCAATTGAAATAACTCACTACCTTTGGACCAGCCTGGTCAATCTTAACATCAATGAAATAGAACCAGGAGAGCTTTTAAAACACCTTTAAAAAGAAATATCCAAGGCCAGGCACAGTGGCTCATGCCTGTAATCTCAACACATTGGGAGGCCGAGGCTGGCGGGTCACTTGAGGCCCGGAGTTTGAGACCAGCCTAGCCAATATGGCAAAACCCCAGTCTCTACTAAAAATACAAAAAGTAGCTGGGCATAGTGGTGCACACCTATGATCCAGGTACTCAGGAGGCTGAGGCACAAGAATTGCTTGAACGCAGGAGGCAGATATTGCAATGAGCTGAGATCACACCACTGCACTCCAGCCTGAGCGACACAGCAAGACTCTGTCTCAAAAAACAAAACAGGCTGGGTGCTCTGGCTCACACCTGTAATCCCAGCACTTTGGGAAGCCTAGGCAGGCAGATGGCCTGAGCTCAGCAGTTCGAGACGAGCCTGGGCAACATGGCAAAACCCTATCTCTACTAAAAATACAACAAAATAGCCAGGCATGGTGGCGCTCTCCTCTAGTCCCAGCTACTCAGGAGGCTGAGGCACGAGAATCGCTTGATTCTCCTCTACCGGGGAGGTGGAAGTTGCAGTGAGCTGAGGTGGCACCACTGTACTCCAGCCTGGGTGACAGAGCGAAAATCTGTCTCAAAAACAAACAACAGCAATAACAACAAAGAACTAGGAGAGCTTGTATCTATCATTTGCATAACAGACTGGAGTGGAAACCTGGGTGAAAATTTTCTTTACTTTTTTTTTTTTTAAGACAGTCTTGCTCTGTCACCCAGGTTGGAGTGCAGTGGTGTAATCACATCTCATTACAGCCTTTATTTCCTCAGCTTCAAGCAATCTTTCCTCAACCTCCCAAGTAGCTAGGACTACAGGCATGCACCACTACACTCAGCTAATTTTTTAAAATTTTGTAAAGAGAGGGTCTTGCCATGTTGCCCAGGCTGGTCTTGAACTGGACTTAGGCGATACTCCCACCTCAGCCTCCCAAAGTGCTGGGATTACATGCATGAGCCACCACACCCAGCCAGCAACTTTTTCTATAAAGGACATCCCCTTTCTTCATTCTGGCAGAGCACATCTTTGTTTTGTATTGAAGGCTGCATCTGCTTGGTTTGCAGAATGCTCAAAGAAATAAAGTCTCTCTTAACCCAATACTTTGTTCTCAGTAGTTTTATTAACATCTAGCTTACCTGGGTTACAGTTTAACCTAAGTAGCGCTTGCACAATATCACACTTAGGCTGCAGAATTTTAAATAATGGACATTTAACAGTGAGTGTCAAATCACTGATATATTTCTATCCCATTGAGCATCTTCAAAAGTGATGCACATTTTAGTTTAAAATGACAGTATTTACACCATACCGTGAATATAAATCCTTTCTATTTAAATTTATGATGAAAATTTTACATGTCAACTTTAAAATGAGCAAACAGGTACACAGATTTTTAAAATTATTTGTAAGGTCATCTGAAAAGCTGGAACCTCACTGCACCCAGCAGGGCTCCCTTTGTGGTTGGGGGATGACATCTCTTTGGCCTTTATACATGTCTGCTCAGCCTCTTCCCAGAGCCCTCAGAGCTCTGCATTCCAAAAGATTAGGTAGTACAGCCTAATCAAGCCAAGTCAACCCAGCCCCGTTCCTATGACAACTTCTCCTAGGCAGAGGGGGCTTTCTGCTCTTACAGTTTATACAGACAAGAGGGATTTCTCAGGAGATTCTTCCAAAACAAGGAAAATCTGCTCTTAGGTGACCTGGTTGCTTCATTTAAACTGAGAAGTACTGGCAACTTAAATGATGAATTCTCCCTTTTAAAAAAATTTTTTCCTTACCAGTTACCACCCCCCAACAATGTAATTCTGTGTGTGTGTGTATATATATGTATATACGTATATATGTGTGTGTGTGTGTGTATATATATATCTGTGTACCTAATTAAACTATAAGCACTATGACAGTAGAGATATGTCTGATTTTGAGAGTATCTGGCTGGCCTGACCCTCAATAAATGTCTGCTGCCTGAAGGATGACATGAGATGAGTTACTACTAATGAGAGGAAATGAGAGATGGAACCAGGAGGTCCCATGTCAAAGCTGAAGATGAAAGAGAAACCAGGCCAGCAGTCATCCAACAAGATCTAGTGACCCTGATGAAGCCAGACAAAAATGGAATACAGACAACACAGGCCAGCCAGATGAGAATTCAAGTACAGCACGTCACAGGTCCTGGCAATCATAATGCTGAACCAAGAAATAAATTTACATGACTGACTTCTGACATAAATAATAATTTCATTCTGCTTGTCTGCAGTTGCTCATGCACGGCTTCAACAATTTCCTACGAGGACCCTTTCAACTTCTCCCCTTAACTCTGCCAGCTTATTTTTTATTTATTTTCTTGCTATTTTTGTCATGAGTTCTTGCATGTCTTCTTTGTGTTCTTGTTTTGTGGAGATAATTGCTTCATCAAAATTTTAAATTTGTAGTTTTAGTGTACTTTTTCATGTGCTCCATGGAAACATATTTCTAGTGAATATACTTCATCTGCCATTTGTTTTTCCATGTCATGTTTCTAAATATTTGTCCTCTCCCCTTTTTGTTTAACTATTACTATATAGACATTTAAGATCATTACTCATCTTTGGGTAATGGGAGTGCTTCATGGGAAAGATATTTTTAGGAGTTCTGTGTGGGGAGAAGACATACCTATGTTCTAGGACATACAGGAATTCTCCTGTGACACTAAGTAAAATGTGAGTTACTTTTTTGGGGCTTTACTCCTCCCAAGTCAACAAAGATAGTGACTGTAGAGTTCCTCAGGTGGACCCTTCCCTGCAAATATAGCTCATATATGTGACTTCACATTTGATTCTTCTGCCCTTGCATTATCTTGGAGACAAATCAGGTCCAGAGAAACTCTTGATACCAAGGCACTTGCTTCTCATGGATCAAAACAGTTTTTTGGTGTTGCCCCTCAGAATAGTCACCTATTTTTGGAGAATTATGTATCACTGGCTTTGTTTGGGACTTGCACCTACATTCCCAAAGGCATCCTTCTCATTTGAGATGTTTGCTTTCACCTGTTAGTTAAGAAGGGGAACAGCTAACTTTCATTCCCAAAGGCATCCTTCTCATTTGAGATGTTTGTTTTCACCTGTTAGTTAAGAAGGGGAACAGGTAACTTTCATTCACTAGAGCCCACAGGAGGACTCTGAGGATATTCTCACGTTCTGTTTGACTATCATTGCATTGAGAGCTCTTTGTTATGTTTTGAGACTTTTAGTTACAAATGTCCTCTAGTTTTGCCAAAGGGGAAATTTGCATTTCTGTTTCTCATTGTTGTCACTGGGAAAATTTTGAAGGGGAGAAGAGGGTAGCATTATTTTTACTCTATTTTAAAATAGGATTCTTCTTGGGTAGGATTTTGAATGTCAGCAATGGAGGAGAGGGAGAATGGCAGACATTCCAGGTGGAGTGGGAGACCATACTGGGCAAAGGTCAGAGCTTTAAAGAGTGCTTTGAAATTAATAATCAGATGATTTAGGCACACAGTTGATGAGGTTAGGAGAAATATGAGAAACTTACTTGGAAAAGTCAGAGGGATAATACTTTGGAAATCCTTTGCTGACAGATTGTGGGCTTTTTACCCAATTCTATAAGCAAGGTCATAACTTTCAGGATAGGTTGAAAGTAGAGGGGGCATCCAGCAGCAGAGAGAGCAGTGAGAAGAGATTGTGAGGAACATTCAGAGAGGGGTTGTGAGGAACCACTCCTATCCCTCTGGCACACACGTACTCTTATAGTTTAATTGATATATTCACACACTACCTACATAATTTAAAAAGATTGAAACTTTTACAACATACATAAAATCCAACTGTATAAAGTGAAATAAATACTATCTTGCCTATTTCCCCTACCTGATCTTGAATTCTTGAAGGCAACAACAATGTGGTTTATATGTCTTTATCCTCCCTTATAAAAGGAGGCTGCCTACAAGTGAATGGAGGAGAGGAAGAACTAGTCTAACAGGAAGCTGCATGCCACTTCTGTTCTGCACAGTCCTGAACAGTAGGGTATGTATTCTGCTGCAAGTCATTGTGTAGTTGGTTGCTGGTTGCCACAGGAGTTGAGGGGTTGGTAGGGTGGAGCTGTCTCAGAGAGTGCATTTCTGCAGTCCAGGAAAATTAGGGGAAGTGACAGCCCCAGATCCTGCAGTCCTCCAGGCAATCAATTCTATCAACTTCTCTGCACACAGGATCTCTGGATGGCAGTGGGGTGTATCCACACCTCCCCATTGCCCTTAGGGATCTATGTAGTGGCTCCTGATCAGCTTCTGCTGGCTCAGCTAGATGTGACCAGGTAGAAAATATAATGGCTTCAGCTAAGAACATACTCTGCTGATAGGCTGGGTGCGTGTCTATCAGATGCTGCTACCTCACTGGTCTGGAGACAGAAAAATAAAATCAGCTCATGTTTTTTATATTCTTGCCTAGCCAACTGTGCAGTTTATGACTCCAACCAGGACTGAAAGATGGAAAAAAGCAT
This sequence comes from Rhinopithecus bieti, assembly GCF_001698545.2. Classification (NCBI taxonomy): domain Eukaryota; kingdom Metazoa; phylum Chordata; class Mammalia; order Primates; family Cercopithecidae; genus Rhinopithecus; species Rhinopithecus bieti. The sequence continues at coordinate 3,329,435 of NW_016809835.1, read as the reverse complement.
CTTGAAAATACTTGTACAACTTCACAGATCATTAGCAAGCCTGACTTCCCATTACAAACCTCAAAGTTGTAATGAGTTTATTTGCATACAATCTTGGACTATCTCCAGTTTCCTATACCCTTTATAATCAGACTTATTTCTCTCAGAATTGAAAGATACCTGAGAAAAGTATCCACTTAAAACACAAACTGTAAATATAGATATAGCTGCAGTAAAAGAGAAGTATAAATGTCCAGCCAGTGACCTGCTATATATGACCTAATGTCTAGTGACTGTATCTTTGGCCGGGCGCGGTGGCTCAAGCCTGNAAAAAAAAAAAAAAAAAAAAAAAAAAAAAGAATTTACCTGATGGGGAACCTACGTTCTCTCTCTCCACATATATATATGAGGTAGCTTCTTCATCAGGTAAATTCTTAGAGACACAGTCGCTGGACATTAGGTCAGCCCAAGGCTAGATATGCCTCTGCCAATCTTCAAGGCAGCTTCCTGGCATTGCCTCTACAAACACTTCCCTAGGAGATTCATAAAAGTTATGTCTGTACAATTTAGCATGTTAGAGCCAATTTTACATTTAGCACTAACCACAGAAGCTAAGGTGTTCACATATCCAAATTGGGCATGACCCAACGACAGGCCTGCCCCTCAGAGCTGATCATTTCCTAACTCTCACCAGCCACAGTTAGGATGACTAAGGGTGAGGACTGCCACGTTTTTCATGAAATAGGCACTTTGCTAAGTAGTCATTTCACATTTAAAAGATGTCCTTCAACTGTATCCAGTAACAGTGAGCTATGTGTTTAAACCTCATGACTTAGAGAGAAACCTGTGCTTTCAGATGACTGTTAACATTTCTAGAACCACAAGGGCATAGCCAAACAGCGGTATTCATGTCACCTTTGCTCTTAAACAAGGAAGTGGCTTTTTTTTTTTTTTTTTTTTTTCAGTTGAAAGGAATAGCAATGAGTGGTGGGTTTAAAGTTGCAAATTAACAGAGGATTATAAAAAGCTTACTTAGCTGTGAAGGCAGAGCCTACTTGCGTCATAGTTTGACATAAATATTTTCAGTTAAAAATCTTCACAGGGCACTGTATGGTACCTATCACCCACAATATCTTGGTGCTTGGCTGGGTGCAGTGGCTCACACCTATAATCCCAGCATTTTGGGAGGCTGAGGTGGAGGATTTCTTGAGGCTGAAGTTCAAGACCAGCCTTGACAATATAGTGAGACCTCATCACTACAAAATATTTTAAAAAATAGCTGGGCGTGGTGGCACATGCCTGTATTCTCAGCTACTCAGGAGGCTAAGGCAGGGGAGAATTGCTTGAGCCTAGGAGTTTGAGGTTACAATGAGCTGTGATCCACTCTAGGCGGGGCAACAAAGTGAGACTCCGCCTTCAAAACAAAACAAACTTTGGTGCTTAAGAGGCAGAAGCTTATCTGTGGGAGTCAGTCCTACTGGCTGACCGGCACTTTAACGCCTCATTAGGGAAAATGGATATTCTCCAGAGTTTATTTTCGGAAGCTGACCTCAAAGACACTAATAATATAGCAGATATTATATTATTATATATAATATATAATAATTATATATTATTCTTTTTTTTTGAATGCTCTAAGCAATTTTTCCTTGAATGCTCTAAGCAATTCTAGGTGATGCAGAGGTTTTGCAGTTATTCACATGAAAAAATAAACAGAGGTTGACATTTCCAAGACTTTTATAGCAAAGTAGAAAATATCTGAAAAATGTATTTAAGTCATAAAATATGCATGCTTTGGGATGGTTGAAGGCTACAGTAATTACTGAACTTGAAAATACTGGTATTTTAAAATTCCCACATAATATGTGCTGCCTAAAGATTTCAGGAAGCACATAGGTATGTCTTGTCTTTCTCATAGTCTGCCTACAAACCAAATTTCTATTTTTAGTAGTTATTAGCAATCCTCTATGTTTCACATATTTCATATGACTTGTTTTCTTTCAGGAGAAAAAAAAATCTGCTCATATATATGAATCTAATTTGTAATGCCCTCCTGCTTTTTAAGCTGAAAACAATTTGATCTTATTACATACAAAAAAAATACATTTTATTCCCAACTCCACATTTTGTTCAATAAAAAATTTACACTTTTTATTGTGTATCCTTTAAGTAATTATTTTGGCTATAGTTTTATATTTTAACTTTTGTATTAGAGATATACAGTCTGGGACCGCCGTCGTACATGCAGTCCATCATTGTAAGCCCTCTTAAAGAAAAGAATCTGGGCTTCTGTGTTTGCCTTTGAAGCCCCGTACATCCTGAAAAACTGGGTGGGAAAGAGGTCATTACTGATCATAGTTACTTTGCAGATGTGTGAAATGTTTAAATTGTGAATTACTCACTGACTTCCTCCTAATGAGCTGGTACCTCGAGGGGACTCTCCATCTCTGAGTGGGGAGGTGCCTGGGGTCAAAGATCCCAGAACTTCTAAATATTGTGGGTGCCATCAACTCAGGCCAAAAGGAAGTAAAGCAAGCAACTGCAATTTTGCACTGACAGGATTATGATTCTGATGTATACAGTCAATCACCAACCTTAAAGGTCACCTTACCTCAAGCAGGTACCCTGGTTGCCTCTCATACTGAAATATGCTTCATGCAAATAGCATGAAGATGGTTTCAAAGTATGCCTTTACACTTCCTGAAAAATTTGAAATTCACTCAGTAAGTTTCTCAACTAATGGAAATATTTTATTGACAAAAGGTGGAAAAACCAAATAACCTAATCTTTGTTGCAGGCTCATCACTCTTTAGGTTACTTTTTTTGGGAATTTCAATGGTGTAAACAGTCACTATTCACTGAGTATGTGATGACATTAAGGTTCTGAACTTAAAAGGCTCTTAATTTTGCTAAAAGCTACCCTCTGTCACTTCTCTCGATCACATTTTTCTTTTTTTTTCTTTTTTTTGAGACAGAGCCTTGTTCTGTCACCCAGGCTGTAGTGAAGTGGCATGATCTCGGCACACTGCAACCTCTGCCTCCTGGGTGAAAGTGATTCTCGTGCCTCAGTCTCTGGAGTAGCTGGGACTATAGGCCTGCATCAGCACGCCCAGGTTTTTGTATTTTTTGTAGAGAAAGGGTTTCTCTATGTTGGCCAGGCTGGTCTCGAACTCCCGAGCTCAGGCAATCTGCCAACCTCAGCTTCCCAGAGTGCTAGAATTACAGGCGTGAGCTACCGTACCCGGCCGACGCTTTTCTTAAGAGAGTAATTTGGGCAAAATATATTCCCAGAAAAAAAGAACTGATCCTGTATTCACTTAGGGAAAACAAAATATGACATTTGGCTTTGACACCAAAAAGAATAAAAATTAAATCAGGAATCTACTTCATACATTAACTAACAAAACCAACCAACCAAAAAACCTGGCTATATTGGTAGGACCATGTAAGGGCAAGGCAATAATCAAAATAAGAAGATCCTCATGTGAAGAGATCTTTGTGCATCAAGAGAAAGTTCAACTTGCACTCTATTTATGCAACTATTTTTCAAAATACATAGTTTATAATTGTAGATGTAATATATATTAATTATTAAAAAATTTAGATAACACCGAACATATTGTTAAAAATAAAAATCCCACCACCTAGATTATAACAGCTTGGTGAATGCTTTTGCAAACATTTTTACTCTAGATGTATGCTTTTTTTTTTTTTTGAGATGGAGTCTCACTCTGTTGTTCAAGCTGGAGTGCAGCAGCACTGATCTCGGCTCACTGCAGCCTCCATCTCATGGGTTCAAGTGATTCTCCTGCCTCAGCCTCCTGAGTAGCTGGGATTACAGGCATGCGCCACCATGCCCGGCTAATTTTTGTGATTTTGGTAGAGATGGGATTTCACCATGTTGGCCGCCTTGGCCTCCCAAAGTGCTGGGATTACAGGCATGAGCCACTGTGCCTGGCCTGATGCATGCACTTTTAAAAACAAAAATGGCATATTACCTTTTACCGTTTAATAATATTGTGGCAGGATCTCAGTATCAGTGACTGTGGATCTCCACAATTACTTTTCAAAGCCGCATAGTATTTCACCATATGGGAGTTATCAACTCAGCCAACCCTCTCAATTTTGTCATACTATAAACAGTGTTGCAATAAACATCTTTGCATACATAATTTTGCTTATGTCTCATTATTTTCTTAGGACAAATTCCCAAGTGAATTACTAGTTTACATGACACATAGATTTAAAAAAATTTTTAAAGGCTTTGGATTCAAATTGTTGTCAGAAAGGCTATACCAGATTACCATTCCTAATGACAAAAAGTTGAATGCTTACAGTTCATCCTGCTCATTGCTGAGTTCACAGTTTAAAACTGGATTAAAAGTTGATTGGGATAGGTGCAAAGAGTTGCTTGGCAATATAGTATATGGAAACTTGCTTGTACCAGCAGAAATTGTGTGTCTGACTGCTGGCCAGCTCTCTTGCAGTCATTCCTAGCCCCTTCTCCTTTACCCACCTTCATTACAAAGGCTACTTGTTTTCTCTGCCTGTCTTACATAATTGTGGCCAACAGAATGTAAACAGAAATGTGCTGGGAGCTTCTGGAAAAGCTTTTACTCTTCGTACAAAAAACAGACAGGCATACTGGAACTGTCCCTCCTAGCTGTGGATGTAAACAGTCTGGAGCTATGGCTGCCATACTCCAACCATAAAGAAAGGCTGAATGACTTGTTTTGGCCAATGACAAGAGGTAACTTGTACTGTGATATGAAAAAATTATGCCTTTGTTTAAACCAGGGGACCCCAAATTCCAGACCATGGACTGGTAGTGGTCTGTGGCCTGTTAGGAACCAGGTTGCACAGCAGGAGGTGAGCGAGCATTACCGCCTAAGCTCTGCCTCCTGTCGGATCGGCAGCAGCCTTAGATTCTGATGGGAACGTGAACCCTATTAGTGAACTGCGCATGTGAGGGAATCTAAGTTGTACGCTCCTTATGAGAATCTAACTAATGACTGATGATCTCAGTAGAACAGTTTCATCCTGAAACTATCTCCCCACACCACCTCATCCATGGAAAAATTGTCTTCCACAGAACAGGTCCCTGGTGCCAAAAAGGTTGGTGCTGCTGGTTTAAACCATTCTTAGTTCTGTTTCTGTTACTTGAGGCTAAAAACATTACTGACAGATAAAACACTCATGCTAAAAAGATAACCAATGATTTCTGAGTTACCACAAATGATCCTTTCATTTAGAAAGGATCATTAGGAGGCGTATGGAAATAATTATTTTAAAATATGGATAAAATACGTACATATAGTAAGAAGTCATGGAAAAAACGTTTAATACTGAGAGCCACTGAAACCATTAAATGCACATTAGGAAAAAGGAACAAAGAAAATAACAAAATGGAGAAGGGGTGGGGTACATAGCAGAGGGTTACTCTATGTTTATCGGAACCCCGTTTTCTTCCTGGACACAAAACCAAACTGCATTTCCCATCTTTGTTTGCAATTGATTGGAGCCACAAGATCAAATCCTGGCTCATGGAATATGATCAGAAGTGATGATGCCAATTCTGGGCCTGGCCCATAAAAACTCCCATTTAATCTTTGCTCTTTCCCACCTAATCTTTTGCTGGCCAGCAGATGAAGATTTTAAGCAGAATCACAGAATGGAAAGAGCCTGGGTGCCTGAATGACTATATGGAGCAGAACTCCTCCTCAAACCTACTTATGACTGTGATAAGAGCAATGTAGGAAGTATTGTGTTTAGTTATTGCAGCAGCTAGCATCATTTAGTCTAACAGAGGTGGGAATGGGATGAAGGGGAAAAAGGAAGAAAACAATGATGGGCATATGGTATGAATGGTGAGTGCTATCTGACCTTTCTACAGGTTCCTCTGCCCTGGCCTACTTAGATAAATTAAGCTGTTCCTTTTCTAACACAGATGGGCAATTTTTTTTCTTTTTTTGAGACAGGGTCTCACTTGGTCACTCAGGCTGGAGTGCTGTGGCACAATCTTGGCTCACTGCAACCTCCACCTCCCATGTTCAAGCAATTCTCCTACCTCAGCCTCCCGAGTAGCTGGGACTACAGGCATACACCACCATGCCCACCTAATTTTTGTATTTTTTGGTAGTCGCGGTTTCACCATGCTGGCCAGGCTGATCTTGAACTCCTGACCTCATGTGATCTGCCCACCTTGGCCTTCCAAAGTGCTGGGATTACAGTCATGTGCCACCACACCCAGCCCAAAATTTTCAATAGGATAAATTCTTTCTTCTCTAATTTCCTTCTTTTGCTCCTTCCTAAATCTACTGTTTTGGGAGGCTTCTCTTAAATAATTCTTTGGAACACTATGATTTTTGAACTGTCTGAGACTGTGTTCCTGAGCAATTGGTTAGGAAGAAAGTCTCTGCTAAAATGTAACATCAATTTAAATATATCTTAAAATATATTAAAAATAATCCCTTGTTAACCAATTTTGACACTTTTGGGATATACTCCAAATGAAGTTTTCTATATAACCAATAAATAACAGTTCTCTATGTCTGTTCAAACAGTAGTACGAAGTTAAAAACCAATTACTTGGCCAGCTTGCCTTGTCCTAACATCGATGACATAGCTATTACCATCAAGTACAAAGACACATAGATCAACTGATAAATTATATATTACATGTTTATTAAGAGCACAACTTTTATGTAAAATTTACATTTAATGAAAAAAATCAAAAATATTTACAAAATCTTGGAAGACAGATGTGCATTGTTCTAATTACAATCCAAAGTAGTAAATAACAATCCTTAAAAACTCACATTTGTTAGAGTTATGTTTACAAATTCTTGGTTAAAGAGGCAGCTACAAAGTTTATCACTATACATAAGCAAGAACCAGCTTGCTAGGTACATTTCCCATTGAAAATCTACTGGTCTCTTTCACACCATTAGTGGATTTTTAAATGAAAAAAAAAAATCAATATAAACTCATATGGCTTCAAAATTGTAACCTGTACTCAATACTTGGTATGAAGACTGTGGTAATTAAGAAAGTGCAGAAGTTTAACCATTACACTAATTTGTACATTTTTAGGTAACACTTGATTAAAAACAAACACGGTAAGAACAGTGTCTGAATTCTAATAATAAAATATTGACTGCCCAATAAAAGCAGTTTGATTGCGAAGCAGATTACAGTTAGAATTCCAGTAAGGGACTGTAATTGGCATTTAAAAGAGCACAAAATAAGAGTTAGAATTTCTAATTTTGCTCACTATTTAGTGAAGATCAGCATTTTAGCAAATTATGTGCTGCTTTAGTCAAATCTAAATTCAGACGGGCTAACACTGAATATATAAAAAAGCACATACTGTGTTATATATTGCTAAAGAGTAGATTTTCTGCTGTATTTAGTATAGCAAGATGTTACATAAATGTCTAGTAATAGAGGTTTTATTTTCTGTGAAGCTTAACGGAACAATTAGTGGTTTTATATAAATTATCATATATAACACAATTTATCACTTCTACTAGGCAAATAAAGGACACTCATATTTATTATTATAAATGGAATTCCCATTTGTAAATTATGAAGCCTCATCCAAAATATTTTATTTCTTCAATTCATCAAGATTTGCTATTAAAGTTAGGTTTCTTACTATTTAGTACTGGTAGTTTATTTTAGAAATGTTTAACCAAATACATCACTTCAAATAATTTTCCTACTTTTACGAAGTAGAATCTGAATAATTAAAATGTATATATTGGTAATTTTCCAATTGTTGAAATAAAACAAATGGCAGTGCTTCTCCTTCTGTTTCCAAAATTAATCTTTTAAAAAATGCATTCCTCACAAAATACCATAAAACTCATGTTCACAACACAATCAGTAAATAAATGCGTAAATTTTCAATGATAAAGTGTCAAGGAAAATGCTAAATTGAGAATTAAAATACCAGTTACCAATTTAGCACTATAGATTTTAGAATTTGTTTTAAAATTCACACACACTTTGATGAGGTTAATGTCAAGTATCTGAAGGTAATTTTTCTTCCTGTAAACACATGCCATTGGGTTTATATTTCTCTTTCTAGTGGCTACAGTGTATCACCAAAGAAGTGAGCCAGGATTCTTAAGTTATGCTTTATGACTCTGAATTCCCTTCCCAGTTGCAGGCCAAAAATATTTACAAAATTGCAAGTATCTTATAAAAATGCTTGATCATTGTAAGATTCTGAACAGAAGATTCAGACTGAGAAAAAGTGAGGCACATTAATGAACACAAACTGTATAGGCACATCTCTGGCTTTTGTTATTGTTTTAAAAGGCACACATTATGCAATTCCATATAAAAATAAATTAAATCTACAGCATTAATTCATCAAAAAAATCACTTCTTCTATAAAGTTAACTAACTGCAGAAGTAAATGTCTCTGCTGTCATTTGCAAGCTTATTTTAAAACACATTGCACTTGAGAATTTTTTTAAAAATCATTTAAAACATCACTTATACTTTATTAATGTTTATGAGAACCAAATTATAGATTTTTTGCATACAACTTGGACTCTGGTCTGATTACCTTATGGCACATAACTCAATTTGATTGAGTGTTCTGAGTTAACATTACCCAAAACTTGGAATTCATGTTCTATTTGTATCCACTGAATATCAAACTTATGAAATTTCAAAGTTATCTCTGACTCTAAAAATTTATGGAAAGCTAAATTACTTTGTGCTTGCTCTCCTGAAATTTTAGGCCTACTATTACACTATAACCCCTTTTGTCAACATTGACACTGGAAATAATTTAAAATTAAACCTACAAAACTTCATTTTACTGAGAATCTGAATAAATGTGCTTCCTGAATATTGCAGTTGATCATTTACAACATAGAGAATCATTTCAGTACTATTTCTTTCAATGACTCACTTTGAAAGTGCGATTTAACGTTTGTAGTCAGCTCTCAAATATGTCTAAGTTTGAAAGACATCATACAAGTTAAAATAGTGTTTGGAAAGAACAGATAATGCAGAATGGCAGGTTTGTACTCCCTGAAGCCAAACCACTTTCCCAGGTCCATCAACAATCCGCCAGGTATCGTCCTGAAAAACACCAAGCAGACCTTTGCAATTACAATTTCAAATGCACTCTAAGGACATTTTCCACTGTGGTTACCAATACAAAACTCTAGTTCCCATCTGCTATTTACAATACATTAGAATCAGATAACAGGTGTTCAGCTATACTGACTGTAAGTACTCTCTCTCAGGTGTGTCTCTACCTGGCACCTTGTACCAAGGGTTAAAGAAAAAGTTTCCATGTCTTTAGATTATAAATTGCTTGACAGTTTTTCAGTAACTGTTAGAATACAAATGTTTCCCATGTACATTAAAAAGTTTGAAATCTCCTAACTTACCAGTAGCAAATCGCTTCTTTATTAAGGAAAGTCTATAGCCAGTGCCTATAAGTTCGAAATCTACTCCTGAAAGGGTACTTCCCTCGCTGAGGAATTGCACTGCAAGTGTCATGGGTTTACTAGGTCCTTCTGAAAGATCAAATTTTGCTCGGAGGGACCCAGAACCTACAAAGCAAAGAATAAAGCACTTACACTGGGTAAAACACATTTTACACAAAATAGAATCAAATGAGCAAGTAAGCTAAACTACATCAGTCCTGTGCTACATTCATTAGATGTGCACAGTAAACAAATCATTATCCTGTTTCCAAATCACATATTTTTTAGTGAATATGAATTTTCATTAAGTAAATAACCCATACTTTTCCTTGACTCAATACTAATCTTCAGAGATGTTTACTACTGGACTCCTATGCTATATGCATGTTGAGGCAAGTCAAAAGAGAAGATGGAAGTAATTGAGGACAGCTCAGAGAAAAACCCTAGGAGGGATATAGGTGGCATAAAGTTAAAAAAGAAATGACTACTGAGTAGTGGAAGAAGTAAAGATGGAAAGGTAACTATGTTTGGGAAAAGTTGCGTAACATTGCTATATTCTATTCACTTTTCTTTTTAAAATTTTATTGGTCTAACATAATGCCAAGTAGATATTTCTGAGGTGTTCTGTTTCTGATATCATCACCATTTATTCAGTATACCTCAGTCTAATGGAATGGCAGGAACAGTATACCAATAATTATAATGAATATTATAAATGCTGTAAAGAAGCTCTGAGGAGCCACAGGCACAAAGGCACCTATCTCAGCTGAAAATTATAAATGGTGGTGGGGATGATGGTGTGTATTTTAGGAAGAAGTTACCAAAGATACAGAGACAGAGAGAGCATGATGCATTTAAGGAAATAGCATCTATATCAGATTAGCTGGAGAACAGGATACAGGTAGAGGGGAGTGGCAGATGAGACTAGAGTGGTAGTACCAGGCAGGCCATGGTAAGAAATTCATGATGTAACCATTGGAAATAACCAAAGATAAGGAAGACAAGAACATTTCAGATTAGTGTCTCAAAAACAAAGAGAAGCACAAGATGCAAGTCAAAACAGTTTAGGACTCTAGATGATAGAAAAGGGGGACCTAAACTAGGGCTAATAAAAAGGAAAGATATTAAGAAAGTTATTTGAAAGATATTTAGGAGTTGGCATCAAGAAATGAGAAAGGAGGAGTCTAGGAGGGTTCCCAGGTTTCTGGGTAGAGCAAATGGACAGAAATGCTAGGTACTAGCAGTAAGATCCTGTGATCCCTTGCACAGAAAAGTTTAACACTACACAGAGAAATGGAGAACAAGGTGTTGCAACATTGATCCAATTTGTATTATTATGCCTGGAGGTGTGGATCAGTAGTGGAGATGAACTGCTGCCTTATTCTTAATTACTGTCCAGGCCCTCAAACTTCTACAATTCTTGATAAGCAATTCGGTTGTGCAAAAGTTCTACCATAGGCCAAGAGCAAGAACCTTGACAATCACCTTAGAAATATTTATTGTACCTCTTTTGAGTACACAGCAACAGAAAACAGATTTCTATTTTACAGAATTTTTTTTTTTTTGAGACAAGAGTCTCACTCTGTCACCCAGGGTGGAGTGCAGTAGCACAATCTTGGCTCACTGCAACCTCTGCCTCCCGGGTTCAAGTGATTCTCCTGCCTCAGCCTCCTGAGTATCTGGGATTACAGGCACACACCACCATGCCCGGCTAATTTTTGTATTTTTAGTAGAGATGGGGTTTCACCATATTTGTTAGGCTGGTCTTGAACTCCTGATGTCATGATCCACTCGCCTCAGCCTCCCAAAGTGCTGGGATTACAGGCGTGAGCCCAGCCTATTTTATAGCATTCTTATTTAGATATTTATTTATTTATTTTTTGAGACAGAGTCTCCCTCTAAGGCCCAAGCTGGAATACAGTGGTACAATCTTGGCTCACTGAAACCTCTGCTTCCCAGGTTCAAGCTAGTCTCGTGCCTCAGCCTCCTGAGGAACTGAGACTACAGGCACGTGCCACCATACTCGGCTAATTTTTGTATTTTTAGTAGAGACAGGGTTTTGCCATGTTGTCTAGGCTGGTCTCCAACTCCTGGCCTCAAATGATCCACCTGCCTCAGCCTCCCAAAGTGCTGAGATCGTAGGCATGAGCCAACATGCCTGGCCTTGGATATTTCTTTTTAAAGGCTTGACTAACCACATCAAAAACCGCGTTTATAAGATTTTTCCGTTTCCTCACAGAAACACCTGATACCTGAATAGCAGAGTGAAACTTAAAATCTGGTTAGAAAATTTGTGTGTGTCTTATGTTTTTGAGACAGAGTCTCACTCTGCACCAGGCTGGAGTGCAGTGGCATGATCTCAGCTCACTGCAACCTCCGCCTCCCGGGTTCAAATGATTCTCCTGCCTCAGCCTCCTGAACGGCTGACACTACAGGCGCGTGCTACCACATTCAGCTAATTTTTGTATTTTTAGTAGAGACGGGGTTTCACCATGTTGGCCAGGATGGTCTTGATCTCTTGACCTCACGATCTGCCCACCTCAGGCTCCCAAAGTGCTGGGATTACAGGCATGAGCCACTGCACCCAGCCTGTGTCTTATTTTTGAGAGAAGAAATTTCTTTCTTGGTAATTATTTATAATAGTATAGTTTCATTATATTGGGGAAAAGATGCTTTTGTTTTCTAAACTAGTTATAAGCCCTTAATGCAAATAGGATTGCTGGTTTACTTCAATTTAAACTAGGAATTTCAGCTTGGCTCACAAAAAGCTATATATTAATAGCTAGGGTTAAAGTCAATGCAGTTGGCCAGCTGAAAATGGGCAACCTGTAAGTACCAAACAGCAAAAAAGAAACTGCAGATTTGCTTGGTTATTTCACCCAATGTATGGCTCTCCAGTAAAAGTCTTATTCTGCATGGCAGGTATAAATGAATAAACAACTCTGATATGTTTATGGTCCTTTATACAGAAATATCTATGATAAAAGCTACTGATATGTTTTATATTTTGATGATATTATGCTCAAAATATTCAAAAAGAAAAAGCTCAGCAACATTTGAAAAGCCAAAAAAACCTATCAAATAGAGAAGTTATTGGCGACTAGGCTGGGCAGGGTGGCTCATGCCTGTAATCCCAGCACTTTGGGAGGCCAAGGCTGGCAGATCACCTGAGGTCAGGAGTTCAAGACCAGTCTGGCCAACATGGTGAAACCCCGTCTCTACTAAACATACAAATGTAACCGGGTATGGTGGTAGGCGCCTGTAACCCCAGACACTTGGGAGGCTGAGGCAGGAGAATCACTTGAACCCGGAAGGTGGAGCTTGCAGTGAGCCAAGATCGTGCCACTGCACTCCAGCCTGGGCAACAGAGCGAGGCTCCATCTCAAAAAAAAAAAAAAAAAAGAAAGAAAGAAAGAAAAAGAAAAAAACGAAAACAAGAAGCAGAAAAGTTATTGTAGACTAAAATTATACATTCAAAAGAAGGCAGAAGAATTCTCTTTTGATTAAGAAAAAATAAGACTATCTAATGTTAAAGACTTGGCTGTCCTGAGAATTACATCCTTATTATAAGTTGAGTTATAGAAGTGATCAGCTAACAGAGCCTTTTCCTTGGCATTATGAACACAAACAGATGCACTTAGTGAGAGAAGCATAACTTGCTTCTCCTTAAAATAATCATCAGAAAATTGAAGGCTGTTGACAGTTAGCTTTAATAGGGGGAAATGGACAGGAAAAAGGTTCTTTTAGAGAAATGGAGAAGGCAAAGTGGCTTTTTTTTTTTTTTTTTTTTGACAGAATCTCACTCCATCACCCAGGCTGGAGTGCAGGGGCACCATCTCAGGTCACTGCAACCTCCACCTCCTTGGGTTCAACTGATTCTCATGCTTAAGTCCCCCAAGTAGCTGGAATTACAGGCGTGCACCACCAAGTCCAGCTAATTTTTGTATTTTTAGTCGAGATGGGGTTTCACCATGTTGGCTAGGCTGGTCTTGAACTCCTATCTTCAAGTGATCCACCTGCCTCGGCCTCCCAAAGTGCTGGGATTACAAGTATGAACCACTGTGCTGAGATGGCAACCAGCTTTTTAAAGCCTGGGAGCTTCTACATGATTTCTGGGAGGTCAGGATAATCCCATTAACATAATGAACTAAACTGTGTTAAATCAGTTTTAATTAGTTATCAGGTTACCTACATGGAACAGATAGTTCTATTTTTTTTAATTTACTAGGTATTGTTTCTTAATGTTAGCATGTAAGTATAAGAAGTATTTACATAATATTTATAAAGTTATGGCAAAAGAAATTCTTTTTCTTACAGAGAACACATAATCTACAGGAACAAATGTGTTCTGCATCTCAGCTGGTCCATTCTTACTAAAGGTATTAACTTCCACCTAGTGGTCAGTTCTAGAACTGTGGGCATGAAATTCCAGAAGGAAACTTTAAATGAACATGCCCTTAAAAAAGGTATTGCAGTGCTTCCAGGAACAGTGCACCCTTGGCCGGGTGCAGTATCTCACGCCTGTAATCCCAGCACTTTGGGAGGCCAAGGCGGGCAGATCACGAGGTCAGGAGATGGAGACCATCCTGGGTAATATAGTGAAACCCCGTCTCTACTTAAAAAAAAAAAAAAAAAGAAAAAAAATACACACACACACACACACACACACACACACACACACACACTAGCTGGGTGTGGTGGTGTGTGCCTGTAATCCCAGCTACTCGGGAGGCTGAGGCAGAAGAATCGCTTGAACCTGGGAGGTGGAGGTTGCAGTGAGCTGAGATCGTGTCACTGCACTCCAGCCCAGCGACAAAGCCACACTCCATCTTAAAAAAATAAAATCCATTTTCAGTGACATCATTTTATAAACAAAAAATGACGCACACTTACCTCCATTTTCTGATTTTTCTGAAATACTGGACAATTTCCAAAAGGCTTTCATTTGTTCTGCATTCCTGCAATAAGAACAGCTATCTTCAGGTTTTGTATCTAGTATAGTACCTGATACATGGATGGGACCTCAATAAATAAGTGTATTTTAAATATTTTCACAACAACAAATATAGTGCTAAGTTTAAGTAGTATTAACTGGTGAAAATGTGTTTATGATATAGTATAAATAAATATAATGCTGTATCTTTTTCAATTAATGGACATTTACCAAATTATGTAATTCTTCTCATTCCTATTGGTCAGAGAAAGTAAAATGGAATGTGTATAGGGATCAGTACCTTCATTAGTCAAGGAAGACACATGTTATTAAATGATGAAGCAACTATAAAGAGTGGTTAGTCTATACTAATACTAACAAAGAGGACAGGAGAAGCTGCTAAAAGATAGGAGTAACTAATACTATTAAACACTAATTAGATAGCTGTTCCTGTTCCTACAGATATGCCAGATGCTATATTTAATCCATAAAATAATTATTTGCATTTTTTAAATAAAAAAAAAAAGAAGTTTAGAGAGGCCAAGCACTTTGCCTAATAGTAAAGTTAGTATGGAATCATTCAAGTCTGGGTGGTACTTAGAGAAAACTAGTTTTGTTTATTTTTTATTAACGTTACTATGGTTTGACTAGTAAAATGAACCGCATCTTTTACAGCATGGTTTCTATGGAAAAAGGTACTAAAACTTTTCAAACGTCTAAGAAAACTTATAGAACTTGGGTTCTAGAAGTTGGGGATTCCAACAAAAATTTAGTGGGAATTCAGAAACATATGTTTAATTTACCATATTGCAGGGGGAAGGGACTGCATGTTCGTTACTCCTCCATCCACTGGTACCACCACCTGTATGTTGGAAAGCACACTAGGTGCCACCATAGCTTCTGGATTGTATTTATAATCCACTCTAAGATCTGTGGTGCTAGCACTACATTTCCAGTATGTTGCAAGATTCAGAGGAGTGGACTGAATACCATTTGATGATACCTTTAAAGAGAAAAAAACAATTGTTTTTGGCCTGAAAAGTTAACGAGTCATATTAATGACAGATTAATACTCCTTCTCAAATGAGTAAGGGTCATTCTCATTGTCTGAATCTACTACTACCTACATCAAAATTGCTGTGGTACTTGTTTATAATGCACATTCCCTTAGCTTCAACTGCAGAAAATCTGATTCAACAGCTTAGGGACAGGGTACAGAAATCAGCATTTTATCAAGGAATTCTTATTTATGCATGTAAAGTTTGAGACTCTTCCAACATTCAACACAGAATTCAAAGATTCTTCATAAAGTACAAGAATTCAGATTTGGAACACTGAGGAAAAACGCCACTACATAGTACCACAAGCCTGGAATTAGAATACTTCCAACTTCAAAGGTTTCATCACATGACTCACAGTAAATAGTATAATTCCTTCAAACTCTTAAGCTCCTTGTCCAAATGCTCCTTTTTAAGGAGACCTACTCTGACTGCTCTGTTTTAATTTACACTGAAAACTGTATTTTCAATCTTCCTTACCTTAGTTCATTCTTTTTCTTTTTTTCATACCACTCATTTTCTAACATAGAATATTATGATTATTATTTTGAGGCAGGGTCTCACTCTGTTGCCCAAGCTAGAGTGCAGCAGCACGCTCAAGGCTTACTGCAGCCTCTCCTGGGCTCAAGCAATCCTTCCGCCTCAGCCTTCGTACTAGCTAGGACTACAGGCTTGTGCCACCACACCCGGTAATTTTACATTTTTTGTAGAGATGGGGTTTCTTTATATTGCCTAGACTGGTCTTGAACTCCTGGACTCAAGCACTCTTCTCGCCTCGGCCTTTCAAAGTACTGGTATTATAGGCGAGAGCAACGAAGTCCAGCCCATAGAATATTACTGATCTTTACTGTCTCCCTGTCCTACTCCCAGCAATTACATGCACTGAATAACACACATCAGTTGAATAAATCAACACCTGTAAGAAACTTTAAGTCAATTTAAGTGGCAGCACTTTTTTATTCTTTAAGTATTTATTTTCTAGAAACATAAGCCACTTTAATAAAATTACCCTATTAAAAACTCGATAGAGAAATATAAAGTAGGAAATTTATCCCTTGGAATTCTGGCATATATCCTTCCAGATTCTTCAGGCATATGCAAACATAGATCCGTGTCATTCTTTTTAATGGCTATAGTAATTAATTTCTTCCTCTGCTGATGTGTATACTTAGGTGGTTTCTAAACAATGCTACAGCGAATATCCTTTGTGCCTTATCTTCATCCAATTGTGTATTTCTGAAGATTTCTGGAAGTGGAATTGTTGAATTAAAGGTTACATCTTTCAACAATCTAACAGAATTGCCTCTAAGAGGTTTTACTTGCATCCTATTAACAAGTGATCACACCCTAAAATACTGGATAAAGCGATCTTTCATTTTTGTAAATCTGATGGGCTAAAACTGATACCTCATTGTTATCTTAGTATTTACTGCTCTCATTACTACTAACATGGAGCATCTTTCCATAGGTTATTTGTCTATTGAGTTATTAACATGTTGCTTACAAATTTACAAGGGCTCTTTGGGGTAAGCCCTTTGGTCCATCTTATGTGTCATAAATACTTTTCTCACAGATTAAATACTTACTGTGTTTAAAAGTTTAACAAAATACTTTATACACACACACATTTATTTATCAAAGATCTCATTCTCTTCTTACATGGCTTCTGGGTTTCATATCTTACTTAGGTTTTCTGCACTTCAAGATTAAAATATGTAATAAATATGTATTACACATATACACACACAGAGAGATACATATACAGTATCTCAGCATACTTAGGAGGGTTGGTTCCAGGAACCCTGTGTATATACTAATCTGTGCATACTCAAGTCCCATAGTTGGCCCTGTGGAACCCACATATAAAAAAAGTTGGCCCTCTGTTTATACATGAGTTTTGCATCCCACAATCATCGTATTTTCAACTGATGTTTGGTTAAAAAGAATCCTCGTATAAGTGGACCTGCATAGTTTAGATCCTTGTTGTTTAAGGGTCAACTGTATCTTCACCCATGACTTTATTTTAGTACCTTTGTGGTTTCTTTTATTATTATTATTATTAAACCTTTGATACACATGGATTTTATTTTGGCTAAAAGTGTAAGAGGGATTCAACTTAATTTTTTTCTCAAGTGTCTAGCTTGCTATCCTCAACATCATTTATTGAAAAATTCATCATGTCCACATTGCCTTGAAATGCTATGTTGTATAAACAATTTTCCATCTATTCTTAGATCTATTTCTGGATACTCTAATCTATTCCTTCATCTGGCCATCTACTGCTGCCATCTGCTGCTGCGTTAGTTCCAAACTATTTTAAATACTGTTGCCTTATACTAAGCTTTCCCATTAAAGCTAAAACATTACTCCACTTTACTGTTTAAAACATTTCTTGCCAAGAGCGGTGGCTTGTACCTTTAGTCCCAGTTACTCGGGAGGGTAAGCCTGGAAGACTGCTTGAGCCCAGGAGTTTTGAGGCTGCAGTGAGATATGATCACGCTACTCTACTCCATCCTGAGCAAGAGAATGAGACTCCATCTCTTTAAAATAAAAAATTCTTGACTTATTCTCATAAGCTTTATTCTTCCAGAGAAACTTGAAAATGGCTGTCAAGCCTCCAAACACAAAGACATAACTACTGGGTTTCTGATCAGGATTATATTAAATGTGTAAGTTAATTGAGAAAGAGCTAAACTTTTACAGCATGAATCTTCCCATATTCAAGTCACTAGGGATTGTGTTGTGTTTCTTCCTAACTGTTTTATTGTGAATATTTTCTCCACTAGTTTTCTAATTGGCTTTGAAAGTTATTAATTTTGGTATTAATTTCTAAACTGACCACCGTATTAAATTCCCTTATGTCAAACAGCTTTTCAGTTGGTTCTCTTGAGAGGAATATATTACCTGGAAGCAATAATAATTTTGGTTCCTCTTTCCCAGTATTTATTAATGCTTATTTTGTTCTCTTACACATCCAGAAAACTCTTATATACTAACGGGATCTACTAACGGGCATTAGGATACGCTAATGGGCATCTCTGCCATTCCTAACTTTAACTGATTACTTTGGGAGTTTCACTGTTAAGACTGACACTGTTAGTCTTTTCAGGTTAAGGATGAATTCATGCATTTATATTTACTCAGTATTTTAATCATGAATACATGGTGAATTTTACTAAACTGGTCAAAATCTCCACTGGCTTATTCTAATTTCAAAACATCCTTGAATTTCTGGGAAAAAAACTCACTTGGCTATAACATACTTATTCATTTAATTATATGCTAGACTCCATTTGTTAATACTTTAATTTAGAATTTTTGCAATGACATGACACTCACCTGATACTTTAATACATCTATATTATAATAAGAAGCAGCTGGATTTTGCTCTGACAGCTTCTTGAGGTAGACAGTAACAGCTTGCATGTTCATCCAAAAATCTTTTGTGTTGGAATCACATTGTGATGGATCACTACATGTATAAAAAATATATTTGTTATTTTATTGATTTATCTTTATTTTTTGCCTCTGTGTAGTAATTTGGTAACCCGGGAAAAACTAGTAGGAATAAACCAAGAGGTGGGATGAAGGAAAATGACATCAGGGGATGAAAAATGGAACACAGGAGAAGCTTGCTTGAAAGATGAGAAGATGGAGAGATAGAAAAGAATCTTAAAATAACTATTAGCACCGCTGAAAACAAAATAAAAAGATAGCAAAAGGGTGTTTAGTAAGAATAATTTTGGCATGATTTTCAAATTGAATATTATTATTTCAACGAAGAAGGGGAAAAAAACATTTTTTTTTGAGATAGGGTCTAGCTCGGTCACCGAGGCTGGAGTGCAGTGACATGATCTTGGCTCACTGCAACCTCTGCCTCCCAGGCTCAAGCGATTCTCCCACCTCAGCCTCCTGAGCAGCTGGGACTACAGGCATGCATCATCATGCCCAGCTAATTTTTGTTCTTGTGGTTTTTTTTTTGTAGAGATGGGGTTTTGCCACATTGCCCAGGCTGGTTTTGAACTCCTGGGCTCAAGCAATCCACGTGCCTCAGCCTCCCAAACTGCTGGGATTACAGGTGTGAGCCACTGTGCACGGCAGGAAAAAAATCTTAAAAAGAAATTTCAGCCTTCAAAACAAAAAGTACACAAACCTGAACACAAGCTGTGCGTTTGGAAGAATCTGCTCTAGTCTGCTGATATTTTTCACCCTGAAGCACAACACAGCTGGAGTTGGATTGCTGGTGAAGACTTTAATAATTCCACTTGGAAATGACATTGTCATATCACCAGTGATCTTCACAATACACCTAAAACATGGATTTTGAAAAGTATTTAAATAAAATGCTCTAATCTCCATTTAAAGAGTATTTGGTTTAAAAAGGCACACGCATGCGCACGTGCACGCGCACACACACATATCTATATGTGTGTATATCTATATTCTTTATCACAATTATAAATTTTTTTCAATTTAATTATTAAAAATTATGTACATGAAATGGTATACTCATCTAGCATCATCTTTTCCTGGAATTAAACTCTAAACACAAATGCAAGCACACTGATATTGTTCCTTCACTTTTTTGTGATAGCCATTCCCTGCCTGACATGTAAGGATATTGCTCCCTCATAATGCTATATCTAGTTGTAGCTATTTTTCCCTCCCAAACCCCAAAAAGCACTGGGCCTGGTGATGGTGATGGTAGATGTCCCCCCCGTTCCTTATTGCTTCTTCCAACCCTCTATTCTTTCTTCCTTTGAAACATATAACTACATAGCCAAAACTCTCAACTGGACCCCTTTGGTAATCCTATCACATTCCCAAGTCTGTTTATTCTTCTTTTGGTCTTTTCCTAGCTCCCCCTTTTATCTCTAACCTGCAATAGTCCTTCCCCCAACTCTTAGCTGATGACTGTGCTCTTAATTTTACTGATGAAATAAAAAGATAACTTCCTCATACTCCCACTAGTAAATCTAACTAACTTTTTATCCGTATCTTATGCAGTCCATACTGTTTCAACAGATAATCAATTTCTGCACCTCAGGCCAATCTCAGCAATTCTGCACTGGAACTCATCTCCTCTTATATACTGAAGGACTTCATTCATGTGATTGTTCCCTCTTTTTTCTGCAGGTCCAATTTTTTCTGTAAATACTGGATCTTTCCCATCAGCATGCAGACATGCTGAAATATGTATCTTTTAAAAAACACAAAAATGAAAATAAACAAAACCCTCCTTTGATTCCACCACCTCAATCCTGCTACCATTCCATTTCTCTGCTCCCACTTAGAGCTAAACATCCTGAAATAATTGCATTTGTTCTTTCCAAATATAGTTGTCTAGACTGCATCACCTTCGGCTCCTGAACACCCTCAAAGCATACTTTCATCTCCACTATGCCACTAAAATCTCTCTTGTGAATGTCACTAATGACTTTCCATATAGTCAATGGTCAATTTTTCTTGACCTGTCAAGCAGCATCAGATATAGGTTCACACCTGCCTTCAAGAAATGATTTATTCACTGATTTATTCACTTAGTTTCTAGACACGGGTCTATTGGTTCTCTCCTTACCTCTCTTACTGCTTGCTCTCTCAAATTCCTTTGTTAGAGCATTCTCATTTTCTTGTTTTCTAAACACTGGAGAGAATCAAGACTTAGTTTTCAGATCTCTTTTCTATTCCTTAAGGCCACTAACTTTGAGTATTATCTACAAATTAATTACACTACCAAGTATTTTATCTCTAGCCTAGACTTACTCCTTGAACTCCAAAATCATGTATCCAAGTATCAACTCAACATTTCCACTAAGATGTCTTAAACTTCAAACTTAGCATTTTACCTCCAACAAATCTTGACAATTCTGTTTTCAGAATATATTCAGAATCTCATTACTACTCATCACCTGCTCTGCTAATACCCTTATACAAGCCACCATTATTTCTCACCTGGACTTCTATAATTAAACTTCTAACTTTCTCTCTACATCTATTCTGACTGCCCACTGTACCCTCTGCCCCCAGTTTATTCTCCATACAGCAAACAGAGTGCTCCTTTGAAAACACATGTAATTTCATCGTTCCTCTGCTCAAAGCCTCCATTGGCTTTCCATGTTACTCAAAATAAATTCCAAATTCCTTATCATGGCCTACAATGCCTAACCTAGTCTCATACCTCTCTGGATTCATCTTCAAGTACTCTCCCTCCTGTTTGCTCCTACTCAGTGACATGGTTTTCCTTGCTGTTTCTTGAATATACCAATTATGCTTTTACCTTGGTACCTTACTCACTGGTTCCCTCTTCCTGGAATACTCTTTCCTCAGATATCTGCATGGCTTGCTCCTCCATGTCTTTCAACTATCTGCTTAAATTAACTTCAAAAAAGTTTTCCCTGATCATTCTATCTAAAACAATAGCCCTCTATCTAATGTTATTCTCTAGCCTCTAACCCTGGTTTATTTTTCTTCAATAGCATGTATCAATACTCAATAAATATAGCTGTTTCTTTGATATTTAGTTTTCCCTCATTATAATGCAAGCTCAGGAGAGAACTCATTTGTTTACTAAAGTATCCTTAGTGCACATGTAACAGAGTCTTAGAAATAACAGGTGCTCAAGTATTTGATGAATGAATGTACACTGAACGCAATCATTAAATGACTATATTAGATAGCAAAAAAGCAGGTAAATAAATAACAGAAAACTGTAATCTACACAGAATCAAAATGTAATTTTTTTTTTTTTTTTTTTTTTTTTTTTGAGACGGAGTCTTGCTCTGTCACCCAGGCTGGAGCGCAGTGGCCAGATCTCAGCTCACTGCAAGCTCTGCCTCCCGGGCTCACGCCATTCTCCTGCCTCAGCCTCCCGAGTAGCTGGGACTACAGGCGCCCGCCACCTCGCCCGGCTAGTTTTTTTTTGTATTTTAGTAGAGACGGGGTTTCACCGTGTTAGCCAGGATGGTCTCGATCTCCTGACCTCGTGATCCGCCCGTCTCGGCCTCCCAAAGTGCTGGGATTACAGGCTTGAGCCACCGCGCCCGGCCCAAAATGTAATTCTTAAAATTTACCACCAAGCCCCACCGCCTCCTCCACCCAACACACATACATACACATACATGTATATATTTTAAAAACTAACTTGGTGGGATCTGCTCCTTTAAAGTAGGCATTAACAGATTCTGTAAGGGCGACTGCCACAGGTAAGGTATCCTGATTTCCAAGGCTGACAGGGCTGGGACCCCGTGACACACCTAGAATATATACAATTAACTTGTTAAATCCTTCAGAAAGACATAAACTAAACATAAAGATAGTTAGGTTCACATTGTTAGGTTGTCACAAATGACCCAACTACTGGTTTCAGTGATGTCCCATGATAAATCTGGAGGCTAAGAAATACAGTATAAAACAAATTGGAGCATAATACAAAGGACAAAAAAAAACCCAGGAAGACATGTCACACAGACATTTCTTTTAAATGGAAAGACAGAATGGTTAAGGAATGTCAGAATAAAAAAGCCCTTGACTAAAGAGCTAAAATTACAAAAATATGGCTTCAAAAACATTCAAATATGAAATTCTTCCAGGTTCTATCAATCATATACTTCAGGGAATAATTTAAGGCCAATTTAGGATTTTTGTATTTAAGTTTTTTCTATCCAAGTAGTAATGTTTCATACACTACTCACTATTATTATAATTCTCTTTAATCTCCTGTTTGTCTGGTGCTTGTATTGTGTTCCCACATTACTTTGCCTCAATAAATATTTGACTAATAACATTACTCAAAAAAAAAAACCCTGACATAAAGTTCACTCAGATAAGATGCTTTTTAGAGTCAAATCAGAGAAAGATCAGTGTCTATAGAGCAAAATTAAAATGTAAACAAATTTATGCAAGTGTTCAGGTTTCTGTTTATTGTTTTAAATTTAACCTAAATGAAGTATCCCCTCAAAATAGTGCATTGCCTTTTTCTTCACAAACGTACTCTTCTTACCACTGTGTGCCTTACTGCTACTGCTACTGATTTTCCAAAGTGGGGGCATTTCATTTAATATATAGAATGCAATTTTATAAAAACATATGAGAGTTTGTTATAATTATTCATCCTTAGTGAAAGAAAAAAATAAATAACCTAGGTCAACACTTATCTCTGAAATTTGAATACATTCTTTTCTTATATAAACTTTACACAATGTTAACAGCCATCAGACATTTTTATTTTAGATGCGACTCCTATAGTGAAACACTGAGTTACTTCTGAGATACCTTAAATATTATTCTGATAAAATCAGTACTGGCTTTTCTGCCTCACAACTAAATCTGAGATGCTACAAATAGTGAAAAAAGATACTCTCTTAGCTTGGTATTCTAGATTTTGAAGGAATTTTATTTAGAAGGTTCTTCATACTTAAAAGTTATTCATGAAATCACAACAATTACTATTTATTAACCACTTATATGTGCCAGGCACTTTGCTAGGGGGACATTAAAAAACAAAACAAAACAAAACAAAACAAAACAGTGCCTTTTTGAAGCACAAGTACTAGTTTTGCAAAGCAGAAGCAAAACAAAAAAATGTGAGGGATGGGCTGGAGTGACGAAAAGACACAAAGATGAGGCTGGAAAAGTGCTCATGATCCAGATTAGGGTGTGAAAGACCTTTAATTTTATACTTCTATCACTAGAAACCACTGATAATGTTTGAGAGAAACATTATTAGGTTTTTATGTAGTAAGATCTCTCTGAACACGTAGTAAATCCTAGACTGAAGGGAAAAATGACTGTTGGCAGGGAAACAAGTTTGGATCAGGTGAGAGCAGTTAGGTGAAAGCCAGTGGCCTGATCAAGAGTCATTAGTTTTGAGACGTGAGAAAATATCAAGTGAAAAAAAGCTGATTAAGTATAAATTTACTGATTATAAATATAAAAATATATGTTTGTACACTGGAAAACTTCACTGTAAATCTTAGTTCAATCCACTTTTATCCCTAATATATTGTTCTAAACAAGACGGTCATCAGAAATTCAGGAAAACATATTTTCTGAAAAAGACAAAGGCTGTAATAATCTTTTCTCCCCAATTTTGTAACTGTGGTAAAATAAACATAACATAAAATTTACCATCTTAACCATTTTTAAGCATACAGTTCACCGGTATGAAATATATTCATAATGCTGTGCAACAATTACTATCATCCATCTCCATAATTCTCTTCATCTTATAAAACAGAAACCCTATACCCATGAAACAACAACTCCCACCAGTTTCCCCAGCCCCCGGCAACCACCCTCCTACTTGCTGTGTCTATGAGTTTGACTACTCTTTTAAGTACCTCATATAAGTGGAAGCATACAGTATGTAGCACAATGTCTTCAAGGTTCATCCATGTTATCATAGCATGTTAGAATTTCCTTCCCTTTTAAGGCTGAATAATATTCTACTGTATGCATATACCACATTTTGCTCATCCAGTCATCCAACAATGGACATGGGTTGCTTCTACCTTTTGGCTGCTGTGAATAGTGCTGCTATGAACATGAGTATATAACTATCTCTTTGAGGTCCTGCTTTCAATTCTTTTGGGTATATACCCAGAAGTAGAATTGCTGGATCGCATGTAAATTCCATTTTTCATTTTCCGAGGAACAGCCATACTGTTTTCCACAGCAGCTATACCATTTTACATTCTCACCAACAGTGCACAAGCGTTCCAGTTTCTCCACATCCTCACCAACATTTGTTATTGTAATACTCTTTTATTAAAATTATACTCTCTTAAATATGAAATTAATATATTTCCTGACCAGGTGTACTGGCTCACGCCTGTAATTCCAATACTTTGGGAGGCTGAGGTGGGAGGACTGCTTGAACCCAGGAGTTTGAGCTTATGATCACATCCCTGAATTCCAGTCTGGACAACAGTGTGAGACCCTGTCTCATTAAAAAAAAAAAAAGTCTCTTAAGTAACTCACACAAATGAATATTTATAGAAAGTTAAAGGTAACATTAATGTCTACTACTGCTTTTACACTAAAAATTAAAAGAAACCTGCAGCATAAATATTCTTTTCAACAATCTAATCTGGGCACATAACATGAGAATTCTTGAAATAGCTTCCCTGTAAATTATTATGCCTAGCTTCCCTGTAAATTATTATGTCATTACTGAAACAATGGCAAGCATAGAAAAGTATTGGAAAGTTGAAGAAAAACTCAAAACCCACTTAACATTTGGCATATTCCCTTTCGTATTTTCTGTTTTGTTTTCTTTCAAGATCATATTGCACATGGATAATTCGAAAATGATTAGGAAATACGTACTTAAATAGTCTTTTAAAAGTCTAAAATATACTGTATTATTCCAAATAAGTAATTTCTTAGAAATAAAATTTCTTTATTCTCTTAATAAGGGTAGATTGTGGTTTCTAATTTTGGTTTAATTGTTAGATATGTAGGTAATTTTATGTTTTGAAAATGTAGACAGCTTATAAACTTGAGGTACATAACAGGTACAGGGTACCTTCTTAAAACAATCAATGGATATTTATGTAGATTTCCTTTCTGCTCAAAAATAAAACACCGAGACCCACTCCCTACTCTCTCCTATATTCTCCATGCTTCTAACTTCATCTGTATGGTTTTTGTATAAGACAGCCTTTGCTCTACTAATTTAGGTATTAGAGGTTTTTTTTTTTAACTGACATATTCTTTTACTTCTTTTGGATCACTTATCTGATTTTGATAGCTTAAAATTAAGATTTATTGATACTTCTTAAAGCTGAGTTGAGGAAAGCAGAGAAGAAAATGCAAAAATATTGTGTTATTATAGTTTGGAATTTGATATAATGGATCCTGTACCGCAATTTCATGGAATTAGCACAAAACTGAAATAGTTAATCTTAGCAGAATTCTTGATTTCTGAGACATCACACAATTCTGGAAAAGGAAAAGTTAGATAACAAAATATTTTAGATACACTTAAGGACCATTAGTCAACACATACATCTGCTTCTGATACAATACCTGGTGACGTCTCACAGTGCTTTTCAATTTCAGAGTGTGTCCCAATCAAATTATCACCTTCTATTGTATTTAAATAAAACAAAATAATGCAGAAAAAGAAAACATTTTCAAGAAACAAGGAGAATCAGAAACTTAAATCTTAACAGCGTTGAAAACTCATGGCAAAGAAAGAGAACTTTTAGGTAGATTTTAAAATCTTTGTTGTATAAAATTCACATAAAACCTGCCTTGCCTGTATTCTCACTGTCACCTGCTTTTGGTTGTCCTATTGCCAGCACTGGCTCAAACCATAAACAAATACGTACCAATTCAATAGAAATTAGTTTCTATCACAAACAAAAAACCTCCTGAATAATGTAAAGATAATGGGGCGGGGGGGGGGGGAAACTAAAGCAAAAAGAAGGTTACCCAGACCAACTGCCTGATTTCTAGTAGGTCCCAATTAGGATTTTTAGGACTAAAATACAGATTCTGTGGGAAAAAATTAAAACCAAACAAAAAATAAAAATGAAGTATTCATTAAACCAAATAAAAGAACAAACTTGCTAGACATATTCAGCTTATATAAAATTAAAAGATGGGAAAAATGCTGTGTTCACAAAGGTAACAAGATGGTGACATCATGTTTAGACATTTAGAAACCAAACCATTTTATATTTCATTCTAGCTTATATTACTTATCCTCTTTTTACAATGGCCACACACAAGTTGCTTTTCTCCTATGTGAGCCTTGACAAATTAACTGGAATTAAATCAGCTTAATTAGGGCTGTGGTTATCAAACTTAGCATGCATCAGAATCACCTGAAATGCCTATTAAACTACTGCTAGTTCCACTTACAGGGTTTTTGATTTTAAAAGTCTACATTTCTAAGAAGTACCCAGGTGATGCAGATGCTGCAGGTCCAAGGACCACACTTTGACCATTACTGAATTAGTGCTCAGTTAGTGCAAATCAGTGATTTGCATTATCGAGAATAAACCCTCACTACCTAAACCAGCAGCAATAAATACAATTATAATTTTTATGAGAAGCTGTTGCTCCTGCAACACAGCTGCTTTGTCTACCTGGCTTTGTGCTTTATTATCCTAACAATGGGTGGAAAAGGTAGTAAGAATTTGTAGGAAAAAACTGAGAAGTGATGACAAAAAAAACTCTTGAGCAAAGTCTAGATGTGGTAAAATAGTGAATTTGTTTGGTGAGGTTTAGATTCATATAGCTATGCCTAAGACAGGGATGCTCAATCCCCAGGCCACAGTCTAGTACCCAGCCACACAGAAGGAGGTGAATGTGAATGTCATCTGTATTTACAGTAACCACCTTCACCCCATCACTCGAATTACAGTCTGAGCTCTGCCTCCGGTCAGATTGGCAGTGGCATTTAATTTTCATAGGAGTGAGAACCCTATTGTGAACTGCGCATGTGAGGGATCTAGGTTGCGCACTCTTAAGAGAATCTAATGCCTGATGATCTGTCATTGTCTCCCATCACCCCAGATGGAACTGACTAGTTGCAAGACAACAAGCTCAGGGGTCCCACTGATTCTACATTATGGTGAGTTATATAATTATTTCATTATATATTATAATGTAATAATAATAGAAATAAAGTGCACAATAAATGTAATGCACCTGAATCATCCTGAAACCATCCCCTTGACCCCAGTCCATGGAAAAACTGTCTTCCACAAAACCAGTCCCTGGTGCCAAAGGTTGGGGACCACTTCCCTAAGAGCTATTTTAAGTCTTGAAATTCTTGTGGAAAATATAATTCACTGCAAGCACAAACTGTTTTCTTTCATTCAATCATTTTCAAAACACTATTGTTTCCAAAACATAAACTTTCTTAGAAATGCAACAATCAGTTCACAGTGGGAAGAACTGCATTTTGTTTTGCCTTCAACTATTTATACTGATCAGCAATGTATAAATTTGACTCATTCTTAACGGTACTAACCACAGTTAAAATTCTTCTATCCAGATAACATATACTGTGAAACAGAAAAGCAAAGTGTGGAAAGTTTAATAAATTACAGGTGTGTTTCCAGAAAAACAAAATTTCTAATGTTAAATTCTTCATTAGCCCATTTAAAAATATATACATATTTAGCATACATATACTTTGTACACTACATTTCACATGTAATTGATGATAACCCACTTACCTACTGTTGGAGTATTGGCAGCACTTAATGAAGCAGATGATGAGATAGAAGAAGAACTTTCTGCCCGGGCTAATGGTGCAGCAGGAGGTGGGCTGGTGTTGGAAGTTACAGGTGGGCTGAATGGCCTGGGCTTAAAAACAAAAAGTTATTTATCAAAATGCTACACCAATATACCTCTCTTGTTAGAGCAGATTTTTAAGTTAGCAGGTAAATTTAACATGCCAATCCAAATTTACTGTGTGAGTTTCTTGTAACTTAGTATCAGAGATGCCATATATCAAATCATTTTTAAGAACATACTAAAACCTGAAAAGGTTATTTTGAAATAATGCTGTAAAAAAGGTCTTTGGGCATAAAAATTTTCCTATATTTAAAAAAGTATGTTTAAGACAGATTCTCAGAAGTTAAATTAGTTTAAACAGTATAAATGTTCTTCTTCCCAAACTGCTTCCCAAAAGGGTTGTTCACTTTACCTGACTACAAATATGAGAAAATTATTTCTCTACACCCTTGCCAGAAACAAATGGATGAGTCACAGCAGAAAAGGGATTAAAATTTTTTTTCTAGCTAACTTGGAAAATAAAAATGAAACCTTCACTTTTACTTTCATGAATGGGTTGATGTAATTTGGGGAGGTTTTAGTATTATCTGAGCTTTCACTAACCTATATTTTCCTCCTTAAATATTGCTTGTCCTTTACACTTTTGGTGTTTACAAATCTGATCACAATTTCCTCAGTAATTCCTTGTAATGCTTCCTCACTGCGAAAACTCACTCCATACAAAGGTTTGAGAGACTCAATTCTGTTGTCTTCCCAATTTTCTAATTAAACATAAAACAAATTAAAAAATATAACTCCAATTCATTTATCTTTTACTTTGGTGAATGGACTTTTTTCCTTCCAAATTCCTAACTGTACCAATAATTCATCAGCAACACTTCCTGAGGTGTTTTGCTTTCTTAAAAAATAGGCATATTTGTCTTCATTTAAAAAAAAAAAAAACCTTTTCCTGCTTACAAAAGTATTAGGCAAGTAGATATTTATTTAGTGCCTACTATGTGTCTGACCCTGGATAAGGTACTAGATACAAAGCTGTGAACAAGAAAGATTAACTGTCCTCAGTTATTTGAGGAACATGGAAAAAAAAAAGGCAAAAACAAAACCCTGCTTGCATTCATACACTAGTCAACTCTTCATTGCATGAATATAAACTTACAGATATTCATTTTAATAAAACTGTCATTTTATTGCAAAAAGTGCTTTATAATTTGTAACCCCCCACCCATTTAACATTTATTTTTTCCAGAGTACAGCTTTTTGATGACTGATTATGATGGACAGTAGGTTGAAAAAATTCAGCAGGATGCTAAAAATGCAGCTGTGTATATATGCAGACCAAGGTGGTACAGGACATTGGAGTGAACAGATATTGATCAACAGCTAGTCTGAAACTCACAAGCTTGGAAAAAGCCTTGAGATCAACTACTGTGGGACGTTTCTCCTATGGCAACATAACCTCAAGGCCAATATAATGTGACTCCCTTTTTACTTTTTTTTTTAGGTAAAGGCAAAAACAGCTCTTTTCTCAAGTGGTTTTCTCTAATTTTAGAATTATGCTATCTACTACAGTGGCCAATAGCACGTGAAATGTGACTAGTCCAAATTGAGATGTGCTATAAGTAGAACACACAAAGCAAATTTTGAAGACACAGCATACACACAAAAGGAATGTAAAATCTCATTTTATAATTGAATATGTGTTAAAATAATATTTTTATATAGCAGATAAAATATATTACAATGAATTTCACTGTTTTTCTATGTGGCTACTAGAAAATTTTAAATTATATGTTGCTTATATTATATTTCTACTGGACAGCATTGCTTTAAAACAATGTTTCTGAAACATCAGCATGCATCAGAATCGCATGGAGGGCTTGTTAATAATACACAGTTGCTGGGCCCCTCCCCTGAATTTCCGATTTGCCTGGGGTGGAGCCAGAGAAACTATTTCTACCAAATTCCCTGGTGATGCTAATGCTACTGATCTGGTACTGCACTTCGGGTGCCCCTGATCTAGAACAACGAGTGGTTCTTTCAGTGGGTAGGCAGGATGTGGTTACAGACTCCTTTGAGCATCTGGTGAAAGCTATGAGCTCTCTCCAGAAAAATGCACATACAAGCACGCAAAAAAACCAAAAAAGGCACTCCAGTGTACAGGTGGAGAAAATTTAAATCAACATAACCTCTCCGGTGGGCAATACAGAAATAATTATCAAGAGTCTTAAAAATGTACATAGAGTTTAGTTCATAAATTACACTTTAAACTTTTTTTATTAAAAAAAATGAATGCTAAGAAACCATTAAGGACAGTCATTAAGACATCGTTTATAATAACAGAAACATGGAACTAAATGTTAAATAAATTTCTGAAAACTTTTAGAAATTTAATTCTGACAACAGGGTAGAAGACAGAGCACGCATATATTGAAATACTCTGTAGCCACTTAAAATGGTGCTCCCTGAAGCTCAGAGGGTGGTTTCTAGAAAGCTCTCAAGGATGGGGAGAGGGTGGTGTATGGTGATGGGGGATGATGTGAAGGATTCAACTATGAGTCCCACTTTATTTTAATATATTAATACTTACAATTTAAAGTTATTTGGCAAAAGATTCTATCACTTCAAAGAAGCCTGAAGACTATGAAATAAGAATAATTTATTCAGCTACATGGATGGAACTGGAGGCCATTATCCTGAGTGAAATAACTCAGAAACAGAAAGTCAAATACCTCATGTTCTCATTTATAAGTGGGAGCTAAACAAAGGTTACACATGGACATATGCAGTGGAATAATAGAGGGTGAAGACTGCAAAAGGTCAGAGGATGGGAAAAGCATAGGGATAGAAAAATTACCTGTTGGGTACTGTTGGGTACGATATTCACTACTCAGTTAATGGGTACACCAAAAGCCCACATTCTGCCAGTATGCAATATATGCATGTAAGAAATCTGCACTTGTATCCCCTAATTCTATAAATAAAATTATAATCAAAGAATAATTCATGGTTATTCTTGAATTATATACTTGCAAGTGGAAAACAAATTAGAAATACGTAAAGTATGACTTTTATTTAAAATATGCCTATACCATTAATAACTTTTTGAGCAACTATTTGCATTCAACAATGTTCTGTTTTACACGTATTAACTCATTTAAGTCTCACAACCTAATATCATTACACATATTTTATCCATGAGGCAACTAAACTCTGATTAAATAACTGCTTAATGTTGCTCAGCTAATACGTGGCTAATAAGCTAGTACTTTTAACTGTATTTTACTGCCTCTGGATAAACACTTATGCATTCCAAAAAATGTTAACAGTAGTTATCTTTGGGTGGTGAAATACAGAGGAAATTTATAATTTTCCTTCTTTGCTTTCTCTGTTTTCCAAATTTTACAACATGATCATTTCCTGTTTTTACAATCAGGAAAAAAATCAATTTATTAAAATGTACTTAAAGTTCTAGTCATAACTTGATTTAAAAAAGAGAATGAAGTATTTTAAAATGTAGTAATTTCTATATTACTTAAATATTAATCTTCTCCTTGGCAGCTTGCACCTAGTCTTTCATTTCACTTCCACTAAGTCTGTTTATTTGGAAAAGAAAGATAACACCATTTCAATACCTGGTGCCAAAGCTTTTCAATATATTCACTGAACATTTCATAACTGTGTACCACCCAACAGGCATCATGCAAAGTACTGAGGATACAAGACTGACGAAGGCATAGGCCAGTAAGGATAACACACACACAAAAAGTACATACAAGGTGATACATGAACTAACAGAAATATAAGCAAAGTATCTGGGTGTAAGGAAGAGAAGTGAAGGAATGATCAAAGAGGGATTTGCCTAGGTGGTGATATTTAGTTAGGTCTTAAAGAAAGAGGTCAACATAGAAAACTGAGGGGCATCTGAGATAGAGCACAGGAGGAAGACATGGACACTGGAAAAAGACAGTGGCCTCAGAAAGAGCATGATGCGTCTGAGGAACACTGAAAAGTTTCAAGTGGCTGGAACCTAGGCTGAAAAGGGGAGAAAGATGGACAGTTAGTATAGGTTGTTGAGGCAGCTTTATAAAGACTCTTGTACATTCAGCTAAAACACTCAACCATACAGACTGAGAAACCCCTGGAAATGTGTATCAAGGGAAAAAAGATTAAACTGGACTTACAAATTTAATTCTGGTTATTAAACTGGCAATTAGTGTAGAAGATGAAGCAAAGCAAACCAGATCAACGGCAAGTAGACTGGTTTGGGAGAGCCTCACTGAATAGAGTCTATAGATTTTCTCTATCTGATGACTTTTAAAAACCAATGATTTCCCACCCACGCATATACTTTTATAAGTCAACTGGATGATGTGGACTCCAGTCTCCTTATGTGTAAAATTTTAAATGCCGAGCTAAATGACTTCCACGATCCTCCTTACAGTATATACTTTTAAGGTCTAAGAACAAGCCACCATTTACTTCCTTAACATTTGACTTTAAGTAGAATTATATGAAAACTGCTTCTTTATTGTGAGACAATGGATACTGATGTGCATCTTATGATGTGCCAACTTTCTCAGGAAATCTGTTTCCTCCTGGACAATGTCCTGTTTCACAGGTATGATCACTGAGGTAATAAGGAAAAGAAAAGGAAGCATTAGCTGGGAAAATTTTTCTATACTATGAGGATGTGGGTAGAAAACTTCAAGCAATTAACTAAAAGGGCATATAGAAAAATATCATTTGCATCTTAAATCAAAACAGTTATATAATTTTTAGAAAACCTGAGTACATACTATTTCATTAATCCCACTGAGTTTGCCTGAAGTAAGCTTTGGTCTGGAAGCAGGCCTCGGAGGTGGGACAATGGTGCCTACAGAAAGAGGAGTTGTGGGCCTGGCTGGTTGAGGGGAAAAAGAGAATTTGAAGAAAATCATTAGTATGTAGCAATCCTTACATAAAGACATTCTATTATAAAGAAACTGTTGGTAATCAAAGCTCATTTTTCAGGAGGCTCTTTTTTTTAGATGTAATCACAGATGTTGAAATACTGGGAATCTATCAAATATGCTTTATTTTGAAGTGACCAGTAATATTCCTGAAAAAAAGTTAACCTTTCAATAACTGACACATATAAATTTTATTCCTGTTTCAATTATCTACACATATAAAAATTAAATCTGATACATTAGCTGATGAGAACAAACCAATTTTAGCCCAAAGGTCATTTGTTTATTGCCAATACATCTATTTTACAGATAGTAATTCCAGACCAAAAGGTTCTGAAGCTGTACCTCCAGAATAATATTGTAAACTCTAAATAAAATACTTACCTTAATTAAAATTATTAAATTTGACTTTTAAGTTGAACCACATTGTAACATTTTGGTGGGTAACATTATTTGAAATAATTAGATATTCTATTAGTTTACAAAAACAAAATTCCCCAAATCACTACAGTTAACTTTGGAAAGTGCTCAAAATAATATCTTAAATTGTTCCTAAGTCCTATATAAATTTAGTGTTGAGTTTTTCATGCCATTTGCTAATTTTACAAGTCAGAAATATCTGTATTCTTAATCTCATCACAATGTAAATTACTGGATAAATGTCAATGTATACATCATCAAAAGTCACAAATGTATTAGCATAATCAAAGCAGGAGTAAAAAAATGGAAGTAAATAGGTTAAACCCTCTTTAAAGTCATGTTTAATAATCATTAACAAATTAAATGATTTTCAAAGCCCTTTGGTTCACACTAAAATACAGGCTATAATTCAGAGACTGAAAAATATAATGGGTGGGAAGAAATATATTCAGTATGTTTTCAAAGTTTAGAGATGTACAAAATTAAAAATATGTAAGTGGGCCTAAGCATACACATGGGGAAATAAACTGCAAAGCTGAAGGCCTTTAATCATCAATGGAGGAATCAAGGAGGCATGAAAGGAAGGCGCATAGAGGTAGTAGGAAGAGACCTAAAGAAAAAGGTAGTCACACAGGATTGAAAGTTGTACATGCATGTGAGGTAGGGAATCACTTAGAAAGCATACCATAATAAGAGATAAAAGATGCAAGGGCTGTTCAGGTTGCTTAAGGAAAACAAAAAAGCTGGTAAATCAAGCTTTGATTCTGAGGCCACTGTCTTTTTCCAGTCAGTTCCCGTTCTTTCATGCTGCACAAACACTTGAAGCTGTACACTGGAAGAAATGTGCACAAAAATCTGAGGCCCATAACACCTCCCTGTGTATTACATGTCTACTTTAAAGATATGTTCATTATCAATGAAACCAGCACTAGCCTATGTTAAGTTATTTCAAACTTGTGAGAGAGTTTACACAGCAGAGGCATTTATTACTGATCAAGTGGCCTGTCCAAATGGCATTTAGATCGACTCAAACCAAGCCTGGTAGAAGTAGTAAGTTCAGTTCAAAATTTGCTTTTTGAGAAAAGCTAATAACAATACTTATTAACACCACTGTTTATAAATGAATCTATATTATATCTGCACAGGTCAATTAGGCACTGCTTCTAGAAGCCTCTGAAGGAGATAACTGCAATTGTTTACATTCTTCAATGTCCTATGTTTTATTTTTTGCTGGTGGTAGGGTAGAGCTCACTGCTACAAATTTCTATTAGAAGCAGTGTTTCAAGAAATATGAATTGACCTTTGAAGTATAAAAAAACATTGGCGATAAGGGCTACTCTATATCTGCCCTCAGACATTAACTAAAGTGAATAGACAAAGCATGCTTGCCATACCATTCTTTATCTGAACAAAAGTGGAAACTAATCTAGAATCTAGAAGCAATAATGATGATGTAGAAGAAATAGCAGCAGCACTGTTAGCTGCTTCTGTAGGTACATTTTCAAAACATGTAATATTAGGCAAAGGTCACTGTGATCCTCAGAAATGCAGCTGTTGGAAGAAATCCCATCCAAAGCATTAGGAAACCTAAAAGTATTTTCAGCTTTACAATGCAATCTCTGGAATGCCTTCTGAGCAGCACTGGAGCTATTAATTGCAACAAGTTCATCAGTAAAGAAAATCCACTGACTTCACGGCCATGAAGCGAAAAGAACTTTATCTGTGCTCTCTAGTGGTGCTGTTACAGCAGAATAAAGTAGAGATTTGGGGGAAAAGTCTGGTGATGGACTTTCTAGACTCAGAATCTGACCGGGTTTCAAGTAAATATTCAATTATCACACACCCAGGAAAATCAGTGAGAAAGGAAGTGAAGTTCCTACTCTGCTCTGTAAGGTCAGATGAATAAGAACAAAATAAAAAACTAGAAGCAACAGGAAAATTCTAGAACTAAAATATAAATCCATATAGCCAAAAAGTTATCTTGTTTTAATTATTTGAAACTAGGAAATTTAATAATACACAGAAGAAGAGCATAAGTTCAAACTACATTAACTGAAGAAAAGTATGTACATTAGAAACTTAAAATGCATATGAAAAACTGAAGGTCCAAAATTATATAAAGTCAGAATTATTCCTGTTTTCCCAGAGGAGCAAAGGTAACTATTTACAGTCAGTACAAGATCTAAAAAGATTTGACAAGGTGGCAAAGCGATAATGCTGTGTATGCATGGTACTCAACAAAGTTCATCATTGTCCTGTGATAAAACTGCCCCAGGAACTACATCAGAATACATCAGTGTTTGAGTTAATATTTAAAAACAGCCCAATATTTTCAAAAAATAATTTTAAGGTTTTGTTTTTGTTTTTTTGCGAGCACAAGAGTTCAATTAATTCATGGGCAGAGAAAACAGTCTGGCACTTACCAAAGGGGAGGTAAGTGTAAGATATTTGTGTTAAATTTTTAAAAACACATATATTGATGTTTATATATATTCATATCTGACATAAACATGAATGCTTATTTATAGTCTACATGGTATAAGATGCAACTGAAACTACTTTTCAGCCAAGCCCGAATTAACATTTTACAACATGTAACAACACTGGGATGCTTAATTATCAGTTATTAACTGATTGAAATTATTTTTTAGCCTGCTTTAAGATGAGGTCAGTGATGAATTAAGATTCTGGAAGACAAACAGGAGAGTAGGGATGATCTCACAACCTGGACCTTGCTAAAATGTTAAAATGGGTACCTGGGTAGAGGATGTTAAGATGGGAGAGAAGTGCATTGCAAAGAATGGTGAGACAAAATTTAAGACTTGTTGTAACTAGCGAGTACCAAGAAAACATAAAAATAAGTGAAATAAAAATTGAAGATAAAATGCCTATTTCATAACTTCACTTAGGACCTCTGTCAAACAGGAGAATCCCAATTATGAATTAGTTTGATTAATAATTATATTTTCTGTTCAAGTGAAGACTTAATAGTAATTACTATATAACAGGATAACTATCTATTTTGAGCATCATCAACATTTTTTTGAAAGGCGAAATTTATAACATTACTTTTCATACTATATAGGAAGATTTAAAAATGCATACTGAAGTGAATTTTAAAACCAGCAAAAAGTTAATAAATATTGTATCATTTCTTAACGGCCAAACATCAATGACCACTAAATGAAAACGAACAATTTTTTACCTGAAGTGATGGTGATATGAGCCATCTTTAGACAAGTAGCAAAAGGAAGAAAGAGTACTTTTATAAAAAGAAAGAGACTATACTAGAGAAAGTATCAAGAAACAATGAGCAGAATTTTGAAGAAATTTCTATATAACTAAAAGCTCTGTGATACCAATCTGAAAAATTTCACTCATAATGGGATATTAATAAAATTTGAAAATACTGCTAAGAACTCCTTATTCTAAATGCAAAATACCATTCCGACATTTTACTAAACAAAAGAGAGATTTGGCAACAACTTTCTGTTTACAATTACTTTCCTTATATATATATATATAAGGTTAATTTTATAATTACTAAATGTAAGCAATACTCTGAAAAAGGCTATAAAGCCCTTCAGATTATGTTAACTACTTCTATCGGACTGTTCTTGCTGTTTTACAAAGTATTAGTACAGATTACTTTCCCTTTCAAAAGGTCATCAAATAGCGTTTAGTGTTTAGGGTTAAGGTTTCTTACAATCCACTTACAGTTTCTTTTAAAAATATTTTGTTTCTAAACAGTCTAATTTTAAAAACCAATATTTAATTTTTAGTAGTAAGATATTTCAACACGGCTTTTTTGTTGTTGCTGTTAATCTGCTAAAGTGTGATAGACAAAACAATGGCTTTAGAATAAGTAAGAGCCAGGTTTGAAACTTGTCTTCATCATTTACTAGCTATATAAACTTGGAGAAGTTACTTATTATCTCTGAGCTTTGCTGTTTTCATCTATAAAACAGGGACAACAAAAACTACTTCATGCTGCTGTTAATGTGGTGAAATTAAATAGAATGTGTGGCACTCCTAACAAAATTACCTAGCATGAACTAGACAGATTTAAGCTCTTGCCCCATGATTCCAGTGCTTCCTTAACCCCAAATACTGGATGGCAATTCTTAAGTCCCAGAGAAGAGAGTAGAAAATCAATTAAAATTTATTTTATTTTCTTGTTTTGAACAAGCAGTGGTTTTATTAAACATACATTTTTGATGCCTGCTGTTTGACTAATGAAAAGAGAAACTTAATATATTCTTGCCAAAACAACTAAAAAGCATTTATCAACTTCTTTCATAAATTGCTTGGGAAGTGTTAAAGCCTTTCTAGAAAGCAGTTTGCCAATAAGTATCATGGACATCATCTTGTAACCCATAAGTTTTAAACTGATAAATTATTACAAGCATATTATGAGACATATGCACAAAATTTGTTATTTCTATGAATGTTCGTAATACTAGAAAATTAGATGCAACTTAAACTTCCATCAAGAAAGAACATTGATATGTATTTTGTATTTGAATTATCTATAAACAATAAGAATTATTTGGATAATGATATAAAATGCCTAGAAATAAACATGGCAATTTAAAAAAACACTTAGTATTTTACACATGTTTATTGTTAAGTCATAGAGTATCTAAGAGAACAAAACCAAAATAAAATCACTTTTATTTGGCAATACATTGGACAAATTTTAGAAATTTTATCATTAAGTACAACACACAAAAGTGAATGAGAAAAGCAACTAAAGTATTCCTTATACTTAAAAAAAACCATATATATATACACATATATATATATTTACCTGATGATGATGAAGTTAGTGAAGATGAAGATGAATCAAGAGATGGTCCAAATAGGGGGTCCCAAGCAAGTAAATCACTGGTTCCTTTTCTACCATAATATTTTAAAAGTAAAAATTTTAACAAAAGAATATTTTATTAGTATAAAATTTCTAGTTACTTATTTATATAATAATTCTATAGAAATAATTCTAACAGCTCAATAAACATAATTAAAAAGTTGGGGCCAGGCACCACGGCTCATGCCTATAATCCCAACAGTTTTGGAGGCTCAGGCGGGAGGATCACTTGAGACTAGGAGTTCAAGATCAAGCCTGGGCAACATACATAGCAAGACCCAGTATCTACAAAAAAATTTTTTTTTTAATTAGCCAGGCATGGTGGTGCATGCCTGTAGTCCTAGCTATCCGGGAGGCTAAGGAAGATCACTTGAGCCCATGAGTTCTGGGCTGCAATGAGCTATAATTGCACCACTGTACTCCAGCCTGGGTAACAAAGCAAGACCCTGTCCCTAAAAAAAATAATTTTTTTAAATTTAAAAGTTGGATACTCTACCAGTAGTATATGTGTAGAAATTAATTAACATATTTAACAGCCAATATGTGTTAGAAGCATAACCTAAGATAGCATGTGAAGTTAGCAGAGGAGAATGGGGAAGATTAATTCCCATTCATCATGCCTTGTTAGACTCAACAACCTTGGGGGCTGTCGTAACGGGAATAATAATTTCAGCTTTACATATGAAAAAGAGCAGCACATGTCTAAATGAACTGCCCAAAGACATACAGCTACTTGATTCTAAAACAGGCTCAGGTCTGCTGGTTCACACCCAGCACCCAATCCTGAACAGAAAATTTAAGTGGTATAAAATTGGGTTAAAATTTTATAAGGCCATACTTATTTTCAAAGATGAAGAAAAAGGGTAAAGTGATGTTTTAAGCCCTTAAGTACAGAAAGATGGCTTACATATTTTAATGTACCAAACTGCCATTATTTTTAAAAATTTTAGGAAATCTTACACACAAAAAAAAGGCCCTCTATAATGAAAGTGCTGTAATTATCTAAGAGTACATATCCAGCATCTCAACATGCACCTACATGAAAGCACACTATACCTCGTACGATAAAGCCTAGCATTGCAACTGCATGATTCCTAAAAACAGTTTTAAAACACTCAACAACTTATCTTTAAAAAATGATATATCCAATAAATACCACTACTGTGCTCAATTAGTACCTCAAAAGTATCAAATAATTGTAAACTACCTATTTAATTAAGCCTACTTTTACTTGTGTTTTACATTAACTCTGGCCAGGCTTGATGGCTCACGCCTGTAATCACAGCACTTTGGGAGGTTCAGGAGTCTGAGTCCAGGAGTTCAAGACCAGCCTGGGAAACACAGCAAGACCCAGCATCTTTTTTGAAAAAAATTAGCTGGGAGGCAGGGGTAGGAGGATCGTTTGAACCTGGGACGTTAAGGCTGCAGTGAGCCATGATCACGCCACTGCACTCCAGCCTGAGAGACAGAATAAGACCCTGTCTCAAAACAGACAAGCAAAAAACCATTAACTCGACAGTATTCTTACTGATGGACACAAAAAGAAAAGGGGACCCATCCAACACTGGCTTTTTTTTTTTTTTTTAAGAAGAGCTGGCAACATGCCTTCTGGCCTCTCTCTCCCTTTTCAACTTGAGACACTTCTCTGTTTTGAAGCTTATGAAGTATATTATTTTATAAGGTCACGGTCAAAACTGAAGGAAGAAATGAGAAAATTCCCATGAGACTAACCAGCTGAAATACAGATATGTATGAACTTACGGTTTCATCATTTATTTAGAAGTAGTGAGGCTACCAAGGCCAATTGTGGTTAAATGGATTTTTTTCTTATTGTAAAAGGACATGTTACCAAATGAGAAATAAATTTAAACTTCTAAAACTCCAACAGGGCATTTGACAGCTCAGAAAACAGGATGATTAACAAAACTTTATGGTAATTAAAACTATAGAGCTAATAAAACTCTAGAAAAAAGGACAAAAGGATACTTAAAATGTAAGTGTGTGGAAGAAGAGATGAAAAGGTGGAGCACAGAAGATTTTCAGGGCAGCAAAATACTCTGTATGATACTATAATGATGAATACATGTCCTCATGCATTTGTCCAACACCAAGAATGAACCCTAAAGTAAACTGTGGACTTTATGTGATGATGTGTCAATGCAGGTTCACTGATTGTAACAAATGTACCACTCTGGTGAGAGAATTTGATCGTGAGACAGACTGGGCATATGAAGGGGCAGGGAGCATAAAGGGAAATCTCTGTGCTTTCCATTCAATTTTGCCATGAATCAAACACTGCTCTAAAAAATAAAGTCTATTTTTTAAAAAAATTAAACATGGAAACTTACTCATTGGGTGGAGCAGATGGCTTTGATTTTGTTAACTCCTCATCTAATTAAAAAATTAAAATATGAAAACTTCATAATCTGAGAAATAAAATATTTTAATGAAACAGAGAAACTCTATACACATATCTCAACACTATGACAATTAAAAATTTTGGAATTGATAATGTAAATACAAACAATAATGAAGAAAAAGTAAATTAAGATTTTAACAAGTTTTCTATTTTGTACATTAAAATAACTGAAACTACTAAATCCTGATTTCTTCTAGTATCTTTAGTAAGAAATTACTTAAGTCAATTAAACTATGATATTCATTAAAATTGCTGTTTAGAAAAGAGAAAATATGGGTTGCAACTTTAAAAATAAGAAAAATGTTTAAATACATAAATTCTATTTAAGAATTTTAATTGATGAATCATGAATGCATTTTT
>NW_016809835.1:3275478-3286239 GCF_001698545.2 Rhinopithecus bieti | reverse complement strand
CTGGCTTTTTTTTTTTTTTTTAAGAAGAGCTGGCAACATGCCTTCTGGCCTCTCTCTCCCTTTTCAACTTGAGACACTTCTCTGTTTTGAAGCTTATGAAGTATATTATTTTATAAGGTCACGGTCAAAACTGAAGGAAGAAATGAGAAAATTCCCATGAGACTAACCAGCTGAAATACAGATATGTATGAACTTACGGTTTCATCATTTATTTAGAAGTAGTGAGGCTACCAAGGCCAATTGTGGTTAAATGGATTTTTTTCTTATTGTAAAAGGACATGTTACCAAATGAGAAATAAATTTAAACTTCTAAAAACTCCAACAGGGCATTTGACAGCTCAGAAAACAGGATGATTAACAAAACTTTATGGTAATTAAAACTATAGAGCTAATAAAACTCTAGAAAAAAGGACAAAAGGATACTTAAAATGTAAGTGTGTGGAAGAAGAGATGAAAAGGTGGAGCACAGAAGATTTTCAGGGCAGCAAAAATACTCTGTATGATACTATAATGATGAATACATGTCCTCATGCATTTGTCCAACACCAAGAATGAACCCTAAAGTAAACTGTGGACTTTATGTGATGATGTGTCAATGCAGGTTCACTGATTGTAACAAATGTACCACTCTGGTGAGAGAATTTGATCGTGAGACAGACTGGGCATATGAAGGGGCAGGGAGCATAAAGGGAAATCTCTGTGCTTTCCATTCAATTTTGCCATGAATCAAACACTGCTCTAAAAAATAAAGTCTATTTTTTAAAAAAATTAAACATGGAAACTTACTCATTGGGTGGAGCAGATGGCTTTGATTTTGTTAACTCCTCATCTAATTAAAAAATTAAAATATGAAAACTTCATAATCTGAGAAATAAAATATTTTAATGAAAAAGAGAAACTCTATACACATATCTCAACACTATGACAATTAAAAATTTTGGAATTGATAATGTAAATACAAACAATAATGAAGAAAAAGTAAATTAAGATTTTAACAAGTTTTCTATTTTGTACATTAAAATAACTGAAACTACTAAATCCTGATTTCTT
Source organism: Rhinopithecus bieti (assembly GCF_001698545.2). Taxonomy (NCBI): domain Eukaryota; kingdom Metazoa; phylum Chordata; class Mammalia; order Primates; family Cercopithecidae; genus Rhinopithecus; species Rhinopithecus bieti. Next base: position 3,285,189 of record NW_016809835.1, on the reverse strand, counting down.
CTAGTATCTTTAGTAAGAAATTACTTAAGTCAATTAAACTATGATATTCATTAAAATTGCTGTTTAGAAAAGAGAAAATATGGGTTGCAACTTTAAAATAAGAAAATGTTTAAATACATAAATTCTATTTAAGAATTTTAATTGATGAATCATGAATGCATTTTCAAGTTCTAAGAATACTATTAGTGATTATTACATTGACAAAAAGTAGTTATTAACTCCTGAGGATGTCATATTTTGAAAAATTAAGAATCTTATAGCAACCTGGAGCAAGTCTCTTTATAAGATAGTTCGTTTTGCTACCTTTTGCATTTGTAACGTACCTCATTTCACAAGCAAGTGGTAAACAGGGGAATAGCATCATTAATGCAAAACTCACGTTGGTGCATAAGCAATTTTTGCTGCACCTTCATGTTTTCTTTGCATCACCAAGCAATACCTGATGCAAAGTATATCAATATGAGTAACTTCCACAAACTATGGAGGAGCATCACAGTACATGATACCCATTCACTCTACATTCTTCACTTCGCTCAGTTTGGTTGGTTGTTTTGCCTCAGTGTTTACTGTGCTATTCTTCAATATTTCTGCATTTTGCTCTCATCTCCACAACTCAGCACCCTCCATTTATCCTCATTTTCCTCACACCCCCTATCATTAAGCTACCATCAACATTTCTTTAAAGATAAAATCCTTACTTTTACTTATTTTGGTATTTATTATTAATTTACTAGGTCTTTTAAACTGTGTTAGAATTTTATTAAGACTGATGTTAAAGTTTTGTTAAGTATTCTGTTAACAAAAGTACATAGCTTTTGAGTGGGCTGCTTCAACTGTTTTCCCACAACTCTTTGTTATTTTAATGCATGATTCTGCAAAAGGTATTAGCACCCTAGAAAAGTTTTAGTATAATTAAATTTATAATCGAATTTGTAATTGTGACATAACTTAAAATAGGGAAAGCTCAATATTACTCATCTTATAAATGAAATGTCTTCTAGTTTATAAGACACAGAATGCCAGTGAAACCCTTTAACACTCTTAATCAGAAGTTATTTTTTGGCTTTGGTGATTTCTGAAAAATGTTGTAGCCATGTATTAAAGTTTAAAGCATGTCTCTTAGCTCCACAGGAAATAATATAGGTATGTTGTTTTCTATGTAAAATAATTGTCCTTCTAGCCATTCAGCAGGGTTCATGATGAGAAAAGATCATTTATTGCTACAGCTACATAAGAGTGAAAGATTAACAAATTGCCTTATAAAGTTTAATAGACATAAAATAAGCAATTCAAATGTCAAACTTACTAGACAAATTCCGATTCATCTGTACCTAAAACAGAGATGCAAAATAGGTACCACAAAACAAATTAATTTGATAATGAAATATTTGGTAAAATGTTAATACTAGGAACTGAATTTTACATTGTTTTTAGTATATCTGCTCAATTGTAAAGTCTATTTACATAAAAGATATAGAGAAAAAACTGTCAGTAGTTTTTGTTTTACAGTAAAAAATAATACATGTAGTTTTAACACCTAATGTTTTTAAAATATTAAAGCAATATCTACAGCAAAACACTAAAACTTGCTAATCTGAAAATTTAATACAAATATTTTGAAAGTCAATCCTCAAAATTACAATGATTTTAAAAGTCAATGGGCAAAATATAAAATCTCGTACTTACTGGACTGTGTCTCTAGTAGTACATGGAAGAAAAGAAAATTAGGTTAGAATTCTGAATACTGTATTTTCTGTTCTAATAATTAATCATTCCCTATTCAATCGTATCTAAAATACATACACCTTAAAACACATACACTGTCAGCTGGGAAAAAGTTAAGCAAATTAGGCAGCAAAATATATTCAGATACAATCTTTTCTAATCCAATATTAACTATTAAAATTGTTTTATTATTTTCATAGTATGAAATTAATACAAGTTCACTGTTTTAAAAACAAACAGAAAAGAGAAGACTACAAAAGAAAAATTTAAAACTATTTACAATCTCACTATCCATATATTCCTCTAGGCTTTTATTTTACATATTTACACACATATTTTAAATTAGTTATGCTCTGACATAATATACATTTTTAATGGTTTGCAACCTCATACTTTGTATATATTCACCACCTTTTTTGTTTTTTTGAGACGAAGTCTCGCTCTGTCACCCAGGCTAGAATGCAGTGGTGCAATCTCCACTCACTACAACCTCCGCCTCACGGTTTTCAAGCAATTCTCCTGCCTCAGCCTCCAGAGCAGCTGGGACCACAGGCGCATGCCACCATGCCCAGCTAATTTTTTGTATTTTTTTTAGTAGAGACGGGGTTTCATTGTGTTAGCCAGGATGGTCTCGATCTCCTGACCTTGTGATCTGCCCGCTTCAGCCTCCCAAAGTGCTGGGATTACAGGTGTGAGCCACCACGCCCGGCCCTATACTCACCATCTTTTAAGCAACTCTGTACTTCAACATCAATCTTAATGTTAAATAGTAGTGGTACAATAAAACCTCATTTCAGAAATATTTTTGGTAGAAAGAAAATAGTTTTGAAACTAAATTCTGAAGTACATGACTGGGAGAAAACCACCTTTTTTCCCAAATAAATGTAACTACTTAAAATATGTAATTAGACAATAATATGAAATGGTGAGAACCTTTATTCTTCATTATCAAGAAGAACAGATTTAACGTCAATCAATGATGATCACATATAGGTATACTTAACTGCCATCCTAAGAAATGCTTTTTTCACATAGTGTAACATTTTTAAATTTAAAATTGACATCAACGAGGAAAAAAATTACTGGGATAATGTTTTACTTCTCCCTCAAATCCTATTAAGTACGGTATTTTAGAATTGAGGAATTAACTATTACCACTAAGAACTCTTATCTGTGCCTTTCCTTGTTTGAAAAGTATGGGAAAATAAATGTTACAGTGGCAGACGTTAAAAAAAGGCAAATAGGGCAGCGCACCCAAGATGGCGGAATAGGAACAGCTCCAGCCTCCAGCTCCCAGTGTGAGTGACACAGAAGACGGGTGATTTCTGCATTTTCAACTGAGGTACCGGGTTCATCTCACTGGGGAGTGCCGGACAATTGGTGCTGGTCAGCTGGTGCAGCCTGACCAGTGAGAGTTGAAGCAGGGCGAGGCATTGCCTCACCTGGGAAGTGCAAGGGGGAAGGGAATCCCTTTTCCTAGCCAAGGGAAACTGAGACACACAACACCTGAAAAATCGGTTAACTACCACCCTAATACTGCACTTTACCAAGGGTCTTAGCAAAAGGCACACCAGGAGATTATATCCCACACCTGGCTCAGAGGGTCCCATGCCCACGGAGCCTCCCTCATTGCTAGCACAGCAATCTAACTGCAAGGCAGCAGCGAGGCTGGGGGAGGGGCGCCCGCCATTGCTGAGGCTTAAGTGGGTAAACAAAGCCGCCAGGAAGCTCAAATTGGGTGGAGCCCACTGCAGCTCAAGGAGGCCAGTCTGCCTCTGTAGACTCCTCCTCTGGGGACAGGGCATAGCTAAACAAAAAGCAGCAGAAACCTTGGCAGACGTAAATGCCCCTGTCTGACAGCTTTGAAGAGAGCAGTGGATCTCCCAACACAGAGGTTGAGATCTGAGAACGGACAGACTGCCTGCTCAAGTGGGTCCCTGACCCCTGAGTAGCCTAACTGGGAGACATCCCCCACTAGGTGCAGACTGACACCTCACACCTCACATGGTGGGGTACACCCCTGAGACGAAGCTTCCAGAGCAAAAATCAGACAGCAACACTCACTATTCAGCAATATTCTATCTTCTGCAGCCTCTGCTGCTGATACCCAGGCAAACAGGGTCTGGAGTGGACCTCAAGCAAACTCCCACAGACCTACATATAAATCATGCTGCTATAAAGACACATGCACACGTATGTTTATTGCGGCACTATTCACAATAGCAAAGACTTGGAATCAACCCAAATGTCCATCAATGACAGACTGGATTAAGAAAATGTGGCACATATACACCATGGAATACTATGCAGCCATAAAAAAGGATGAGTTCGTGTCCTTTGTAGGGACATGGATGCAGCTGGAAACTATCATTCTCAGCAATCTATAGCAAGAACAGAAAACCAAATACCACATGTTCTTACTCATAGATGGGAACTGAACAATGAGATCACTTGGACACAGGAAGGGGAGCATCACACACCAGGTCCTATTGTGGGGAGAGGGTAGTGGGAAGGGATAGCATTAGGAGATAAACCTAATGTAAATGACGAGTTGATGGGTGCAGCACACCAACATGGCACATGTATACATATGTAACAAACCTGCACATTGTGCACATGTACCCTAGAACTTAAAGTATAATAAAATTTTTAAAAATGCAAATATATAATTTAATCTTTAAATTCACTTTTATAAAATTCCCTCTTACATAAGGCTCACAAAACATAGAAGAAACACTTCAAAATTAGATGAGGCAAAAATTAATACTGCCAATTCAAAGAATTCTGCCAGAGACATATAGCACTGTTTATGAAATGCAACAAATGGCGGAAATAGTGAATTTTTGACATTTTCACTTTCTACTTTCAAAAGGAAGCAAAATTAAGCCAAACTCACAAGTCTATTTGCCTGCATAAAAATTAAAAACTAAGTATTTCCTCAGCCAACATGCTTAACAATTGCTAATGTTTGACTAGAAACAGATAGGTAAGAAAAATAAAGACTTTATATTACAGAGTACAAATGTGTTTGTACTTACAGATATTGCTGGGGAGAGTGTTATATTCCCTATAGATACTTTTAATTCATCCAAAGAAGCCATTGTGTGATGTGAGTTATTTGGATGCATAGGCTTAATTTCTATCCGATACTTCTTTGGTTCTTCATCTTCAGAGTCGGAATCACTAGATGAGTAGAAATGGTTCTCTTTGGTATGTGAGTTTCAGTTAAAGAATTGTTTTTAAATTACCTTAGGCATATAACCAGTTTTTCACACATCTATTTTTAAAAAAGAACGAAACCTTTAAGAGTAAAACAGACTTTAGGCCGGGCGTGATGGCTCACACCTGTAATTCCAGCACTTTGGGAGGCTGAGGCAGGCGGATCACAAGGTCAGGAGTTCGAGGCCATCTTGGCTAACAAGTAGAAACCTTGTCTCTACTAAAAATACAAAAAATTAGCTGGGCATGGTGGCACGCACCTGTAGTCCCAGATACTCAGGAGGCTGAGGCATGAGAATCACTTTCACCCAGGAGTAAGAGGTTTAAGTGAGCCAAGATCTCACCACTGCACTCCTGCCTGGGAGACAGAGTGAGACTTCGTCTCAAAAAAAAAAAAAAAAAAAAAAACACACACACACACACAAGAGTAAAACAGACTTTAACAGAAATAAGATTACTAACTTTTATTAATATGTCAAGGCCGGGCATGGTGGCTCACACCTGTAATCCCAGCACCTTGGGAGGCCCAGGCAGGTGGTTCACTTGAGGTCAGGAGTTCGAGACCAGCCTGGCCAATATAGTAAAACTGTCTCTACTAAAAATACAAAAACTGGCCAGACATGGTACGCACACTTGTAATCCCAGCTACTTGGGGGGCTGAGGCAGAAGAATCGCTGAAACCTGGGAGGCAGAGGCTACAGTGAGCCAAGATTGTGCCACTGCACTCCTGCCCGGGCAACAGAGCAACACTCTGTCTCAAAAAAACAAACAAACAAAAAAACCAATACGTCAAATGACAAATAAGGAATCACATTTTATAATTAATAAAAAATTGGAAGAGGCTTTAAGTAATATATGATTTTCTTATAACTGCCTCCTTATATGCCAACATAATCCATAAGAATACCCAGATGATGAAAGGATATCATTCTGATTTGTTTCTGGTTTAATACTGTAGCCTTCTTCATCTACATCAGGAATGTTCTAAGGGAAAAAGAAAAAAAAATTATGACAACTCCAACGTACAAAATTATTAGAGATTATCAAAGTAATCTCAAGTATTACTAAGGAACCAAACCACTTCTCAGATATCAACAGGTTAATGAGATAACACTGAAGAAAAATTACATCCTTTTAGTTAATTAGCTTCAAATCACACTCCATGCTTTGGATATCTGAAAGAGGGAAAACCTGCAAAATGAAACAGGAGAGACACAACTCATAATTTCAGGGCAAGAAATCACCGAGGTGGAGACCAATTCAGATTGCTCAAAATCTACAGTTTCTGCTATAAATGAGGAAGAATACGTTAGTTTAAAAACTACATGTGATTTGAAAGCTATTATCAAGTTAAATATTCTTTTTGCTATAAGCTCTACGGAAATATAAGATCTAGCACCTCTTTACACAGTTTAAAGTTTGGGTGAACTAGCGAAACTATCTAAGACAAACCATCAATGTCTGCCAACATGCCAGAGACACCATGTGTCTCATGAGAGAGGCAGGCCTGACAAAATAAAACAAGACCTAAAAAACCTTGAACCTGGATCTGATCAAGCCTCTAGATCCAAATGCCAATTTAAATAATATAAAGAAGTAAAACATAATACAGTATGGCAACATAATCAGCAAAATCCAGACTACAGGAAACTATAAAACAAACCACCTAGTCTTGCCAATAAAAACACAGAAAGCGGACTGGGTGCAGTGGCTCACGCCGGTAATCCCAGCACTTTGGGAGGCCAAAGCAGGCGGATCATGAGGTCAAGAGATCAAGACCATCCTGGCCAACATGCTGAAACTCCGTCTCTACTAAAAATACAAAAGTTAGCTGGGCATGGTGGCGCGTGCTTGTAATCCCAGTTACTCCGGAGGCTGAGGCTGGAGAATGGCTTGAACCCAGGAGGTGGAGGTTGCAGTGAGTCAAGATCATGCCACTACACTCCAGCCTGGTGACAGAGCGAGACTCCGTCTCAAAAAAAACAAAAACAAAAACAAAAAAACCAGAAAGCTAAACAGAGAGGGAGGGAGGGAAGGGGAACCTATAGATCAAGAGAGACTTAAGACATATCAACAAATTCAAACAAAGCATAATAAAACAGACATCAAAGATGATAAATATAAATACTGAATGGTTATTTGAAAGTACTAAGGAGTTGTAAATTATTTCTAGATGTGATGATATTGTGATTATGTTTTATAGATAAATACAATGTAAACTCAGATGAAATTATATTATTCTAGAATTTGGGCAGAAGAAATGGATGGGCAGGATTGGCTAGGGCAAGCTGTTGTTGGGGCTGACTGATGAGAGCCCCAACATGAGAACCTATGATGGTATTTTTTATAAATAAATATATATATATATATACACACACACACACACTCTCACACATATTTGTTTAGAATTCTTCAAAATAAAAAAATAAAATAATCTAGCTGGGAATATTAAAAACAGCAGAAGTAGCCTAAATATTATAACTCAGAAATTAGTTTTAATACATTTTAACAGCTTCAAGAACGGTTTTCTGGTCACATTATAAAATTCCCATAAGTTGGAAGAACACTGCAAACAAGGAGAAATAACATATACAAAGACACAGAAAGATAAACATTCAGTTCAGGGGCTCAGAAAAAGTTTTTTTTCAAGTTAAAGAAAACTGGGCATGCCTAAAAGCAGAAGAGGAGCCAATAAATACTACAGATATCATAGATATGTGAGATAAAATGAGAACAAGGTACTCTAAGAGTCAAGAAAAAACAGGATAAGACAAAGAGGCCCTTCCCCGTTCCTCAAGGACTAGGAAAAATTAAAAGTAAGAAAACGGGTATTTGGGTAGGAATGCCAGCAGCTTTGTGGAAAACCAGTTTTTCATTCAAATCCTCAAAGTAAAGAAAGAAAAAGCTAAGACTATTTGTATCTTGGGGTGTGCTGTGGTGAAGCGAAAGGACTGACAGTGTAAATGAATGAAAATATAAACCATAAGCAAAAAACACACAAAATGAGAAATAAAAGACTACCAAGAAAATTAAAACTACATTAAGATACCAAATTCAAAAGCTTGAAAATATACTCTGTTGGTGAAGTTGCAGGGGAAATGCATATTCGTACTTTGTGGGTATTAATACAAATTGGCACAACCCCTATAGAGAAAAATTCGGCAATGTGTAACAAAACTACATATACATTCACTCTTTTACCCAGGAATCCCATTTCTAGAAATTCACCGTGAAGATACAGCTCCAACTATTTAAAAATACATATGCACAAGGTTATTCATTAAAGATTATTTATAACCGGTAATTATTAGAAATTACCTAAATGTCCAAGCACAGCTGAATAAACTATGGTACATACACAAAATGGGTAGAGACATCCCTCCATATCAGCAGGTTCGGTTTCAGTATTTGCACGTATTCAACCAACCGCAGATTGAAAATATTTTTATTTATTTAGTTAGTTTTTTGAGATGGAGACTTGCTCTGTCACCCAGGCTGGAGTGCAGTGGCCCAATCTCAACTCATTGCAACCTCCATCTCCTGGGTTCAAGTGATTCTCCCGCCTCAGCCTCCCTAATAGCTGGGATTACAGGCGCGCACCACCACACCCAGATAATTTTTGTATTTTTAATAGACACAGGGTGTCGCTATATTGGCCAGGCTGGTCTTGAACTCCTGGCCTTAGGTGATCCGCCCACCTCAGCCTCCCAAAGTGTTGGGATTATAGGCATGACCCACTGTGCCCGGCAAAAATATTTTTTAAAAAATAAAAAATAAGCTGGTTGTGGTAGCTCATGTCTGTAACCCCAGTTCTTCAGGAGGCTGAGGCAGGAAGACTGCTTGAGCCCATGAGTTCGAGACCAGCAATAGAATGGGCAATATAGTCAGACCTCATCTCTACAAAAAATTAAAACATCAGCTGAGCAGGGAGGCAAGCACCTGTAGCCCAGCTATTAGGGAGCTGAGGTGGGAAGATCGCTTAAGCCTGGGAAGTAGAGGTTGCAGTGAGCCCCGATGGTGCCACTGCACTGCAGCCTAGGCAACAGAGCAAGACTCTGTCTCAAAATAAATAAATAAATAAATAAATAAATAAATAAATAAACAAACAAACAAAAATAAAAATACACAAAACATGAATCTTTAAAAAACACAGTAAAACAACTATTTACAACATCCATTTACATTGTATTAGGTATTATAAGTAATCTAGAGATGATTTAAAGTATGACTTAAAGGATGCTGTGTAGGTTATATGTAAACACTATGACAGTTTATATAAGGGACTTGAGCATTCAGTGATTCTGGCATCCTCAGGGAGTTTTAGAACCAATCCTGCAAGGACACTGAGGAACAACTATACTAGGCAGCTGTTAAAAGAAAAAAAAAAAAAAAAAAGGAAAAAAGTTAATAAGAAAAAAAAGGGAGAAAATACAAGAAAAAACTGATAATTTTTTTTTTTTTTTTTTTTGAGACGAAGTCTCGCTCTTGTCCCCAGGCTGGAGTGTGATGGCATGATCTCGGCTCACCGCAACCTCCGCCTCCCGGGTTCAAGCGATTCTCCTGCCTCGGCCCCTCTGAGTAGCTGGGATTACAGGCGCCTGCCACCATGCCTGGCTAATTTTTTGTATTTTTAGTAGAGATGGGGTTTCACCATGTTGGCCAGGCTGGTCTCGAACTCCTAACCTCAGGTGATCCACCCACCTCGGCCTCCCAAAGTGCCAGGATTACAGGCGTGAGCCACCGCGCCTGGCCACATTCAGCAAAACT
>NW_016809835.1:3246002-3275397 GCF_001698545.2 Rhinopithecus bieti | reverse complement strand
GTCTCGCTCTTGTCCCCAGGCTGGAGTGTGATGGCATGATCTCGGCTCACCGCAACCTCCGCCTCCCGGGTTCAAGCGATTCTCCTGCCTCGGCCCCTCTGAGTAGCTGGGATTACAGGCGCCTGCCACCATGCCCGGCTAATTTTTTGTATTTTTAGTAGAGATGGGGTTTCACCATGTTGGCCAGGCTGGTCTCGAACTCCTAACCTCAGGTGATCCACCCACCTCGGCCTCCCAACGTGCCAGGATTACAGGCGTGAGCCACCGCGCCTGGCAATACTGCTAATTTTTAAAAAGCCAAGTAGTAAAGAACATATATAGTATTATAACTTTTAAGTAAGAAGAGCAAATGAGAACACAAACATGTATCTGCTTATCTTTAATTAAAAAAAAAAAAAACTACAGAAAGGATAATTAGAACACAATAAAGTTGGTTACCTACAAGGAAGGGCACAGGAAAGAGGAACACTTCTCTGAATATGCTTTTGTGGTTAGATAAAGGAATATTTGAAATTTGGGGGCAATATATACTTAAGTATTTAGAGACAAAGGGCCAGAATATATTTAATTTGTGCTCAAATGGATCAGAAAAAACATTATACACATATAAACACATGCACAAATATAGAGAGAATGCAAATATGACAAAAATAAAGGGCATACAAGTGTTCTTCATATGATTTCATTCTTGCCATTTTGTAAGTTAGAAATTATTTCCAAATTAAAAAAAAAAATTAATGGAAAGAAAAGGCTGCCAAGGAATTGCAGCAAAAATCCTTTTACTGGTAAGGTATTTTATTCTTCTAATCACTTTCTAAAGCTCAGCAAGAAAGATAAGAAGAACTGTGAAGGCAGGCACAACCCAAGGTTAGGGAGAACTAAGTGCGGCATTTATGTGACTATCACTTCCAGACTAATCAGTCTACCGTAGCTAGCAGTGAGTTAACAGATGAAATTAAAAACCAGAAATAAAAAATCTAATGTAGGGTGAAGAGCAGATTCTACAGATAAAAAGATGACAAAGGCCATGTTTTAACACTGAAGGTAGAACATTTTCTCTTTCTACTGCTTGCTAATATGCAAACATCACTTTAAAATACTTTAAAAATAAGGAAACTTTGCTAATCGTGAATCTTTTAGAAATCAGAATGAAAGGTTTTTTCAAAATACTTTGTCCCCATTCCAAGTACCCTAGAAACACACCAGGTATTTAGTCTCCTGGAGGTTCTATCTCAAATTTAACAATGGACTACTTTAAATTTGTTTAGAATACACTATTTGTTTAGAATACACTATATAGCACAATGTAATAATTTAATAACACCAAGCTGTTTTCTATATGGCTGAGTAAGCAGCTTTTGGACCAACCTCCTGCAGATTACAACGATAAATTCTGATCAAAACACATCAACAGGCCAGGCATGGTGGCTCAGGCCTATAACCCCAGCATTTTGGGGGGTCAAAACAGGAGGATCACTTGAGGCCAAGAGTTCAAGACCAACCTGCTCAATATAGCAAGACCTTGTCTCTACTCAAAAATTTAAAAATTAGCTGGGTGTGGTGGCACATGCCTGTATTCCTAGCTACTTGGAAGGCTGAAGCAGGAAGGATCACTTGAGCCAAGGAGTTCGAGGCTGTGGTAAGCTAGGATTGTGCTACTGCACTCCAGCCTGAGCCACAGATCAAGAACCTAGCGCTATTAAAAACAAAACAAAACAAAAAACACCATAAACAACTATCTGGAGGTAATGGAAAATGACCTAGAGCCCCCACTAAAATAGCTCTACAAAGTGAATCAATGAAAAACTCTATAAAGTCAAAATGTAATTCTAAAAAAAGGTTCAAATAACCTACACAAAGGCAAGAAAAAAGCAAAGTAAAACAAAAAACAGAGGAACAAACAGAAAACAAAAATAAAATGGCAATCTTAAAATCTGACAATATCATTACATATAAATGGTCCAAACATAGCAATTAAAAGGCAGAGATTGGCAGAATGGATTTTTAAAAACATAATCCAACTATCTGCTGTCTACAAGAAACTTCAAATATAACAATACAGTTAGGCTGAAAGAAAAAGGATGGAAACAATTATACCAGGCAAACATGAATAACAACAAAGGGTAAAAGAGGATGTCTTAATATTAGATAAGGTAGATTTCATAAAGAAAATTATCAGGGTCAGAGAGGAACATTATGTCCACACAAAAACCTGTAAACAATTGTTCACAGTAACTTTAATAGCCAAGAATTGAAAAACAACTAAAATATCCTACAATGGATGAGTGGTTAAACAAACTTTAGTACATCCAAAACAAGGACTACTACTCAGCAACAAAAGATAAACTATTCATATGTACCACAACCTGGATAAATCCCCAAAGAACTGTGCTGAGTGGAAAAAAGCCAACCTCAAAAGCATACATATTGTATGATTTCACTTATAGAACAATCTTGAATTGACAAAATTATAGGAATGAAGAAAAGGTTAGTGGCTGCCAGAGGTTAAGGAAGGTGTAAGGAAAAGTGGCTGTAAAAGGGCAACCAACATGAGAGATTGTTGTGGTACTGAAAATGTCCTGTTTTGACTGAATTAGTGTCAATATTCCAGTTGTGATACTACATGACAGTTTTGTAAAATGTTAGTGTCAGGAGGAAGGGGTAACAAGTACACAGTACTGTTATGTACACCATCTTTGCAACCTTCCATGCATCTTTATTTCAAAATAAAAGTTTTCTTAAAAGCAGTGATTCTCAGTGTACTATCTTTTTACTGCTAGAACTATTCATAGAAACCTGATATTAATAAAAGCTTACACATTACCTGTGTTCATCTTTACCCATTCAATCCATGATTTCTATATTAGGGCCTATACAGCTGGAGTGAAGCCCTAGGTCAAAAGCAGTATGAACAAGAATAGAACAGGCAACTTCACCCATCAATCTTAAAGACAGTTGTTTACTCTGGCTAAAGTGGTGGTGGCAATGTAAAAAATACATACCAGAATGGAGCTCAAGAAACAAGAGTAAATGAAATGTTTCTTAATTTCTGTTTGGAATGGGGACATAGGCCAAAACCAAAAAAAAAGTAAAAAAGAGCAATTATACTTCCTTGGCTAACTTTCAAAACATGCAATTGCTAAAAATAATTTTTTTAATTACACGGACCTTTAAAGAAAGGAATAAGAAATGAACAATAATTTCCCTACTAGGATAGCTTATTGATGTTTTAAAAAATAATTAGCAAGAGGAAGCCATGAATAGGCCATAAGTTATTATTTATAAGCTACAAATAAAAGAAAATAACAAGCCTGGACAACACAGTGAGACACCGCCTCTACCAAAAACGAAAAAACATAGCCAGGCATGGCGGTATATGCCTGTGTTCCCAGCTACTCAGGAGGCTGGAATGGGAGGAACACTTGAGCCTGGGAGGTCAAGGCTGTAGTGAGCTACGATCGTGCCACTGAACTCCAGCCTGGGTGACTGTATTTGTCTGTTCTCACATTGCTATCAAGAACTATCTGAGACTGGGTAATTTATAAAGAAAAGAGGTTTAATTGGTTCACAGTTCCACAAGCTGTACAGGAAGCATGGCTAGGGAGGCCTCAGGAAACTTAAAATCATGGCGGAAGGCAAAGAGGAAGCAGGCACGTCTTACATGGCCAGAGTAGGAGGAAGAGAGTGAAGAGGGAGGTAATACACACTTTGAAACAACCGGATCTGGTGAGAACTCACTCACTGTCACGAGGACAGCGAGGTGGAGATCCATCCCCTGACCCAATTGCCTCCCACCAATCCCCTCCTCCAACACTGGGGATTACAATTTGACAACAGATTTGGGCAGGGACCCAAATCCAAGTAACATCAGCCACAGAGCAAGACCCCATCTCAAAATAAAATAAGTAAAAAGAGTCTCCTTTCTCTACTGACCATTGCAATTCTTGGCCCCAATGGTATCCACAATTAAAGTGTCTTGTAACTCATTCTTCTAAAATAAAGATAACACATATATCCACATATTTATATTCTATTTTAAAACAGCAATCACTTAAAAGATCATACTTGTTTTATTTAGTAAGTTCTTTCCATATCAGCAGATACAGATCAACTTAACTCTTTATAATATCTATTACCCCACCAATTTATTTAACCAGTTCCCATTTTGATGGATTCTTTGGTGTTTCCAGTTTTTTGCTAATACAAACAATGTTGAAATAAATATCTATCTCTCCCTCACTTTCTATGTATGCATGAATCTTAAGTGTGTGTGTGTGTACATACATATATATTTTATATATGTGTGTATATGTATACACACATACACCAATACAATGTGCGTGTGTGTGTGTGCGTGTGTAAAGTTTTGTTACTATAACTGTAACAGTAAATTCCTAGCAGGGAGATAGCATGGTCAAAATGAACTCACACTTCTTATTTGGGGCAATACTGCCAAACTATCCACAAGATGGACAGTGTCAATTTACATTCCTACCAATAGTATGAGCGTATCAAAACCTTTGCTGGCCAGGAACAGTGGTTCACACCTGTAATCCCAGCACTTTGGGAGACTGAAGCAGGAAAATGGCTTGAAGCCAGGAGTTCAAGACCAGTCTGGGCAACACATCCCCAACTCTACCAAAAAAAAAGTTTAAGAAATTAGCTGGATGGTGACATGTGCCTACAGTCCCAGCCACATGGAAGGCTGAGGCAAGAATATCGCTTAAGCCCAGGAGTTCAAGGTTACAGTGAGCTGTGATCACACAACTGCACTCAAGCCTAAGCAACAGAGTGAGATGTTGTTTCTAAATTAAAAAACAAAAAATTAAATTAAAAGAAATTTCCCAATATGATTAGACACTATAGTAAATTCATTCTAATTTGCACCAGAAGAACACCACTATTTTGAGCAATATTTATTACGGTTATCACCACTTTTATTTCTTTTATGAAAACTGAGCATTTTATCCTATCCCCTTTTCCTACTAGGCACCCACTTACTTTTGTATTGATTTGCATATAAACTCCATAAATGAAAGCAATTAGCCTGTCACATGTCTTGCAAAGATGCTCTGCCAGTTTGTCTCTGATGATTCAGATCCTTTTATATTTTTTCTAGTTTTATATATTTTCATTTCTACACAGTCAAATTTATCAATTGCTTCTTATCCAGTATTAGAATTTTGTATTCTCTTTTGTATTCTGGATAAGTACTAAGTAAAGTTCAAAACTGGATAATATTATCATTATAAAATAGTATTAATTAGTTACTGAATTAAAATGTTTTATTTAAAGGGAATATATATAAACTAAAACATGAAGTATTAAAGTTGCATTTAATTTTACAATCATCATTTTAATGCTACAAATAATTCAGAAATAAAATGCATAAAATAATGCAGAAATAAAATGAGTACTAAAGTTATTGCCAAACACATCTGCTGCTTTTCATTAATTAGTTAACCAAGGGTATCAAACAAAGTAACCAAGTGGTAAGGCAAACGTTATAACTCCAAAATACACTGATGATTTTAACCCCATAACTCATTATGTCTATTTCTTATTTTCATATAAATTCATTAAATAATAATTGTATTTTAAAGCCAAAATATAAAACAAAATACTAATTTATCTTAGTTAAGTAACATAAAATACAGTGTTTCACAAAATATTTTAGTTATTTTGGTACACTATGATGCTGTAAAAGATCAATGTTTTGGATCAAAGGAAACAATAGTTATGCAGGCAGGAACAATAAGCAAAGGAAAGAGATTGAAAATCCTATACTTATCAACATGAACGGTATCTAATGAACAGTTTGAAAATATGCCCATCTATACATTACTTAACAACATTTGGTAAATCTACTCTTTCACTGTAACCACAGGGAGCTCCATTTGATGTCTTCTTTAATTACACATAAAGAAATACATTTAATCAAGAAATATAAGCAACCCTTCTTTAAAATAAAACAAAAGCACAGAAAAGTACTGACCATGGTTCTTGTTGCTGTTATTTCTAAAATGACAAGCTCTCAAATGAAACTCAAATGCATACACAATGTTGTATTTTAATAGATCTAAGAATACATTAGTAAGAACACGACATTTTAAAATAAAGTATACAGATTTGATTTCTGGCATGTTTCCCGAGAAAAGCAGTATGATATGGCACCACTCCAATTTTAAAAGTGAAATGTCCCACTTTTCAAAGGTGGTTAGAAATACTTTCTATTTAATAGGAAAGCATCTGGCAATGTAAATCCAAAATACATCTGTAAAATAATTTTAATAGTGAATTTACAATATGATGGTATTTTCTTGGAAAGACTGGTAACAACTCAACTCAAATACGTTAGGTTTGTCCTAATGAAAATAACTAATTTAAATTGTTTATATCAAAGTTAAATCTACTTACCAGTGAATCTGCATCAGGGCATTCACTATTAAAACAAAATATCAGAAATATTCAATAATTAGAATTGTCTGNTTCTTGGCCCCAATGGTATCCACAATTAAAGTGTCTTGTAACTCATTCTTCTAAAATAAAGATAACACATATATCCACATATTTATATTCTATTTTTAAAACAGCAATCACTTAAAAGATCATACTTGTTTTTATTTAGTAAGTTCTTTCCATATCAGCAGATACAGATCAACTTAACTCTTTATAATATCTATTACCCCACCAATTTATTTAACCAGTTCCCATTTTGATGGATTCTTTGGTGTTTCCAGTTTTTTGCTAATACAAACAATGTTGAAATAAATATCTATCTCTCCCTCACTTTCTATGTATGCATGAATCTTAAGTGTGTGTGTGTGTACATACATATATATTTTATATATGTGTGTATATGTATACACACATACACCAATACAATGTGCGTGTGTGTGTGTGCGTGTGTAA
The DNA here is from genome assembly GCF_001698545.2 of Rhinopithecus bieti. Classification (NCBI taxonomy): domain Eukaryota; kingdom Metazoa; phylum Chordata; class Mammalia; order Primates; family Cercopithecidae; genus Rhinopithecus; species Rhinopithecus bieti. The sequence goes on along the minus strand of NW_016809835.1, from coordinate 3,268,485 downwards.
AGTTTTGTTACTATAACTGTAACAGTAAATTCCTAGCAGGGAGATAGCATGGTCAAAAATGAACTCACACTTCTTATTTGGGGCAATACTGCCAAACTATCCACAAGATGGACAGTGTCAATTTACATTCCTACCAATAGTATGAGCGTATCAAAACCTTTGCTGGCCAGGAACAGTGGTTCACACCTGTAATCCCAGCACTTTGGGAGACTGAAGCAGGAAAATGGCTTGAAGCCAGGAGTTCAAGACCAGTCTGGGCAACACATCCCCAACTCTACCAAAAAAAAAGTTTAAGAAATTAGCTGGATGGTGACATGTGCCTACAGTCCCAGCCACATGGAAGGCTGAGGCAAGAATATCGCTTAAGCCCAGGAGTTCAAGGTTACAGTGAGCTGTGATCACACAACTGCACTCAAGCCTAAGCAACAGAGTGAGATGTTGTTTCTAAATTAAAAAACAAAAAATTAAATTAAAAAGAAATTTCCCAATATGATTAGACACTATAGTAAATTCATTCTAATTTGCACCAGAAGAACACCACTATTTTGAGCAATATTTATTACGGTTATCACCACTTTTATTTCTTTTTATGAAAACTGAGCATTTTTATCCTATCCCCTTTTCCTACTAGGCACCCACTTACTTTTTGTATTGATTTGCATATAAACTCCATAAATGAAAGCAATTAGCCTGTCACATGTCTTGCAAAGATGCTCTGCCAGTTTGTCTCTGATGATTCAGATCCTTTTATATTTTTTCTAGTTTTATATATTTTTCATTTCTACACAGTCAAATTTATCAATTGCTTCTTATCCAGTATTAGAATTTTGTATTCTCTTTTGTATTCTGGATAAGTACTAAGTAAAGTTCAAAACTGGATAATATTATCATTATAAAATAGTATTAATTAGTTACTGAATTAAAAATGTTTTATTTAAAGGGAATATATATAAACTAAAACATGAAGTATTAAAGTTGCATTTAATTTTACAATCATCATTTTAATGCTACAAATAATTCAGAAATAAAATGCATAAAAATAATGCAGAAATAAAATGAGTACTAAAGTTATTGCCAAACACATCTGCTGCTTTTCATTAATTAGTTAACCAAGGGTATCAAACAAAGTAACCAAGTGGTAAGGCAAACGTTATAACTCCAAAAATACACTGATGATTTTAACCCCATAACTCATTATGTCTATTTCTTATTTTTCATATAAATTCATTAAATAATAATTGTATTTTAAAGCCAAAATATAAAACAAAATACTAATTTATCTTAGTTAAGTAACATAAAATACAGTGTTTCACAAAATATTTTTAGTTATTTTGGTACACTATGATGCTGTAAAAGATCAATGTTTTTGGATCAAAGGAAACAATAGTTATGCAGGCAGGAACAATAAGCAAAGGAAAGAGATTGAAAATCCTATACTTATCAACATGAACGGTATCTAATGAACAGTTTGAAAAATATGCCCATCTATACATTACTTAACAACATTTGGTAAATCTACTCTTTCACTGTAACCACAGGGAGCTCCATTTGATGTCTTCTTTAATTACACATAAAGAAATACATTTAATCAAGAAATATAAGCAACCCTTCTTTAAAATAAAACAAAAAGCACAGAAAAGTACTGACCATGGTTCTTGTTGCTGTTATTTCTAAAATGACAAGCTCTCAAATGAAACTCAAATGCATACACAATGTTGTATTTTAATAGATCTAAGAATACATTAGTAAGAACACGACATTTTAAAATAAAGTATACAGATTTGATTTCTGGCATGTTTCCCGAGAAAAAGCAGTATGATATGGCACCACTCCAATTTTAAAAGTGAAATGTCCCACTTTTCAAAGGTGGTTAGAAATACTTTCTATTTAATAGGAAAGCATCTGGCAATGTAAATCCAAAAATACATCTGTAAAATAATTTTAATAGTGAATTTACAATATGATGGTATTTTTCTTGGAAAGACTGGTAACAACTCAACTCAAATACGTTAGGTTTGTCCTAATGAAAATAACTAATTTAAATTGTTTATATCAAAGTTAAATCTACTTACCAGTGAATCTGCATCAGGGCATTCACTATTAAAACAAAATATCAGAAATATTCAATAATTAGAATTGTCTGCTAATTATGCTTGTTTAAAGTCTTTACTTTGGTACTTAAAACATAGCTTTTATTTAAACTCTACAAAAAATATTTAGAGAAATGAAACCACGAAGATTAAAACAAACCAAATCATTTTAAAATTCAAAAAAGGCATTCTTATACCCATACCATCTGACAAAATAAAAAACAAATACCTTACAAGTATTCCTTTTTTCTATCAGCTTACATTATGCTTTAAGAGCTTATAAGTATTCTCAAACCTATTTTCAAAAGTAATTCTTTTCCATGAATATACTCACACATCATTGACTTTAAAAAAAAAGTCAATATTAAGTGGCAAGTAGTCTGAAAACCTAAAACTACTGGAAAAAATACAATTTTTAAACACGTCAGTTTCATTTGAAGTACTTTCCATAACTTAGTATACACAAAAGTCAAAACTAGTTTTTTCCAAATATACTGAGTAGACTTCCAGTTGGATGACTTTCTTATGTAATGTAATATGTAGTTGAGAACTGAAATTCTATCATTTAACTGATAAACAAGCATTGAATTTGCAAATACACTAGTGAAAAGTATTATTTAAAATGTAAAACTAAAACATAAAGAAGACCTAAATACGTACAACTAAGGACAGTGGGGTCATAAAAAATGAGGTTGGATAGAAGTATTTCCATGTATGCACTCTAACATAAATTCACAAACAAAACTTAAGAGCGCAGATTTAAAAGGCTTTTGGACCTTTAAGTAATGACAGTTAAGGCACATAATGCAGGCTGAACATCCCTAATCCAAAAATCTGAAATCCAAAGTGCTCCAAAATCTGAGACTTTTTGAGCACTAACAAGATGCTCAAACAAAATGTTCATTGGAACATTCTGGCTTTGGGATTTTTGGTTTAGGAATGCTCAACTGGATGTATTCTGCAAATACTTCAAAATCCAAAAAAATCTGAAATCCAAAACACTTCTGGTCTCAAGCATTTCAAAGGATACGCAATGTGTGTCAAAATCTTATACAAACAGATAAACGCCATTTATCCAAATACTAAGCAAACACCAGAAGAATCTACAAAATTGAAGAATTTTCTTAAAGGAATATAGGATAAAACAGACTGAAAAAATTAAAAAGGAGGAAGATGACAACATTGCTCTTAATCCAAAATGAAGTACCAAAGAGACAGGGTAAATGCAAACCCCAGGTGACTTACTTTCTTCTTCTTCTTTTTTTTTTTTTCCATTTTTTCTCTGACACAGAGTTTTACTGTCACCCAGGCTAGATGGAGTTTAGTGGTGCCATGTCAGCTTACTGCAACCTCCGCCTCCCAGGTTCAAGCAATTCTCCAGCCTCAGCCTCCCAAGTAGCTGGGATTACAGGTGTGTACCACCACACCTGGCTAATTTTTGTATTTTTAGTAGAGATGGGGTTTCACAATGTTGGCCAGGCTGGTCTTGAACTCCTGACCTCAAGTAATCCGCCCTCCTCTGCCTCCCAAAATGTTGGGTTTACAGGCATGAGCCACTGCGCCTGGCCCCCCAGGTGACTTTCTATCCACTTAAAAGTCATTTTAAATTGCACATTTTGAAATACAGCTTCCTTACTGGTAGATGAGAAACGTTATACTTTAAACTTATGCATCCTCTGAAGAAATGTTCCAGAAAAGGCATAATAATAATAATCCAATCCTAGAGAATCAAATTAATAAAGATGTTAGAACATTTCTACTTTCTTCTTTTTTTAAAAAAAGATGCAGTTTGAACATAAAAGGAAGTGTTAAAAGTTCCAAAGAGTTTATTCTCTGGCTTTAAGCCAAAACACTCCAGTCACTGGGGTAAAGTACTTATCTGTTTGCCTTCACAGTGGGCTATATGAGATCCGCAGAAGAAGCTCCAGGAAGAGGAAGCTCTGAAAAGGGTCTGTCTCCCATAATTACTAGCATCTCAAAAGCCTTCTGGCTATGAAGAGGCATTTCAAGAGCCTCTGGCGTTTCAGGCAAAGTGAATTCTAACATTTTTCCTGCCAAGAAGTTTGAAAGAAGGTGATGATGGTGCAATGGTTTAAGCACTGGCTGCCATTGGTTAAAAAACAAAACCAAAAAACTACCCTAAGTGGCTTAATATCATATTGGGAAATTATTGATAAGGAAAAGTGTTTTAAAAACCTGGTTAAAAAATATTATAAGCTCCGTACATGAACAATAATGAAACCCACACATTATAAAAATAATTTAAGGCCATGATTCTTTACAATATAGCCACTAACAGATGAACTAGATATATTTTAAAAACTTACTAATCAATTGATCAGATTTCAATATGTATTGCTAATATTATAAAAATAGATTAGGTTTCACCCACTTAAAAAATATCCCCTTCATAAATGCTCAAGAAAGACGTCTGAAGAAGATTTGATAACTATAGATATAAATCACTTTGCAACTGGTCTTGATTGGTTAACCAAATACTACTTGGGAGAGGGGAAGAGACAGCCATTTAAAATGAAAGAAATTCTAAGAAACTCAAATAGAAATATAACTAGGTAGAAAGCAAGAATACTTAAAGCACAAATTGTTCTCTTATGTTAAAAATAATGAGTGCCCATCAAATATTAAATCTCATGAGAATTCCGTTGATTATGCTAGGGAAGTGCAGTCTTTAAACTAATTTTCAGTCAGTGTTGGTGGGTCAACAAATCACTCACAACTTTTGATCAGTGTCTCTTCTATCTAAATGGACTGAGTAATCATGGAAAGAAAGATTTCTTTAATTTTAGTTTGTATCTGAATAATCATAGCTCAATGATTCTTAACCCCAGGTATACATTAGGAATTAAAGGGGCCGCTTAAAAAAGAGCAAAAATTATGTTGAGGTTTCATGCCGAGAGAATCTGATTTAACTGGTCTGAGGTAGGACCTAGCTTAGGTATATTTACTTTAATTTCCCAAGTAGTTCTAATGTGTAGCCACAATAGAAAACAAACAAACAAACAAACACAAACTTTGGTTAGCTAATCTAACTCAATTTCTTACATATTCTTTGTACATTAATTTTTTATTTTTAAAAGAAGGTAAATCAAGCCAGGCATGGTGGCTCAGGCCTGTAATCCCAGCACTTTGGGAGGCTGAGGTGGGTGCTTCACCTGAGGTCAGGAGTTCGTGACCAGCCTGGCCAATATGGGAAAACCCTGTCTCTACTAAAAATACAAAAAATTAGCCAGATGTGGTAGGCGCCGTAATCTCAGATACTTGGGAGGCTGAGGCAGGAGGAGAATCGCTTGAACCTGGGAGGCAGAGGTTGCAGTGAGCCGAGACTGCGCCACTGCACTCCAGCCTGGGCAACAAAAGTGAAACTCCATCTCAAAAAAAAAAAAAAAAAGAAGGTAAATCAGACTTATAAGTGGACCAAATATTCCATCTAAAAGTGATGACCTAGTATAAATGGTAAAATATTAGGGCTTTTCTCTGCCCTATTTAACATTTTCCATCAATGTATACGTATCACTATATGCCTATACACTTAGAGTTGTCTAGAAGGATTTTCATCAAATAGTTGACCAGAGATTTTCTCTTAGGCATTAAGACTTTGATGAATTTTTTGTTTTTCTTTGGCAGCTTTTAATTTTTTAAAAATTTGCATTTATCATTTTATAAAGAATGAGGATATTTCAAAAATTTCACATTTCTGGAGCATTAAAGCTTTTGTCTATAATATCTTACAAATTTTTTAAAATAATTAATAAGTTAATACTTTGATCTAAAACCAGAGGAACTGGCAGATGCATTTATTAATATTTAGAAAAGCTTGTTTTTCACACCTTACACATACACTTTTGAGTTATTTCCACAATACTTTTTTCTTTCCAAATGCAAAATAGTCTTATTCTTAATCACTTATAAAAATAAAAAGGATTTTGACAATATTTAAAATACTTACACAGATTCTGCATCTTTTTCCTTTTTGATGATTCCTGGCAAAGCAAAGGTCTTTCTTTTCCTTGGTTTTATACCTTTAAAATAAATATATATTGTTACAGAAACATAACTGTTCCTGATAAACATATTAAACTTAGGAATACATCTTGCATCTTCACACATAACTTGCTCATAACTGCTGATGCTAAATGTGGATGACAGAAATAAAATTATTAACCACTCAACGCTATTGGTTAGACTTTTCTTATGTTAATAAAACACAATCTATTATTCATCAAAAGATCCTAGAATGTTTACTTGATAGATAAAATTTTCTTTTCTTTTCCTAAGCCTCCCTTAAGTCATCTTACACATAATAAGCATATGGAGATATCTTACAACTTCAAAGAAAGTGCATTATTCATTATACTAAATTTTGTTATAAACGTCAAATCATGTTATAAAGGTCAAATCATGTTTGCTTTTTAGAGGGTCACAAAATACAAATGTATTGTTTTAGATAAAAGGATGACACAGCAGACCCATTAGAACTATAATATGGGGCCAGGTGCAGTGATGCATGCCTATATTCCCAGCACTTTGGAAGGCCAAGGCGGACAGATCACTTGAACTCAGGAGTTCGAGACCAGCCTAGGCAACATGGTGAAACCCTGTCTCTACAAAAAAATACAAAAAATTAGCTGGGTGTGGTGGTGCGTGCCTGTGGTCCTAGCTACTCAGGAGGCTAGGGTGAGAGGACTGCTTGAGTCCAGGAGATGGAGGCTGCAGTGAGCTGTGATCACACCATTGCACTCCACCCTGAGTGACAGAGTGAGACCCTACCTCAAAAATTAAAAAAAAAAAAAAAAAAAAAAAAAAAAAAAAACAGAAACAGAAAAAAACAAAAACGAAAAAAGAAGTATAATATGAAAAGTTTACAATATGGCACTCTTGTGTCCATATGTTGTCCCTAATACAAACAATGCTATAAATGGATTCTACCATAACCGAGGAGTAAAAATTATCTTTGATTTTCCTAATAAGGCAATTCTTCATCCTCTTGACAAATTATTTTTAAAGGCCAGTCACACTATTAACTGTTGATAGAATTCAGCACTTAAGGCCTGGCGTGGTGGGTCACGCCTACAATCCCGGCACTTTGGGAGGCCGAGGTGGATGGATCACCTGAGGTCAGGAGTTTGACACTAGCCTGGCCAACATGATGAAACCCTGTTTCCACTAAAAACACACAAAAAATTAGCCGGGCACAGTGGTGCACAGCTGTAATCCCAGCTACTTGGGAGGCTGAGGCAGAAGAATCATCCGAACCAGAAGGCAGAGGTTGCAGTCAGCCAAGATCATGCCACTGCACTCCAGCCTAGGTGACAGAGCGAGACCCTGTCTCAAAAAAAAGAATTCAGCACTTAAAACTTAGGTGTTTACTCTTTGAGAATTGAGCAATAGAGGCGGGGTGTGGTGGCTCATGCCTGTAATCCTAGCACTTTGGAGGCTGAGGTGGATGGATCACTTGAGCTCTGGAGTTCAAGACCAGTCTAGCCAACATGGTGAAACCCTTTCTCTAAAAAAAAAAATACAGAAGTTGGCTGGGCATGGTGGCACACACCTGTAGTCCCAGCTAATTTTGGGGCTGAGGTGGTAGGATCGCTTGGACCTAGGAAGTCAAGGCTGCAGTGGGCAGAGATCACGCCACTGTACTCCAGCCTGGGAAACAAAACAAGACCCTGTCTACCAAAAAATAAAAAAAGAAGAGAGCAGTAGAGACCTTAGGTTTAAGCTAGCCCCTCATCTTACAGATGAGGAAATTCAAGAAGGGTTTTTGTTGTTTTTGAGACAGGGTCTCACTCTGTTGCCCAGGCTGGGGTGCAGTGGTACAATCATGGCTCACCACAGGCTTCTCCTCCCAGGCTCCAGCAATCCTTCTACCTCAGCCTTCCCAGTAGCTGGGACTACAGGTGCACACCAGCACACCTACTAATTTTAAGTTTTTTTATAGAGATGGGTCTCAGCATGATTCCCAGCCGGTCTTGAACTCCTGGACTCAAGTAATCCTCCTGCCTCAGCCTCCCAAAGTGCTGAGATTACAAGCAGGAGCCACTGTGCCCAGCCAAATGATGGCAATATTAACATTAATGAAATGTTACGCACTGTACAATTAGCACTACACATTACAGTGATGAATTTCATATTCATGACATTAGAAGGCTTAAACATGGATGTCAATGAAGAAAACTATTTCAATGTATATTTAAAAACAAATGCATGTTATACTTAATCTTTAAAAATATATAATCTAACACACTAATATTCTTTTGGGAAAATCTGTTATTTATTAAGCAACAAGTAGCACCTGCAGGCCTTCAAACTAATTTCAGATTTTTACAGCATTCCATTACATAGATACGCTGACACCTAGAGATAGCAGTCCCTCCTTATTTGTTCAATGAACAGAAGATGCTAGCTAGCTGCCATGTGCATTAATGTATTATAACTAATCAACTTACCTTCAACTGCACTAGCAGTGTCACATTCTTCAAATTCAATGAGGCCTGGAAAAAAAAAATTGACAAACTTCTAGTAGAAAAAAACTATCAGGTAAATTTTAATACTTTTTTTTTTTACATTTTAAATTGTTTATTCTACTTTTAATTGACAACACATCTTTTTAATTGTTCTGAAGTGGTTCTAGTTGTTACCTAATAGTTAATTCAAGTATCAGTAATAAATTTTAAAAATCAATTCTAACAGTGAAAAACAACTGAGACTAGCCCATTATGATAACAATAATTTACTGAAAACCCATTATACATGATGCCGCAGAACTAGAGACACAAGAATATGCAGTTTCTGCTTTCAAAGAGCTGGCAGTACTATTAATGAGAGAAAAGAAGCATGGTAAAGGTGGCTGCTGAATCCTCGGTGGTGTTCATGGGAAGAACAGGGCTACCAAGATAGTAAATACTACTAGAACATAAGCTTGGGACCTCATCTGTCCTGTTCGTCACTGTATCTTCAATACTTAAAAAATGCCAGGTAAATAATACGTTGGGTAAATAAGTAAATATTTATTGAATGAATAAATGAACTAATTACAGACTAATTAAGTGGTGACCTTGGGATTATAATCCAGATCTCTCTAAGTGTATAGCAAGTCAAGGAATGTGAACTACAGCTCACAGGAAATAGGAAGAGTTTTCTTTTTTTTTGAGATGGAGTCTCACTCTGTCGCCCCGGCTAGAGTACAGTGGTGCAATCTTGGCTCACTGCAAGCTCCGCCTCCCGGGTTCACGCCATTCTCCTGCCTCAGCCTCCTGAGTAGCTGGGACTACAGGCACCCACCACCATGCCCAGCTGATTTTTTGTATTTTTAGTAGGGACGGGGTTTCACCATGTTAGCCAGGATGGTCTTGATATCCTGACCTCACGATCCGCCTGCCTCGGCCTCCCAAAGTGCTGGGATTACAGGCGTGAGTCACCGCACCCAGCCAGGAAGAGTTTTCGTGTAAGATCATACACATCCACCCACAAAGTGATCTTCAAGGAACATTAATTTAGCACTGCTATGAGAGATAGACTGTAGAAGAGGAGGATGATAAAGTGGAAATCATTAGAAAACAATTAAAATAGCCCTGAAATGATTGACTGCTCAGACTAGATTTAAAAGCCATAAAATATGGCATACTTCATATATGTGAAATATAAAATTATTTGGGAGTAGAGAAAGTAGCAAAACATGAATTACTCTCCTAATGAAATATCCCAAAAGCTAAATATGAGACTAAAAAATTATCTCCCACTAAGCTGTCATTTTAAATTATTTGGGAGTAGAGAAAGTAGCAAAACATGAATTACTCTCCTAATGAAATATCCCAAAAGCTAAATATGAGACTAAAAAATTATCTCCCACTAAGCTGTCATTTAGTCCTTTTTATATATAAATTCATGAAAGTCTAGCATTTTTTTGTGAAATAATTTTTAATTTATTAATGGTAATTTGTGTAACTTGCTATATGAAGAAATTTTAAAATAGAGCTTGAAATAGAGAGTAGATGATAGAGAATTTTGTTACTGGTTCTTCTGAGATGCAAAGCTTACCTATGTACAAATTCATGATCAGCATTATTATTGATCATTCCATTATAAAAGAAAGCCACTGATTAACAAGATCTCTCTATGAGTAGGGGATCTAAAATACTGGCTTAATGTCCCTCTCCCTCTCCCTCTCCCTCTCCCTAAATCTAAGATTTATTTCTGTGTGGTTCTAGTTTCCATTCAAATAAAATAAACATTTACGAATAAGCAGAATAAAACCGTCGTAAAAGTGAGTTGATAAGGTCCTAATCAATTATTAGTATGTTCCTTACTAGTACATTCTCCTAAATATAAACTAAGACTAAAAAAAATGTTTATCACTTCTATCCAAAAAAGCCTTAAAGAGTCAGAAAATGACCCAATTAAAAATTTAAGAACTTTATTCAAACCCATTCTGCAAATCTGGAAGCTGAGAAATCATTTAATAAAAAGGTACCGAGCTTGTTCTTAGAATCCCTTAGCGGCCTATCATAACAATTTACAATGAGATGAGGCAGGCTGAAAAATCAATAAGGGTAAAGAAATTAAGATGTGCAAATTAGCAACTTTTCATTTAGTATAAAAATTATGAATAATAAATCTCTACCTAAATTACCAACAGCTTATTATATATTATTGGCTTTTCCAAGTACTAATAAAGCTGGAGAAAATATAATCATCTGTTGAGACGAGAAAGGGTTTACCAAAAAAAGGTAACCAGGCATGTGGTTAGTCAAAAATTCTCCTACAGCTACACATCCACATAATTTCTACCCATTAACTATTTACAGAATCTCTAGTGCTTAAGCTACACACTTACTCTAGAGAGTAGAAAAAAGTAACTACAATAAAAACAAAACACCAATGCCAAATTGCCTTGTTTACAAATACTAAATATATATTATCTAGAAGTACTTTTACATCATCATCTTAGCAAATATGGTACATACAGAAAAAAAGATTTGTAAAATCTTTGGATAACTTCATATATGTGAAAATAGTAAAGACATCCCTCAACTAATCAGTCCCTTCAAACAAAATTCTCCTTTTTGTTCTCACAAAACTCTCTTCCTATAGTAAACATATCTTGATTTCTCTTATCTTTTCTAAACAGCCTCTTAAAATCCATTTGAAATAGAAAATGCCCCACCAAAAAAAGAAAAAACATTTTGAAATATAAGATGCCAAATCACTTCAAATCAAAAAATATATATTAAAAATTTTAAATTGAGTACCATCCACATAAACTTTTCTATTAAAGACAGAAACAATGATTTCTGTCATAATAAAACTAAATACAACCTTTAACAAAAAAACCATTACATCATGCATGAACAAGATTTTCTTTTACAAATGGCATATGCTCCACATGCTGCTTCACATGGCAAGGCTTTGCGTGCCTGGCTCAGTGCCAGTTGACAACTCAGCTGGATATCAATGCACATTCTAACCCCCCTTGTAGCATGTCACTTCTGAACTGTTTCACAAGTGGAAAGTTTATTCAGCATCTCCTTCAAATGCAGTCCACTGCCCATCATTCTGCTATTTAATCATAAGACAAGTTATTTTTTTTGACAGTACTAAAGCCAGAGTGAGAGTCTTAATGAATAGTTTGCTACAACTGGAATTTCAACTGTTTTAGACTCAATTAATTCTTTTGTCAAAATAAATAACTGCTCTTAGCACTTAGATTTTATGTTGGGTCACAAGGGCAATTTAGTTTGTATAAAAGCAAATAAACCCATTTTGCCTCTGTCTCCTGATGCTCTTTTACACATTATTTTGAAACGCCACTATGAGTTCAATTAAACTCACAAAACAGAAGAACAACTCTAAGAGGTCAATGATTCAAAGCAAAACAATTCTTAAATACGATGCTTTAATCATCAGGTAGGAATAAATAAATGCTATTAAAAAAAGCCATCAACCTAAAGAATCCATTCAAACCTAATTTGTATTAAAACTTTGAAAAGATGTTACAAGAAAAAAACAACTTACTTAACGGTAATCTTTGATCACCACAAATGTTCTGTGGACTGAGGAAGAGTATAAAATATGTGAAATATTTAATTAATAATCCCTGTTGTTTCGGAATCAATCCTAAATCTCAGGCCATCAACAGGACAAGTTTTTAATATTATCTAGTTAAAAACTGTCCTCAAAACTCAATAGTAAGTCTGGGCTATTCAAATCAAGCATATTTCTGCTTCTAATCAGAACTAAACACGAACAAACACTCTCAGACATACACTAAAAGTTTAATAAAAGGAATGAGGATAATGAAGGGGTGTGTGGACATGTGCGCATGAGCAAGGAGAGGGGTGTGACTCATAACAATGGAAATCAATGACTACATTTTCAAACTTGCTCCTGGGCCTGTGGAATGCAACACAGTCATATTCCCAGATGCCTGGGATGATGGGCCAGGCAATCTAACACAAAAAAGAGAATCACACTCCAGCTTGTGGTGATATGCACAGGATATACAGGCTCAAATTCTAATTTTGATACTCTTTTTGAACTACTCTTTTTGAACCTAGGTTGAATCATCTATAAAAGGTAAATAACAAACATAGCATCTGCTTTCTGTCTCTCCATAGCCTTATACAATTTTTCCCTTTTGCTAAACCATTTGAAAGTTGCAGACATCAATGACACTTCACTTCAGGAGTATGTATTTTAACAAAGGACTTGCTGAATCAATTTCCTCAATTCAGTGGTTCCAAACCTCATGAGAGACTCCTGGTGCAATGCTTCTAAACTATATTATGTATGAGAATCACCTGGAGAACTTGTTAAACCACAGACTACTGGGCTTCACTCCCACAGTGTTCTATTCAGAAGGTCCAGGGTGGAGCTCAAATATTTGCATTTTTAACAAATTCCCAGGTGATGTCGCTGACCCTGGAATCACATTTCGAGAAATACAGTCCTAGTAGACTCTGTGGCCACTGCCAGATATTTAATTAGTCTAGACAGTGCTTCTTCAATTATACTGTGCTTACAAAGCCCAAAGCATCTTGGGGTCTTATCAAAATACAGAATCTGATTCAGCAGGACTAGGATAGGATTTGAGATTCCCCATTTATAACAAGCATTCATGTAGTGTAATGCTATAGGTTCTCAACAATGGCTGCAAGTTACAATCAGCTGAGGAGTTTTAAACTATAGTGGTACCCACCCTGGACCAATGAAATCAATTTCTTGGCTGGGCACGGTGGCTCACACCTGTGTGAAAGGCCGAGGCAGGTGAATCACCTGAGGTCAGGAGTCCAACGCCAGCCTGGCCAACATGGTGAAACCTCGTCTCTACTAAAAATACAAAAATTAGCTGGGAGTGGTGGTGGGCCCCTGTAATCCCAGCTACTTGGGAGTCTGAGGCAGGAGAATCACTTGAACCCAGGAGGCGGAGGTTGCAGTGAGCCAAGATCATGTCACTGCATTCCAGCTTGGGTGACAGAGCAAGACTGTCTCAAAAAAAAAAAAGAAAGAAAAGAAAAGAAAATCAATTTCTGTACATAAAAAAAGAAAAATTCAAAGAAAAAAATCTCCAGAAATAATTCTTGTATGTACCTGATATGGTTTGGATGTCTGTACCCTCCATATAACACGTGGAAATGTGATTCCCACGTGGGAGGTGGGGCCTAATGGGAGATGACTGGATCATACAGGAGGATCTCTCATGAACGGCTTAGCATCATCCCCTTGGTAATAAGTGAGTTCTCGCTCAGTTATTTCACACAAGATCTGGTGGTTTAAGAGCGTCTGGGACCTCCCCGCCCTCTCTCTCATGTTCCCAATATTGCCATGTGACATGCTGGCTCTCTGTTGCCTTCCACTATGATTCTAAGTTTCCTAAGGTCTCACCAGAAGCAGATGCCAGCACCATGCTTCCTATAAAGCCTGCAGAACCATGCGCCAAGTTAAATATATTTTCTTTAAAAATGACCTAGCCGCAGGTATTTCTTTATAGCGACACTAGAATGGACGAGTACAGTACCCAAGGCTTGAAAACTATGAGGAAAATTTAGAAACTATAGTCTTAAATCAAAGAAACAGGTTTTTAACCACAGATTTCAGTCACTGTGACACATTCCAAAATTACCTAGTTCTCCAAACACAGAATCTTAGTACTGAAATATAATCTCCTCTTACATCCAAATTTTGACACTGTCCCCACGCTCACAAGGTTGAGTCATGTTTTCATCTTCAATGATCCTGATAAAACCCTTGTTTCTACTTTTAATTATAGCACTTACGTCTATAAGCCTTCCCCATGTTAGTTGGAACTATATCCTTTCAGTTACTCATGCCAAAACCCTTAAAATGATTCTTTCCAATTCCTCGTTAAACAGATTTGCTGAAGTATAATTAACACATGATAAACTACATCCATTTAAATTGTACAGTTTAATGAATTTTGACATGTGTAACATTTGTGAGTCTACTACCACAAATAAGATAACATATATAGCTATCACCTCATGCTCCTTTGTAACCCATTCCACCCTTCCCAAGGCTATCACTGATCTGCTTTGTCACTATAAATTAGTGTACATTTTCTAGAAAGTTATATAAACAGAATCATATAATATGGGCCGGGTACGGTGGCTCACGCCTGTAATCCCAGCACTTTGGGAGGCCGAGGCGGGTGGATCACGAGGTCAGGAGTTCAAGACCAGCCTGGCCAACATGGTGAAACCCCGTCTCCACTAAAAATACAAAAATTAGCTAGGCATAGTGGTGTGCACCTGTAGTCCCAGCTGCTTGGGAGGCTGAGGCAGGAGAATCACTTGAACCTGGGAGGTGGAGGTTGCAGTGAACCAAGATCGCACCACTGCACTCCAGCCTGGGTGACAGAGCAAGACTACATCTCAAAAAAAAAAAAGGAATCATATAATATGTATTCTTATTTTGGTCTGCTTTCCTTCACTCAGTAGTTTATTAATTTTTATTGCAGAGTAGTACTTCACTGCATGGACATACTACAATTTGTTTATCTGTTCATCTGTTAATGGACATTTGGGTTGTTTGCAGTTTGGAGCTACTACAAATAAAACTGCCATGAACATTCATGGATGAATCTCAAAGCAATTTTGCTGAGTGAAAGAAGCCACAGACTGGGAGAAAATAGTCACTATATATATATATATACACACACATACACACACACACACACACACACACGGAAACCTGCTGAACTTTTATGAATTATAAATACATAAAGCAAAATTACCAAAATGACTGTAAAATAGAAAATATTGAAAACATGGATTTTACTCTCTTTTAGCAACTGAATTACCTGAGAGTAGTTAGGGTTACAAAGGCAATGTCACTGGAATATAAAAAGACATCCAGAATTAGAAAACACCTGTTTATTCATGATCCTTTCAGACCACAGGTGCCTTAATATTCAAAGCATCCTCTTACAGTGACTCAAATTCCAGAGGAACCAAGCATTACTACGCTAAAATAAAAACAATGACAGGCCAAGTGCAGTGGTTCACGCCTGTAATCCCAGCACTTTGGGAGGCTGAGGCACCACTTTGGGTGGACTGCTTCAGGCCAAGAGTTCGAGACCAGCCTAGCCAACATGGTGAAACCATGTCTCTACTAAAAATACAAAAATTAGCCAGGCATGGTGATGCACGCCTGTAAGCCCAGCTGCTCGAGAGGCTGAGGCATGAGAATTGCTCGGGAGGTAGAGGTTGCAGTGAGACTGAGATCATGCCACTGCACTCCAGACTGGGCAATAGAATGAGACTCTGTCTCAAAAAAAAGCAAAACAAACAAAAAGGCAATGACAAAAAGTATCAGTACATATAATAAGTAATATAACATGATCGTAACGAGGAAGAAAAAAATTTGTAATGCTCTCAGTTTGACTTACATAAAAGAACTGAAAACATAAACTGACAGGTTATATCTTTCAATAGGTAACTGACTAAAAATAAAATCGGTGTCATTTTGCACCATTAGAGAAATACGTTAACTTATGTATACAATTTTTTTTTTTGAGACGGAATCTTATTCTTGTCGTCCAGGCTGGAGTGCAATGATGCAATCTCAGCTCACTACAACCTCCGCCTCCCAGGTACAAGCAATTCTCCTGCCTCAGCCTTCGAGCAGCTGGGATTATAGGCACCCACCATCACACCCAGCTAATTTTTGTATTTTTAGTAGAGACAGGGTTTCACCACATTGGCCAGGCTGGTCTCGAACTCCTGACCTCAAGTGATCTACCAACCTTGGCCTCCCAAAGTCCTGGGATTACAGGTGCGAGCCACAGCACTCAGCCTCTTTTCTTCTTAAATTACCCTGGATTATTGCAACAGTCATGCAGTGGTCTCTCTACCTCAATCCTTGCCTTTTTCTGCAGGCATTCTCAATACAGTAGTTAGAGTTCAACCACCTCGGCCTCCAAAAGTGCTGGGATTACAGGCGTGAGCCACCGCGTCCAGCTATGTATACAAATTTTAAAAAGAATTGGATATTTTGTTTTCTTTTAAAAACTTCTATCCCACAGAACTAAAGCTAGTTGAGGGTGGAACTCATCCACCAGAGGGGGTCCTTACAAAAGAGGAGAAATAAAATGTTAACAGAAATCAATAGTATAAAACAATTGAAGGTTAGAATATACTTTACAAAACAAAATCCTTTAAGTCCATAAATTCCATACAATCACATGCAAAATGTTGTGTATGTGATTTTTCTAGTAAGCACAATTTTTGTTATTGCAGTGAGTCCCTAGACTCATTTGTTCAGGTGCCCATAAACTGATCAAAAACGTATGAAAGAGGTCAGGCACAGTGGCTTACGCCTATAATCACAGCACTCTGGGAGGCCAAGGTGGGCAGATTACCTGAGGTCAGGAGTTTGAGATTAGCCTGGCCAACATGGTGAAATCCCATCTCTACTAAAAATATAAAAATTAGCCAGATGTGGTGGTGGGTGCCTGTAATCCCAGCTATTAGGGGAGGATGAGGCAGGAGAATCGTTTGAACCCGGGAGGCAGAGGTTGCAGTGAGCCAAGATCATGCCACTGCACTCCAGCCTGGGTAACAAGAGTGAAACTCTGTCTTAAAAAAAAAAAAAAAAAAAAATTAGCTGGGTGTGGTGGTGGGCCCCTGCAATCCCAGCTACTACTCCGGAGGCTGAGGCAGGAGAATCCCTGGAACCCGGGAGGCAGAGACTGCAGTGAGCCGAGACTGCGCCATTGCACTCCAGCCTGGGCAACAAGTGTGAAACTCCGTCTCAAAAAAGAAAAAAACAAACAAACAACAAAACATATGAAAGAGCTGCAGTTAGTCACCCATAGCAACTCAACCAGGGAAATAATATTTATCCCTTCCACTTCACCCCACCAGTTAGTTTGTTCTAGGACTGTTTAAAAGTCCTAGTTCTATGACTCTTTTGGGGGTCCTGAAACAGCCGCCTAGAGCCTAGTGACTCTAGGAAAGCCCATGTCATCACTGTTCTTGGCTTCCCTATTACCTCCTACCATCTAGTTATATGTATTTTCTACATGACTTCGTATATCTTAAGGCCAGTAAAATTAAATTTATAATGAAACTACATTAGTAGCTACTTATTCATGAGAAATGCTATCATTTTTGAAAACAGTATTTATTAATAAATGTTAGATTATCTCATGTAAATCTCACAACAGCCCCATGAGGCAGTTACTACTATTATCCCCACTTTACAGATGAGGGCACTGAGGTTTAAAAGTCTCACTGCTAGGCTGGGCGTAGTGGCTTACACCTGCAATCCCTGCACTTTGTGAGGCCGAGCCGGACAGATAATGAAGTCAGAATTTTGAGACCAGCCTAGCCAATATGATGAAACCCCGTCTCTACTACAAATACAAAAATTAGCCAGGCGTGGTGGCGGGCGCCTGTAGTCCCAGCTGCTCAGGAGGCTGAGGGAGGAGAATAGCTTGAATCCAGGAGGCAGAGGTTGCCGTGAGCTGAGATCGTGTTACTGCACTCCAGCCTGGGCAACGGAGCGAGATTCCATCTCCAAAAAAAATTAAAAATAAGAAAAAACAAAAGTCTCACTGCTAGCAAAGAGCAGGTCACAAACCACTGCACTATACCACAGACAAGAAAATAAACATGAGCCAGGCACAGTGGCTCACACCTGTAATCCCAGCACTTCAGGAGGTTGAGACAGAAGGATTTTTTCAGTTCAGGAGTTCAAGACCAGCCTGAGCAACATAGTGAGATCCCGTCTCCACTAAAAATTTTTTAAAATTAGTGGGGTGTACTGGCATATGCCTATGGTCCCAGCTACTTGGGAAGCTGAGGTGGGAGGATCGCTTGAGCCTGGGAGGTTGAAGTTACAGTGAGCTATGACTGCATCACTGCATTCTAGCTTAGGTGACAGAGCAAGACCATGTCTCAAAAAAAAAAAAAAAAAGAAAAGAAAAAGAAAAAAGAAACATGATCTAAATATCCAGAATTCAAAAGGAATCAAGTAGTGAGCTTAAAGGTAATTCCCAATATACAGTTATCACCTAACCAACAGAAAGGAATTTATAGTAACTGTGTATTTGTTGAGTTCTTCATAGAGAATGAACGAGTAGGTTGAAAAGTAGGACATTATGATGAACAAGGATTCAGTAATCGCCGTATGTTGAGTTAGCAAAATTTCTAAGAACTGACAAAACTTTAATTCACCTGCAAGTCTATATTAAAGGAAATTAGTGGCATATATTTGATAAGTTCCAACATATTTATGTGTGTTAAATAAATGTGTTTGGACTACATTACCTTTTTTTCTTTAAAGATGGGAGTTTCGCTCTTGTTGCCCAGGCTGGAGTGCAATGATGCAATCTCAGCTCACTGCAATCTCTGCCTCCTGGGTTCAAGCAATTCTCCTGCCTCAGCCTCCCAAGTAAATAGGATTACAGGTACACACCACTACTCCCAGCAAATTTTTGCATTTAATAGAAATGGAGTTTCACTATGTTGGTCAGGCTGGTCTCGAACTCCTGACCTCAGGTGATACACCTGCCTCAGCCTCCCAAAGTGCTGGGATTACAGGCATGAGCCACTACACCCAGTCTTGGACTACATTACCTTTAAGGTCCCTTTATGCAATAAAACTCCATGATTATTAGACAAACCAAATTATGTAACTTTTATCTTCTAGTTTTATCTAATGATAAAGTAAATTCCTGCCTCTTATACTGTTATTTGTAATTATTTAAACATTAATAACATGATTAAATCCTACACTTGAAACACATATACAACCTACTGTAGTTCTAAAACATTATATTTTGGGGTTTGGTATCTTTGTACTGTGATTCTACAATGTACTACAGTAGTAATTTTTGCCTGTTCAAAAGACATTTCCATTATCCCTTTCAGAATACAAATCCTGCCTCTCCATGATCTGGGCATGTGACCTATGCTGACCAATTATAATATCCTACTATCCTAAACACAAAGATTTATTCAAAGATAAGCATGTGACAAAAGCAGAACCTTCCCTGAAATTAATATGCCGACACTACAAAAAAAAAGTTCTACTAGGGTTCTAAACTGAATGGATATAGGCTTGGACTGCTGATGCCTTCCTTGACAGCTGTGAGGAAAAAGTCTACAGTAGGAACTTAATAAACTGAAGTCAAGTAAAGACAAGCAAAAATGAGAGAAAAGAGTGAACCAAAGTCCTGAGGAAATCTATTTGCACCTTGAATCTATTCCAGCCTTCCAGGTTAAAATAGCCAATGCATGGAATTTTTGCTTAAGCTTGTTTATATGGCTTTCCGACATTCGCAAACAAAAAGTCTCTACTGAACTAAGCTGGAGATGACAGATTTCAACATGAGTACCAACACTCAATATTGGCAGTGACTGCTTACAACACTGAGATGAGAGAGACTGAGGTCTCCTTCAGGGAAGAATGCAATGATCTAGTAATGGTATCTGCCATGAATAAGGCAGCACATGCCACATACTTATCAGCCCTTGGCTGAGCAGTGTCTTAGGAAATGACACTGGCATATAAAAGCAAAAAGCAGTTGGCCAGGCACGGTGGCTCAAGCCTGTAATCCCAGCACTTTGGGAGACCGAGATGGGTGGATCACAAGGTCAGGAGATCGAGACCATCCTGGCTAACCCGGTGAAACCCCATCTCTACTAAAAAATACAAAAAAAAAACTAGCCCGGCGAGGTGGCGGGCGCCTGTAGTCCCAGCTACTCAGGAGGCTGAGGCAGGAGAATGGCGTAAACCCGGGAGGCGGAGCTTGCAGTGAGCTGAGATCCGGCCACTGCACTCCAGCCTGGGCAACAGAGCGAGACTCCGTCTCAAAAAAAAAAAAAGAAAGCAGTAAAAAGAGACCAGGAAGCCAAAGTAGAGTGGGAAAAGTTGCATCAGGGAAGAGAAAAACAGTCACACAAAAAATGGCCAATCAAAATAAAAATTGGCTTGATTCAGAACACATTTTAATGTTCCAATTATTCTCTAGTGTAATACTTTAAGAAAAACACAGAGCCACTTCAAGCTCATTCTCTGTATTCTTTCTTTATGCTTAAATATACTCTGGATCATTTGTGACCCCGGGGAAAAAGGTTATTGTTCATCAGTTTAGGTTCACATTTAAGGTCAAGTCCCCCTGATTTCAAGGCGTTCTCCAAATTAAAATTTATGTCAACATATCCACACTTAGTTCTAATTTTTCCAAAGCATGGGACTTGATTTTGATCCAGGATCAAAATTCCAGAAGTGAATCCCAGTTCTGCCATGTACTAGCTTAGGCAAATCTCTCAACATTACCTCTGAACATTTCCCTCATCTGTAAAATGAAAATAATAGTACATACTTCAAAAAGTTGCTGAAAATCAAAGTGTGCCTACAAAGTGGTTGGCATGGTACATGGCACAGAGTAAGAGCTCACTAAACATTAACCATTATTATTTAGCATCCACTTAAAAAATTTTCTAATAGCCACTCCATTCCAACCTTCTTAACACCCTAATTAAATGCCCATTTGTTCATTCATTTAACAAAAATATGCCACTTACAAATAGAGAAAACAGATGAATCAAAGACACAACTTTTTCACAGGTACAAACTATTAAGATTTAATGGTAGACAGCAACAAGGCAAGAAAGAAATATATACGTTCTCTGGCACCTTTGATGGAGAAGTTAAAGATAATAACCGGGCTCTTTAAAGAGTTCATTCATTCAACACATAAATGTAAAGATGTGGTGTAGGAAAGCAGTGGAATACAGCATTTTCTAGAGTAAGGATTAAGGACAACTAAAGTACTAAAGGAAAAAAGAAGGCACGTGCAGGAAACAGCAAGTAGTTCAGGTTGGCCTCAGTGAAGATACTTGAATAGGAATAAAAGAAAGTTAAGACTGCCCTCTCCCTTCTTGACCCCTATCCTTTGTCCCCCTCCCTCCTTCCCTCCTATCACCATCGCTTCTGGCACCACTGCACCCGTAGGAGCTCCCCAACGGTGATGAGTTCTCAGCCCTCCATGTTACCGTGGGACGAAGAGCTCGAGGAGATCAAGAAGGAGATCAGCTTTTCCCACAGTCAAATCACTTGCTCTATAGCTGGTTCACCAGTCTGGACAAAGGAGAGACTGGCACTCTCAGCCAGGAAGATTTCCTGAGGATTCCAGAACTTGTCATTGACCCACTGGGGGACCAAATCATCAATGCCTTCTTTCCAGAGGGAGAGGACCGGGTAAACTTCCATGGATTCACGCAAACTTTGGCTCATTTCCGCCCCATTGAGGATAACAAAAAGAGCAAAGATGTGAATGGACCCGAACCACTCAACAGCCGAAGCAACAAACTGCACTTTGCTTTTTGACGATATGAGTTCGATAAAGATGATAAGCTCTCCCGTGATGAGCTGATACAGGTGCTACGCTTGATCGTTGGAGTAAATATCTCAGATGAGCAGCTGGGCAGCATCACAGATAGGACCATTTAGGAGGCTGATCAGGATGGGGACAGTGCCATATCTTTCAGAGAATTTGTTAAGGTTTTGGAGAAGGTGGATGTAGAACAGAAAATGAGCATCTGATTTCTTCACTAAAGGACGGAGACCAAACTGTTCCTTGCGGTCTAGTATTTAAGAACTGGAACCTGGGCCGGGCGCGGTGGCTCAAGCCTGTAATCCCAGCACTTTGGGAGACCGAGACGGGCGGATCACGAGGTCAGGAGATCGAGACCATCCTGGCTAACATGGTGAAACCCCGTCTCTACTAAAATACAAAACTAGCCAGGCGAGGTGGCGGGCACCTGTAGTCCCAGCTACTAAGGAGGCTGAGGCAGGAGAATGGCGTAAACCAGGAGGCGGAGCTTGCAGTGAGCTTTGATCGGCCA
>NW_016809835.1:3242626-3244797 GCF_001698545.2 Rhinopithecus bieti | reverse complement strand
AAAAAAAAAAAAAAAAAAAAAAAAAGAACTGGAACCTGAAAGTCCTCCTTCCACCAACCCCACCTCCACCCCATCATTCCCCTTCTCCCAAAGTACTACTGCTGTTGCATAACAACCCCAAATATGTTCTGACAACACAAACCTGCCTTTGGTGCATAAACAGGGCATTACAGAATGGTACACCCATTCTATTTCTGTTCAGTATCCATTCACTAGTTCTTCATTTATAAATATCTTCTTCCCCATTCTGTTGCTGAATGCCACATATCCATACAGTCTGAGAAAGTGAGACAGGGAACCATGCCGAGAACAAGCCAGCAAAGCTCTTTCACCAGATGTAGACTGTAGCCCTACTGTCTTCCCTCCAGCAAGTCTGCCATCATGCTTCTTCATCCTTTTCATATGTCCTTTGCTTCGTACTTCTGTGTCATGCAACATACTGTTCGCTTAGTCTGGCAGTCTTTCTGCTTTTCATTAAGCACCAAAATCTCCTCTGTTCTACTTGGCACAGCTATGCCCTATGTATTTCTGATTTGGCAGGATAGTTCAGGGGTCTGGCAGTTTTTATTTACCTTTATTATTAAATGGGCCTCTGGGACGTTGCCTCTCCAGGAGCTTTTTGGTAACCAACACTTCTCTGAGAAGTATGAGACCATCCTCTGCATTCTACTCTGTCATCAAAGGGCTGCTGGGTGGAGAAACGCCATCTTGAAAGGTGGCCTTGGTGAGAGGTGTGGAGTCAAGTTTTCTAGGTTGCCTGTCCACATCACTCTACCTCTGGCCTCTGATTCTCAACATTGTACCTACATGGCTCCTCTTGTTAGTGCAGTGTTGACTATTCAAAAAATAGCAATATGCCTACAGGTTTGCTTAGTTGGGGGACACCGTTACCAGAATGGCTTCTCTGACAATATGCCTGGGGACTTTTTCATGGCTTTTATCAAGGAGGCTGGGCACCCTATAAAGCCTCACGCATTCACACCTTTACAGCACGGTTTATGCCTTAGTGTTATGTGCACTGGAATGTTTTTCACTTCACATTTCCAAGTAGAAAGATTAGTGTTAACTTATCCCAGTCCAAAATATTTAAAGATTGGTTCCTCAGTGTCTTGAAGTTTTGCACAAAATTCTTTTTTTTTTTTGAGACGGAGTCTCACTCTGTCACCCAGGCTAGAGTGCAGAGGCGCAATCTTGGCTCACTGCAACCTCCGCCTCCTGGTTCAAGCAATTCTCCCGCCTCCGCTTCCCAAGTAGCTGGGATTACAGACGTGCACCACCACACCTGGTTAATTTTTTATTTTTAGTAGAGAGGGGGTTTCACCATGTTGGTCAGGTTTGTCTTGAACTCCTGACGTCAGGTGATCCTCCTGCCTCAGCGTCCCAAAGTGCTGGGATTACAGGCATAAGCCACCATGCTCAGCCACAAAATTATTTATGAATTATACACTTGGCAAATGTTAATGATGGAAGCCATAGTCAGTTCCTAATACATGTCCAACGCATTGACTATTGTACCATTAGCTGCCTTGTTACATTAGCTTCCTAGCTCCTTGTATAGACCACTGCTAATCCCTTAAAAATGAGGTCTGGCACAAGTAGCACAACCTAAGGTGGCATTACAGGTCTTTGAGCAAGCCACAGCAAATTTTCTGCCTAAGTCAGCTTAGTTTAGACTTCAGTGAATCAAGCTATTGCCATCCTAATGCATGTCTCTATGAGTTTGTTTATCCAAACATCTGCCCTTGGCTGACTTTCTCTGATTCATTGCTTGCTTGCTTGTTTCCTTGCTTTGGAAAACTATTGAAGATGTGTACATAATTCTTTAGGAAGGGGACTGCTAAAAAATACGACTGCAAAGTGATGGAAAAGGGTGGAACGAACAGGGAAGTAGCTGGGTTGGATGGCTCAAATATAAATGAATGAGAAATTCATGAAGGATCAGTCAGACTTTGTGATCAAGTGAAAATGGAAGAATGTCTGATACTGATCAATTAGAGAGGTACTTCAGAGGCTCCTTGACTTGCATATTTAAAGTTCCTAAGGTTATAGCTTTTCCCCTCTTTTGTCTGTATAGCAAACTGTTTTAATCCACGATTGTGCCTTATTGTTCCATTAAAACATATCAACAAATACTTGTGCTTGAAACAAAAAAAAAAAAAAAAAAAAAAAAA
>NW_016809835.1:3203387-3242014 GCF_001698545.2 Rhinopithecus bieti | reverse complement strand
TGTCTCTACTAAAAAATACAAAAAAAAAAAAACTAGCCGGGCGAGGTGGCGGGGGCCTGTAGTCCCAGCTACTCGGGAGGCTGAGGCGGGAGAATGGCGTAAACCCGGGAGGCGGAGCTTGCAGTGAGCTGAGATCCGGCCACTGCACTCCAGCCTGGGCGACAGAGCGAGACTCCGTCTCAAAAAAAAAAAAAAAAAAAGAAAGTAAGTTAAGACTAAAGTCTGGTCAGCTCGAGATCCTTAAAGGCTCTGAAACCAAGTCCAGAATCCCACTTTCATTCTGTCAATAGTGAAAATTTAAAGATTTGTAAGTGGTACAATTATAAGTTCATAACTGTATAGGCAAAGGATGAGTGTGCTATAACATGTAAAATCGATTGGAGAAGAAACGTCTGCTGTACCAGTATGAAATCTGCAAATTAATCAGGCAGCTAGAAAAAACATGAAAAGAAAGTCTGAAGGGAAAAATACTAATACAACTGAATCAGTAAGATTTAAAATTTAATGAAATTTGTGAAGAAGAAATGAAAGATGATTTAGCTTTCAAGCCTTAGGTCTATGAACTGTACTGACGAAATATGGCTCCCAAACTTCACAGATGACTTACCCATTTTCCAAAATGCCGTATCATATTTTAACTTCTTTAATGCACTGAATTATTTTTACCTATCGAGTGAAACATGTATCGTGCAAGAACATGATATAGTAACTAATAAATACATTCAACAAATCTGGAAGACTGTAAGTATGCTGAGCAGGGAAGAGAATGGGCTACTTATTACATCTGATACATTATAACATGCCAATTAAAAGTAGAATTTGAACTTCTGTAATCATTTTTTCATTAAAATAGGAGCCAGGATTCCTATATCCATTTGTTCACTGGTATATCCCTAAATTTCTACAATGGGGTCTGGTATATTGTTAGAAATCAATAAATATATTTGTTAAATGCATATATAAATGAGAAAAGAAAGAAGTTATTAAATTTTAAGAAAGATTCTACGTTGGTCTCA
Organism: Rhinopithecus bieti; assembly: GCF_001698545.2. Lineage (NCBI taxonomy): Eukaryota > Metazoa > Chordata > Mammalia > Primates > Cercopithecidae > Rhinopithecus > Rhinopithecus bieti. The sequence continues at coordinate 3,240,998 of NW_016809835.1, read as the reverse complement.
ATGTTCTGAGCATTCAATATTCTCGCCCAATCTTTCTTTTATTAAAATAGCCCTCTGTAGGTCACTCTATTTTGAAAAATCTAAAACTGTGACAGATTTAGTGAAATGTTATGACCACTTTAAATAATACTAAATCACTGTATTAACCACTAAAAGCCAAAACAAAATCTTAATGTATTGTCAGACATAAAATAATAATATCTGAGATTTTATACAGATTTTAGGTATGCTCCATTTTTTGGGTTGGCTCCATTTCACAGTTTGGAAATATTTTTAACTTCAGACATATGATATAAAGTTAAAATTACCCCTTACCCACATGAATTTCAAGGCAAATATGTTAGTTACTATATGGGAAATTTTAAAATGTTTCCTTGCAGAGTTTATCATCTTACCAGGTCTTTCCTTCCCAGTGCCTTTTGACTCAGCAAATTTTTGTATCAAACTTTCAACTGTAGTATTAGCCATGTTATTTATAAATTCTTCATGGACCTATTAAAATGAAATAAAGAAAACTTTTTCTTTTTCCACATTCTTAATGTATTTCAGATAAAACTTACACAAGACAATTAAAATTAATTACATCAAAATATGCATTTTTGACCCAAGGCCCTTGAGAACTTTAATTTACCTGTCTTCCAGCGTTACTAGATCTGTGGGGACCAGCCATCACTTACATTAACCCCTTAACACACAGCCTCACGCCCCTAGAAGTCAAAGCAGCTTTCTGTTCCCATCTTCGAGCATTCTAGACATCATTCTTATAAGACTTATATAGACAATAAAAATACTTTTGGATTAAAAAAAACACACACACACACAGTCCGACTCTGTCACCCAGATGGCTGAGTGTCATGGCTCAAGGCAGCCTCAAACTCCTGGGCTCAAGTGATCCTTCCACCTCAGCCTCCCAAGTAGCTGGGACTATAGGCACGCACAATCACACACAAAACTTTTTTAACATTTAAAAATTTTTAAGTATTTTTTAAATTTTTTGTAGAGATGAGGTCTCGCTACGTTGCCCAGGCTGGTCTTGAACTTCTGGGCTCAAGTGATCTTCCTGCCTCATCCTCCCAAACTGCTGGGATTACTGGTGTGAGCCACCATGCCTAGCTAGTTTGAAGAATAACAGATTCCATCTTTCTCTACTATATTTCAATGTACCCCAAATTGTCATCATTAAACCTTTTATATTTGTGGAACACTTCTAAGTAAAAGTTATATAATTTAATATAAAGTTGCTGCTTTAAATTTAAAATAGTAAAGCTTGAAAAAAGAAAATTCAAAAGTTGATAGCTTTAGAAATTAAAGAAAACTGAATATAGTTAATTTAAAAAAGTAATTTGAAATATCATCCCCCGTTGCCAAATGATAAAATATCCAGCTTATTTTACATTTAACACATGTAAATATATTATCTTTACATATTCTTTATCTGGAAAAATTTGGTAACATAATTATGAACTTTGAACAGAGTGAGAAAATATTTTTAAAGAGCTATAAATAAACAAATTTTTTATGAATAGTTCAACATAAAGTAAAAAAACTTACCTGGCCTATCTGCAAATGAATTTCCTTTATAGCATTTGACAAGGATCCTATAATTTCCTTTATGTGAATGAGATGAGTTTCTTCAATATCTTGAAATTTCTGGGTAACATATACAAAGTTATAGATTTATAACATATACAGGTACATACATATATATTCTGGAATCAAAAGAGCTTTTAGAAATCATCTCTCCCAGCACTTTGGGAGGCCGAGGTCAGGAGTTGGAGAACAGCCTGGCCAACATGGTGAAACCCTGTCTCTACTAAAAACGCAAAAATTAGCCAGGCATGGTGGTAGATGCCTGTAATCCCAGCAATTTGGGAGGCTGAGGCAGAAGAATCACTTGAACCTGAGAGACAGAGGTTCCAGTGAGCCGAGATCACGCCACTGCACTGGAGCCTGGATGACAGAGCAAGACTCCGTCTCCAAAAAAAGGAAATCATCTCAATATAATCAAATTTTCCAAGTTAACCATTGTTACACAATGTTTAACAAAGCCTCAAGACAAACAGGTCTAGCAGGTAAACTGAAATATGGCACTGCAAAAGTTAACTTTTGTTATGTCATGTTTTAGGTAAACACAAACTTTTCTAGAATTTGGATCTTTTTTTTTTTTTAAGACAGAATCTCGCTGTTGCCCAGACTGGAGTGCAGTGGCACCATCTTGGCTCACTGCAAGCTCTGCCTCCCAGGTTCACACCATTCTCCTGCCTCAGCCTCCCGAATACCTGGGACTACAGGTGCCCGCCACCATACCCGGCTAATTTTATGTATTTTTAGTAGAGACGAGGTTTCACCATGTTAGCCAGGATAGTCTCGATCTCCTGACCTCGTGATCCACCTGCCTCGGCCTCCCAAAGTGCTGGGATTACAGGCATGAGCCACCACGCCCAGCCGAATTTGGAGCTATTACACATTAAAATCTGTAATTGTGATCAGAATATTAGGAGACCCAGAAGAGAATAGTGTTACAAAAAAAAAAAAAAAAGTTTTAAAACTGAGAAACAATTAGTTGGCAAAGCAAAAACTACAGTTTACTTTCAAAGACTTTATAATCTAGCGCACAGATTTTCAAAATGTCTTTCTAATCCTTGAAATAATAATATACACCCGGCACAGTGGCTCACACCTATAATCCCAGCACTTTGGGAGGCCGAGGCAGGCAGATCACAAGGTCAGGAGTTTGAGACCAGCCTGACCAACATGGTGAATCCCCATCTCTACTGAATATATAAAAAATTAGCCAGGCGTGGTGGCGCGCACTTGTAATCCCAGCTACTTGGGAGGCTGAGGCAGGAGAATCACTTGAACCCAGGAGGCGGAGGTTGCAGTGAGCCAAGATCGCGCCATTGCACTCCAGTCTGGGCAACAGAGTGAGACTCCATCTCAAAAAAAAAGAAATAACAATATACAATCCCCAAAAGAGATGACTGTGATCAAAGAAAACTGGGAAAGCCTATATACTCTATTTCAGCAGTTCTCAATCGAAGGTGAGGATGAGTTAGATCACCTGGAGAACGTTTTCAAACTTCAAAACAAATAGATCCTCCAGTACTGCCTGGGGAATGGGGGCTGAAAGAGGTGAGAATGTTGTTTGGAAAACATTTCCAAGTTACTCTGATATCCCCAGAGAGAAAACCGCTGCTTACCTTGCCTTGCCTTGATATATAAATATATCAAAATATATCAAAAGCTCCTAGAGGCCAGGCACGGTGGCTCACACCTGTAATCCCAGCACTCCAGGAGGCCAAGACCGGTCAATCATGAGATGAGGAGTTCAAGACCAACCTGGCCAACATGGTGAAACCCCGTCTCTACTAAAAACACAAAAATTGGCCAGGCATGGTGGCGCGTGCCTGTAATCCCAGATACTAGGGAGCCTCAGGCAGAGAATAGCTTGAACCCAGGAGAACTGCTTAAACCTGGAAGGTAGAGGTTGCAGTGAGCCGAGATCCCGCCACTGCATTCCAGCTGGGCGACAGAGTGAGACTTCATTTTGGAGAGAAAAAAGAAGCTCTGAGAAATACTGAAATAATGACACATGTTTCACTTTGCTTAACCCAGCATTTTCCAAATTTCTTTGACCTCACAACACTTTTGTTTTTCTTCTTCCCTGAACATCGATTAATATCTCACAGAACAATTAATAGCCCTCGAAACAGGCTTTGGGAAATGCTGAGTTATCCATTTTCAAACAAAATACATTCGTCATTTCTATTGTACAAACCTGGTAATCCATTTTTTGCCAAATTAAATCAGTTATAAGGAATGGACCTAAGCCTTATTATTTTTCTCTGGCTAGTTTATCAAATTAAATTCCCTGACCCTATATTTAATATCTAAATTTCTTTAGTCACTTTGGTGACCAGAAATCCCCAAACCAAATGATATCTAATGTGTAAATGGTAAGAACCTCTAAAAAAAAAAATCTAGAATGGTGAAATTACAGTTTTGGCAGTATTGCAACAGCCCAAAAACTTAAATCAATGTGATTTATGAGGAATGGCAGAGTTAAAATGGAATGCTTGTCATTGACTAATTTTGACCAAGTCAATGAGAATACAGTACCAGTATTTTAAGATCCTGAATTACTCTCAAGAACTGAGGACCATTTAGTAGAAGGATAGCCCTTAGCTTAAATTTCAGCAATTTAATGAACAAGATATTTTCTCATAGACAAGTAGCCATTAATTTCATTTGAATGACCCTTAATTCCGAGGAAACCGTCTTTATTCCCTTTTGAAAAAGCTACACTCAACAAGGCAGATCATTATTTATTTACAAATATCTTAAAATATGAATCCACAGAGAAACTCAAGGCATGATTCAGATGCAATTTTGAAACTGTGGGGTTTTGGGGGTAGGGGCACACTGCTAACTATCACAATTCCTCAAAATTAGTGACTACTAAACTCAGAGTAATTCAGCAATGGGAAATGGATATAGTCTCAAGTGCTTGAGTATACACAAACGAACTTTCTTGAACAAATTAGATAGGCACTTTACCCCCTGCAACTTCAAATTCACTGTGTTCACATGCACTGTTAATTTTTTTTTTTTTTTTTTTTTTGAGATAGAGTCTTGCTCTGTCACCAGGCTGGAGTGCAGTGGTGCAATCTCAGCTCACTGCAACCTCTGCCTCCTGGGTTCAAGTGATTCTCCTGCCTCAGCCTCCCAAGAAGCTGGGATTACAGGCACTTGCCACCATGTCCAACTAATTTTTGTATTTTTAGTAGACAGGGATTCACTACGTTGGCCAGTATGGTCTCAATCTCTTGACCTTGTGATCCGCCTGCCTCGGCCTCCCAAAGCATAAGCCACCGAACTGATGATTACAGGCCTAAGACACCAAACCAGCCTGTTATATTAATTTTTGAAAGTATAGTCATGAGCCACATAATGACATTTCTGTCAACAACTAATGCCACATATGACAGTGGTACCAAAAGATTATAATAGATATGAAAACTTTCCATTGCCTAGTGACATCATAGCTGCCATAACGTAGTGCAGCGTATTACTCACATTTGTGGTGATGCTGGTATAAACAAACCTACTGTGCTGCCTGTCACATAAAAGTACTGCATAGCACTTAATACACAGTACATAATACTTGATAATAAATGATGCTACTGGTAAATGTATTTACTACACTTTATTATTAGAGTGTAATCTTCCTACTTATTAGAAAAAACAATAACTGCAATACAGCCTCCAGCAGGTCCTTCAGGAGTTATTCTAGAAGGCTTTGTTATCATAGGTGATACTTTTTTTTTTTCCTGAGATGGAGTCTCGCTCTGTCGCCCAGGCTGGAGTGCAGTGGCACAACCTCAGCTCACTGCAACCACTACCTCTTGGGTTCAAGTGATTCTCATGCCTGAGCCTCCGGCATAGCTAGGATTACAGGCGCACACCACCACGCCGAGCTAATTTTTGTATTTTTATTAAAGATGAGGTTTCAACATGTTGGCCAGGCTGGTCTCGAACTCCTGACCTCAAGTGATCCGCCCACCTCGCCCTCCCAAAGTGCTGGGATTACAAGTGTGAGCCACCAAGTCCAGCCGGAGATGACAATTCTATGCATGCTACTGGCCCTGAAGACCTTCCAGTAGGATAAGATGTAGAGACAAAAGAGCAATCCTAATGATACTAAGCCTATGTAGGCCCATGTTTACTGTACACGTTTGTATCTTAGTTTTTAGGAAAAAGATTTTAAAAGTTAAAAAAAATTTTTTTTTAAACAGAAAAAAAGCTGATCGAGTAAGGATACAAAGAAAATATTATTGTACAAGTGTACAATGTGTTTCCACTTTAAGATGTCATCATAAAAGGGTCAAAATGTTTAAAAAAATTTTTGTTTCTAAACTTACAATGAGCTAAGGTTAATTTATTACTGAAGGAAGAAAACTACTTTTAATAAAATTTAACATAACCTAAATCTACAGTGCTTCTAAAATCTACAGCAGTGTACAGTAATGTCCTAGGCCTTCACATTTACTCACTACTCACTCACTAACTCAACCAGAGCAACTTCCATTCCTGCAATCTCCATTCAACATAAGTGTTCTACTCAGGTGCAGCATTTTAAATCTTTTATACTGTATTTTTACTGTATCTTTTCTATGTTTAAATACACAAATACCATCTTGTTATAACTGCCTACAGTATTCAGTACAGTAACATGCTGTACAGGTTTGTAGCTTAGAAGCAACAGACTACACCATATAGCCAGGTCTGTAGTAGTCTATACCATCTAGGTTTGTGTAAGTAAGTACATTCTCTCTCTCTCTTTTTTTTTTTTTTTTTGTGAGACAGAGTCTCACTCTGTTGCCCAGGCTGGAGTGCAGTGGCACAATCTCAGCTCACCACAACCTCTGCTTCCCATTTCAAGCAATTCTGCTGCCTCAGCCTCCCAGGTAGCTGGGATTATAGGCGTGCACCACCATGCCTGGCTAATTTTTGTATTTTTAGTAGAGACAGGGTTTCAACACATTAGGAAGTCTAGTCTTGAACTCCTGACCTCAGGTGATACGCCCGCCTCAGTCTCCAGAAGTGCTGGGATTACAGGCATGAGCCACCATGCCTGGTCATGCATAAGTACATTCTATGATGTTCACACAATGACAAAATTGCCTAATGACATTTTTTAAAGTGTATCCCCATTGTTAAGCGACACATGACTATACTATCTTGTCAGCCACTAAAGATATATAAAAGTACTCTAATTCTAATAATCTTTCATCTGAGAGTACTGATTAACAAATCTCAAAGTTTCCATAAACTAGCTATCTCACTGCTTTAAAGTAAACAAAATCTCCATATTCTGTTTCAAGTCTCATTAAATAGTGGTAAAAGCATGAGCATAAAAAGTCACAATTTCGATCATTTTATTGTAAACCTAAATTTTGAAAACTTAAATCACAAATACTCTAAATTCTAACCTCTTTCACCCTAGAGACTCAATTATCTTCTCCCACTAGTAAATACAGGTCCTACCACCCAAATTTGATTCTCACTATACTGTCTGGTTCTTTCTTTCCCACTGAGACTGGTCAACCCAGGTGGCCTGGAAAAACAGTTAAGTGGAGAAGTAAAAGGATTACTTTCCCTTCTAAAATAACCCAAATTAAAGTCTATTCTCTATGAAGAAACAATAATTAACCTATTCTGCAGCTGTACGAGTATGACAGAGAGGGAGAGACAGAAACAGAGATCTCTAAGATCTTGAGAAAGAACAATATACACACATTAGTAAGGTATGCCATCATCTTTATTTAAAAGCAGCATGGTCACACATTTGCTCGAATAAATTAATGTTCCCATCTTTAAAAGGGCAGAATGGGCTGGCATGGTGCCTGTAATCCCAGCCAGCATTTTGGGAGGCTGAGCTGGGCAGATCGCTTGAGCCCTAGAGTTCGAGACCACCCTGGGCAACAGGTGAAACCCTGTCTCTACTAAAAATACAAAAATTAGCCAGACATGATGGTGCACACCTGCAGTCCCAGCTACTCAGGAGACTGAGATGGGAGGGTCACTAGCCTGGGAGGCAGAAGGGTTGCAGTAAGCCAAGATCGTGCCATTGAACTCAAGCCTGGTTGACAGAGTGAGACCCTGTCTCAAAAAACAACAAAAAACAAACAAAAAAAACAGAAAGGCAGGATGAACAATTAAAATGCTATTTTGAAAAACAATGTAATGGGGAAGCAGAACAAGAAAAGGAAACGGAAAAATGTGCCGAACATTCTTTTTTATAAAGTAACATCAACAAACAAAATCTCTGACTATAGCAAATCCTATTTATTCCAATTTTAAAAATTAACAAAACAGCAAATGCTCAGATAGAGACTAATCATTTAATGTGAAATTAACATATCAACAATAACTGCCTTATAAATGCTCCTAATGATTTAAAAGACAAAACAGCACTTGCTGAAGTCTGTAATGACCTCAGTTGCTACAGAAATTGAAACTTTCTATCTCACTAGACTTGAAGACTTATTTAAGACAACTACTTAAACCTTTCCTTCTTGAAGCTTCTTTGTCCAGCTACCATGACATTACACTTCCAGTTTTCTTCTTTCTTCTTTGGCTTCCTCTATTAAAATCTCAATAATGAGTCTCTCAGAGCTTGGCCCTGAGGCCCTTTCTTCCCCACACTCTAACTAAAAGTGATGTCATCATGGCTTTGTGTACTGAGAACACCCTATTTTACATGGTCTCATAATCCTTATTAAAAACTTTTGGGACCTGGTGAGTTTTGGAATTCCTTTTCTTCCCTTATTTTTTAAATAAAGATATACAGTATTGTTTAGAATGCCATATACTTCATTCATAATACTACCAGCAGGATCTGTAGTGGCATCTGTTTATCAAACACATTAATATTTCTAAAGGAAAATATACATAGCATAACTCAGAGCTCTTCAGATTCAGAATTGTGGATAAGGAACTGTGGACATTATGTCTGGTCCAGATTACTTGGCTCCCCCAAAACTGCCCTCCTGATGTCACCAATTACGTTATCTCATAGGCGTCTTAATATTAACATGTTCAAAAGTGAACATCTGATCCCTTCCTTCCATCAGATGAATCCTTCCTTCCATTAGATGAACAGTTCTTCATCTAATCTTCCCTATTTATCTCTTTCCACATAGATTTAACAAGCTAAAACCTGGAAGGGATCCTGATCTGCAGAATTCCTCAACCCATCCCATCCCTGCCATCTCCAATGCATTCACTTCTCTCCTTCTTTAAGACCACTATGTTGGCCTGCATTCTTCTCACCTGACTACTATACTGACTTCCAAACTGGACTCTTGATTCTCCTTTAGCCATACTCTAATCAATTCTTCACTAAACTGCCAGAATTATCTTTAAATGTAGATCAGATCATGTCACATCCCTGCCTAAAACCCTTAGGCAGCTTCTAGCTGCTCTTAGAAGAAAACCTAAATTCTTTTGCCATTAAAAGTAATGGCAAAAACTGCAATTACTTTTGCACCAACCTGGTGCAATAAAACCTGGTCCTTGCATATCAATTCAACCTCATTTCTCACTACCATTTTCCCTTACTCAGGTTTAGTAAGCATTTTTTACTTTCCAGAATGTAACAGTTCTTTTGTATCCTCTGGGCCTTCATACTCGTGATCCCCAAAGCCTGTAACACTCTTGCCCTATTGCTTCATTCGTACTCATTCTTCAAGTCCCAGTTTTAAACGTCACTTACCTTAAAAGGCCTTTCCTGACTCCCTAATCCAAATTAAGTCACTCCTATTATTCTATCTCATGGAAGCCTATTATTTTCCTTTGCAATACTTGTACTAATTTATAACTTTATATTTAAGCATGTATTTGATGTCTGCCTCCCTCCTCTATACTGTAAATGCCATCTCAAGCACGGAGATATCTGTCTTATTTACAGATGTACTACATACACACCAGCATCTAACAGAGCCTATGCCACTGTGGGTAAAAAGACGGATACGCACATACATGCACACAAGTATGCAAGACATTGCTTTCTAAGATATGAGTTGTTCACTACCTCAAATGGGAAGACATAATGAAGACCTAGAGTCCAAAAATTCAAATTCACAAAGTCCTTCTTTCATACTAACTAAGTGCCTACCATGATCTGGGAACTATTTTAAATGCTGAGGATATAGCAGTAAACAAAACAAATCCATCCTTGCTCTCATTAACTTAAATTTTAGTGGAGAAAAACAGATAAAAAATATAGGTAAAAGAGCCCATGTGCTTCACTATGTTTCTGGCCCCTCAGACATAACTAAGAACATTCCAAAAAGGGATTTATCCACCAGCCTCAGGACTACAGTGAAAACGATGTAAAATAGCCGCAGCCAACCCATAATGAACATGCAGCCTGAGAAAGAAATAAACCTTTGATATTGCAAGCCACTGAGATTTCTGGGGCCTTGTGTCACCTCAGCATACTTACTCTGACCTGATTGATACAGGAATAAAATTATTGGTATGTAAGATCACGATAGGTGCTAAGCAGGAAAATAAAACAAGGAAAAGGACAAGAAGCAGGGGCAGTGGAGAGTGGAAATGTTAGGTATGAGTCCTAAAAGGCAGCCACCTTAAACGAGGCCTTTAATTAAGGTTCTGAGAACACTACACCAAATATAATTTATCCCAAGCTAATGGAAGGCAGACATTTTTGTCTGTCTTCCCTCAATAATATGTAAATTATTTAAGACCAGGGGTTTTTTGGGTTGTTTTATTGACTGTTGTAGCCTCAGTACTAAGTCACTTCCAGTTTTCTTATTAATGCTTCTTAAGCACTGTCTTCATCATGTACCAATGCCCTCATTTTCCCCAATTATCTTTATACAGGCTCTTCTGATCTACCTGTATAATTCCTTATGACATTATAATTATTGCATCTTGGTCCTCAATCTCCAAAACAAGACATGTATTTTTAAAACAGCATCATTAAAACATTGAGATTGTGCATTTTAAAATTTCTAACACTAAAAAATTATATAAGAGAAAAAATTAATCAATATACACAAATATAAATGTCCTGTTTCCAATCTGAAACCTTAAAATACCTACCTGAGCTGTTTCTGTCATTTTCTGTTCAAAATCAGCTTTTGCTAATGCGTATTTTTCCACATAGAGTTTATAGGTATCTGTAGCTTTCTTAGACTTAACAGCTGCCTGTAATAAAAAAAAAAAAAGAAAAAGAAAACCAACACTTTTAACTGTGCAGTGACCTTTTTTCTTTCCTAATGTAAGTTAATATAAATAACAAATTAAAATACATTTTAAGAGTTCAATATGACATATAACTAACTTTGATACCTGTTGTGAGGCCCTTGTTAGTCTTTTTTTATTGTTATTGTTACAGTCAGCCAAAAAGTCAGGAATTAAACACTGATTGTCTTTTCTGTTTGATGGAATATGCTTTGAAAAGTTAAAGTACTCTCATTTTAAATCCCAGACTAAGATTACATAATTACATGATAATGCTAAAGTGTTACTAAGATATGTTAACACAGTGTCGGAGAGAAACTTCCAGACAACATACAAAAATGTCACAAAACCACCAGAACCCGCTTGACACTCCTTTTCGCAGCTGTGAATTTTCCTCTCGCAGCATACATATATTTCATTCAATGTCTGATTAAATACTATAAACCGATCTCGAAAGTTGTGAAGACTGTTTTCCTTGATGTTTCTCAGCTTCCATTATGCTCCAGCAAATACAGAAACTTGTTTTTAATTTTTGCCTATTTTTTCAAGACTTAAAAAACAAAACTGTTACAATAATATAGTTCTGGTTTTATAAAAGTTACTTATTTAATTAAAAAAGTTAAGCAGTACTGTATAACCTATAAACAAAACTGGAATAAAGTAACACAGCCACAGAAGTTAGGGTAAATTATAAGAAGATAGGCATCTGAGAAAGGAAAAGATTATGTATAGTTTGTAGGTTGAAGCATATATACACCTATCAAGAAGCTTGATATTCTCAAAGGTCTAATCAACTTGGATACAGGAAGATGGAAGGATGTGGCTGGACTAAATAAGAGTTTAAAGGAGATCAAAGAAAGACAAGCTGTAGGATTTCAAGATATAAAAATCCCCATTTTCTTGACTAGGTAACAGATGGGTCCAGTTATGAGTGAGAAACAGTAGGGTAGGGTTGGGAGCTTAAGGAGAACAAAAAAAGTTTCCAACTGTAATTGTGGAGGATGCAACAGGTCATGACTAGATGAGTAAAAGTATTGCTAAGTGCCACTCAGGTCCAAAGAAAGCTGTAAAATACTTAATTTGTTTAAAGCTGATCAGTACCAATATGTAATTATCTCTAGCCACGATCAGGAATCTAAAAACAAAAACTACAAAGAGAAAACTGGGTTTACCCTGGGATTTGGGCTTGGTTAAGAGGTACATATAGTCCTACTCCCTAAACAAGCAACTTTGTTCTCTCTCTAAAATATAACTGTTTATACTATATTAAGTATATATGTTTTGTACTTTCCTGCCTTCTTAAAGAATATAGGATGCCACTTTACCATGAAATGTAAACAAAGCTGATTTTGGAACCAGAAGAAATTCGACTGAAATTCTGCCTCTGCCATTTACACTACTGCCCCTTTATCCATGGGGAATACATTCCAAGATCCCAGTGGATGTCTGAAGCCGTGGATGGTACAGACTCTATATTATATACCATTTTTTTCCTATACATACATAACTATGATAAAGTTTCATTTATAAATTAGGCACAGTAAGAGATTAACAACAATAATATAACAATTATAACAACATACTGTAATAACATCATGTGAATATGGTCTCTCTCTAAATATTCTACTATATTGGACAGTGGGTAACTGAAACCAAGGAAAGTGAAATCTCAGCACTGTACTACCCAACTAACCTTGTCTTAGAAATTTATACAGTTCTCTCATTCCTAAAAAGGGAACAATATCACCTTTTTTTTTTTTCAAGTTTTGGTAGTAATGAAATGTAGTTATATACAATTCTTGGAACAGGGTCTGGCATACAGTTAAATTTAAAAATAAATAGTGCCTGCTTTTATTATGGTTTCTAACAAGAAATGTCATCAAGAAAATATATCATCATATTTTGCTGTTATATAAAGATATAACCGAGTTACTGAGTTGTACTGATCTGTCTATCCCTAGTGAAAGTGACTAAAACCTGTAACAATTTTCCAGTTTGCTCCTATAGATTTTTTTGTTTTACTCTTTTCCCAGTTCCACACAGCTGACATTATTTTATACCAGTTACTGTACTGGAATCCTCTAATATCCTGCCCCTGTTCAAATACATAACAGCTAAATGAAATGGACAGTTTACCGAGTACCTTCGCAAGAAACCCAGATAACCAAGTTTGCTAGAATTTATTTTAAAAACAATTATAATGGCATGCTTAATATGGGTTTCCTTTTGGATTTTTTTATGCAAATAAATTTTAGTTTGTTCTTCTAATACCTGTATTTTCAGTAAGTATAAGAGCAATTACACAACCTACAGTCTTCAGAGTGATTTTTTTTTTTTTTTAATTCTTTATTTGTAATAAAAAAAAAAATAATTAAAAAACCTAAATTTTCAAATTTATTTTTTTTTTTTTTTTTTTTTTGAGATGGAGTCTCATTCTATGGCCTGGGCTGGAGTACAATGGTGCAATCTTGGCTCACTGCAACTTCCGCCTCCTGGATTCAAGCGCTTCTCCTGCCTCAGTCTCCCAAGTAGTTGGAATTACAGGTGCAAACTACCACGACCAGCTAATTTTTGTATTTTTAGTAGAGATGGGGTCTCACTCACCATGTTGGCCAAGCTGATCTCGAACTCCTGACTTCAAATGATCCACCCGCCTAGGCCTCCCAAAGTGCTGGGATCACAGGCATGAGCCACTGCACTGGGACTTCAGAGTGATTTTTAATGACACAGCCTAGCAAAATGATGTAACCCTACTGAAAGCCCCTTCTTTGCTTGTTCCTAATACCTCATCCTGATACCTACCTTTTTTCTTTTTCTCTGCTGCTCATTAAATTATTGCTTAATAATTTATATGCCAGCTGTTGATAAAGACAAGTTGTAATCATTCCTAATAGAGATATTTACAAGTCAAAAGGAGACCCATAAAATTGGAAAATTCCAAAAATACCTAATTATAATGACTGTGCCTATACTTTTAAAAGTAATTTACTGGGCGGGCATGGTGGCACATGCCTATAATCCCAGCACTCTGGGAGACCAAGGCAGGAGGAATCACTTGAGACTAGGAGTTCAAGACCAGACTGGGCAACAAAGTACGACCCTGTCTCTACAAAATTTTAAAACTAAAAAATAAAATACAGTAAAAATTTTTTAAAAATAAGCCAGGTGCAGTGGCTCATGCCTGTAACCCGAGCTCTTAGGAAGGCAGAGGCGGAGAATAGCTTGAGCCCAGGAGTTCGAAACCTGCCTGGGCAATACAGTGAGACCCCATTCTCCAAAATTAAAATAAAATAAAATAAATTATCCAGGCACAGTGGCACACACCTGTGGTCCTAGCTACTCAAGAAGCTGAGGCAGAATCACTTGAGCCCAAGAGTTCAAGGCTGCAGTGAGCTATGATAGCACCACCACACTCCAGCCCGAACAACAGAGACCCTGACTCAAAAAACAAAAAAACAAATACCATAAAAATAAAATATAATGGGAAAGACTGTGTGAAATAAATTACTTTTTAAAAAATAAATTTCTTTTAATAGCAATTTCTTTTGAGACAAACACCTAGCAGGTTTTCTTTTTATAGATTGTGTACAAAATAAGATACCACACCTTCTCAACTTACCATTCAACCCTCTCTCTAACTTCTTGTTCTGTACTATTTAATATGTCTGGGCTCTCCAAGAAAAACAAAGCTTCTTGAAGACAGAAACAATAACATATATTTAGCCTTTAATAACTTCAATAGTTCCCAGCATGGTGATAGGTTAGGAACTAAACATTTATTTACTGTTGCATGCAAAGTATCACTTCATAATATAATAGCAAATCAGAAAATATTTGAATAAGTCATTTTAAAAGTAAGCATCTATTCTAAAGCCTATAGCTAAAAGAAACTCAAACTAATTTTCTTATATTAATGAAGTGGAAGAATTCAAATAATATTTTGCTATGATTATTTTCCAAGTAAATATATATGCTGTGTTATGGACAATACAATGATAGGTTCTCACTAACAAGAAATTTATAACCTAACAGAAATAAAGGATGACTGCATGGAGGAACATTACTACTTATAAAAGACATGTATTTCTAAAGTATAAACAAAGTAATTATTTTATAACACTATGCATCAAACATTATAGGCCTTTAAGAGATGGAGGGAAGATCCTGAAAAATTTCATCTTCCTATACTCAAGTAGTCTCTAGAATTCTAACTAATTTTGCTACTCAAATCTCTACTGAGTCAAGAGGGATAAAACTATTGGCTTTTACACCAGCATATTTTCATAAATCCTGGTCTATACATTCAGCACTTATTTGTTCACTACTTCTGGCTATAAAACTATTATCTTTATCTCAAAGGTTAACGGCTGGATCTAAATCAAAATTCTAAACAAAGAAGTTTTATGAAGCATACCCTCTGATATTAGGAAATTATAAAATTTTATTTCTTATTTGAAAGCATGAAGAAAGAAGGTCCACTTTTTAAGTTCTAACATATTTTTTCAATCAGCTTTTTTTTTTCTTTTCTTTTCTTTTTTTTTTTTTTTTTTGAGACAGGGTATCACTCTGTCACCCAGATTAGAGTGTAGCCTCAAACTACTGGGCTCAAGTACCTCAGCCTCCCAAGTACCTAGGACCATAGACACATGCCACTATGCCTGGCTAACTTTTATTTATTTATTTTATTTTTTTTGTAGAGATGGGATCTCACTGTTGTCCTGGCTGGTTTTGAACTCCTGAGCTCCTGCCTTGGCCTCCCAAAGTGCTGGGATTACCGGCATAAGCCATCGTGCCCAGCTTAGCTCTCACTCTTGAAAGGTAAAATTGATATGCCAGAGACAGAATCTTAAGGAAATTACAAATCAACTTTAAGAAGCATCTTTAATACAAGATGATAGGGATTTTTAAAAAATGAAAGAAAAAAGAAATAGAGAAGCATCTTAGAAAACTGACAAAAGAGACAAAAGAAGCATTAATAAATAAATTTGTTTTCTTTTTTTTTTTTTTTTGGAGACAGGATCTCACTCTGTCTTCTGGGCTGGAGTGCAGTGGTGCAATCATGGCTCACTGCAGCCTCAACCTCCTGGAATCAAGCAATCCTCCTCCTGCCTCAGCCTCCTGAGTAGTTAGGTCAACAGGTATGCACCACCAGTCTTGCTATTGTAGGCCCAGGCTGGAGTACAATGGCGCAATCTCACACTGACTAATTTTTTAAAAAACCTTTTGTACAGATGGGGTCTCACTATGTTGCCCAGGCTGGTCTCCAACTCCCAGCCTCAAGCGATCCCTCCACCCTGGCCTCCCAAAGCACTGGGATTACAGGCATGAGCCACCATGTCCCACCAGAAACATGTATATTTTTTGAAAGCAAGACACATCTTTCACAAGAAACAGCTACACAATACTAAAAATAGTCAAAACAACTTTCTAAATAACATATTATGCTGAGTTAGTAATGCTATAAATTCTTAGGGTAGAATTATAGAAAGTGAATGGCCTCATCATAAAAAAGTGACAACTTTTGTAAAGTCATTATTAAAAGGGAAGTTGGGCCAGGTGTGGTGGCTCATGCCTGTAATCCCACCACTTTGGGAGACCGAAGCAGGAGGATGGCTTGAGAGTAGGATTTTGAGACCAGCCTGTGCAACACGAGACCTTGTGTCTACAATTTTTTTATTATTATTATTGAGATGGAGTTTCACTCTTGTTGCCCAGGCTGGAGTCCAATGGCACGATCTCGGCTCACCACAACCTCCGCCTCCTGAGTTTAAGAGATTCTCCTGCCTCAGCCTCCCAAGTAGCGGGGATTACAGGCATGCACCACCACGCCTGGCTAATTTTGTATTTTTAGCAGAGACGGGGTTTCACCATGTTGGTCAGACTGGTCTCAAAGTCCCAATCTCAGGTGATCCGCCTGCTTCGGCCTCCCAAAGTGCTGGGATTACAGGCGTGAGCCACTGCCCCCAGCCTTTTTTTTTTGAGACTGAGTTTCACTCTTGTTGCCCAGGCTGGAGTGTAGTGGCGCAGTCTTGGCTCACTGCAACCTCCACCTCCCCAGTTCAAGAGATTCTCCTGCCTCAACCTCCTAAGTAGCTGGGATTACAGGCATCCACCACCCACCCGGCTAATTTTGTATTTTAGTAGAGACGGGGTTTCACTATGTTGGCCAGGCTGGTCTTGAACTGCTGACATCAGGTAATCTACCTGCCTCGGCCTCCCAAAGTGCTGGGATTACAGGCATGAGCCGCCATGCCTGGCCTACAAATCTTTTTTTTTTTTTATTGGCTGTGCATGGTGGCACATGCCTGTAGTTCCAGCCACTCTGGAAGCTGAGGTGGAAGGACTGCTCAAGTCTGGGAGTTCAAGGTTACAGTAAGCCGTGATTGTGCCACTGCACTCCAGCCTGGAAAACAGAGAGAAACCCTGTCTTGAAAAATTAATTCACTAGTTAATTAATTCACTAATTAATTAAAATAAAAGGGAAGTTGGAGCATTTGTTCTTAAGAGGAAACTGTGCTTTAAAAGTAATAGCTACTTTCTTCTCATAAGCAAAAGAGTGGCTTTAATACACTAACTATGATAATAAAACAAATCTAAGTTTTGTTCCTTTCCTTAGCATTATAAATTTATTAATATACTACTAAAAACATTTTAAGTGCCTATGACTTTTATAGTACAATCCATGAAGCCAGTATATACATATAAAATAAGTACTTAGTCAATAGTCCACAAACATGAGTACCTACTAAGTGGTGTTTTATAAAAATAAAGGCTTGTGGCCAGGTGTGGTGGCTCACACCAGTGATCCCAGCACTTTGGGAGGCTGAGGCCAGCAGATCACCTGAGATCAGGAGTTCAAGATCAGGCTGGCCAACATAGTGAAATCCCATCTCTACTAAAAATACAAAAATTAGCTGGGCATGGTGACGCGTGCCTGTAATCCCAGGTACCTGGGAGACTGAGGCAGGAGAATCGCTTGAATCCAGGAGGCAGAGATTGCAGTGAGCCAAGACCATGCCACTGCACTCCAGCCTGGGTAACAGAGTGAGACTCCATCTTAAAAAAGAAAAGAAAAGAAAAAAAAAAAGCCTGTGAATGAGTGAATGATAACCAAATTATGTTATAACAGCTATAGTATTTATGTTAAGTCACAAAAAAATTATTCAAAGATCTATGACTTTTAAAACAATCTACATTCATATTAATAAAAACCTTACGATAGGCCAAAATAACTGACTTGGATCAAAATATATTACAAAGCAGAGAACCCACTAACAATATCTAATATCACAAGCAAAGATGCCATCTCTGAGGAGACCAATTAGAAAAAAGCATCCCTTCCTCTGAGTAGTCCATCCCACCAAAGTCCATCCCTGTGAAGCATAGGGTGAATTTCAGCCAACTCACAACCCTTGGACACAACTACATGCTCCACTCCTGCTCAATATTTTAATAAAAAAGAAATCATGAGCTGGGCCTGGTGATTCACACCTGTGATCCCAGCTATTCGAGAGGCTGAGACAGTGAGGTGATCGCCTGAGCTCAGCAATTCCAGGCTGCAGTAAGCTATGATCATACCACCACTGTACTCCAGCCTGGGTGACACAATGAGACCTCATCTCTAGGAAAAAAAAAAAAAAAGTCCTTTAATTGCATGTAAATCATTACATTAAACTTGTTTTGGTTTATATGAAAAGACTCAGAATCATTTATTTACGTGTAATCTCTAGTCACCATATATTTTTTGAGTGGTCACGGCATACTAGGTACTATGGTAAGCCCACTGGGGTTCACAAAAGAGAACAGTACTTTAACTCAGCAGTACTTTAACCCTCTGGAAAGTTTTAACTAATTTAGATCACAGACATTTGCATTAATGATATGCAACCCATACCAATTCACTGTTGGTCATGAATGTTATAGTATCTACTAAGAGTAAACTGCTCCTGTGACTTACATTTTTTAAAGTAATTATTTTATTTTGAATATGGTCAGCTCCAGCCCCATTCCCCTTACTTTCTCCCCACAGGTAATTTCCATCATGTGCTTATTGTTTACTGTCCCCATACATGTCCCTAATACTTTACTTGTATACAAATAGCATTTTTTTTCAGTTTTGTACAAGAGTTTAGAAAAAAAAATCAAATCATAACAAAGTTGACTTGGCTTCTCTTTGAGCCTCCTGGATCACCGTCTGTCTGTGGCTCTGGCCAGTCCTGCCTCTCCACCACAAACATTGTTTTAGCTCTCCTAGGCCTCTGCCTGTCTCCCAGCCTGAACTCCATTTACATATGGAGTGTGAACACAAAGTTAGAGTGAGGCTGCTTCAGGGCCCCAGGCCCATGCGTCCATCCAGACTCCGAGTGGAGTGTAGGGCTTCCAGGGCAGAGAGGGGTAGGAGGGGCAAACCCTGCCCAGGCAGTCCTCACATTGGATAGGGCATCAAACAGCATCCCAAGGGCTCGCCCTCCCTTTCCCCCCAACTCTAACTCTGGTGAAGAGGGAGCAGCTGTCACCAGAGCCTATACTGGTGAAGGTTGTGGCTCAGCACCAAACGAACATCAACGGTGAACCTGAGGGCATCCAGCATTGGGAGCAGGTTGAGAAGGGTTGGGTCACTGGGGTCACTGAACCAGGATTTGATGGTGATGGCCTTGTCTGGATGGCTCCTGTAAGCCGCTGGGGAGTTATCCAGGATCACAATGCTGGAGAGGTCACTGTGGACCACAGAGAGGTGCTTGATGTAGCTGCCCAACTCCGAAGTGCAGTGCTGTCTGTAGTATCTCCTCTTAAGAATGCTTCTTCTAATTGTCCAGTAAATCTGCCACAACAGAGCCATAGATCTCCATGCTTGCTATAAAGACCACCAGCTCCCACCACTGGCTCACCACGTCCAAGAAGAAATCCACATGGGGCCTTTAATGTACAAAAAAACGCACAGGATGTTTGTCTATTACCACCTTGAGGATGAAGTCAGGAGGCGTTGCACGCCGGACTGTGAGCCTCAGGACCCCATCATGGTGAGAATGAGTAAGCGTCTCATCCGGATCCAGCACGAGGATATTCCTCTTCACCTAACCGATTCCGGGACAAGAAGATAAGGGGAGGATATCATATCGAACAGTTTGATGCTGAATTACCGTGCAGATATGCCAGAGTTTGTTGGCGAAGGCCACGAACGTGCGCAGCCCCAGCAGACACCACGTCCGCATCATCCTGATGACCCTGGCACTGCGGGCACCACCGGCCCCGGCCCCGGCCCCCACCCCCCTCCCGGCGGCACAGCTCCGTCAGCTCCCCGTCGCCGGGAGGGGGAACAGCAGCCCTGAGTGGTAGGAGAGGCTGCAGAGAGGGGCACGGAGCAAGCGGCTCAGAAAGTCACCCCTGGTGAGGTTTTGGAAAGCCCAGCGGAACCGGGAGCTGGCGGACAGGCGTGGGCAGCCTGAGGGGGCCCATGTGGGCTGGGAGCGGCGCCAACGGCTTCCGGGAAGTTGCGGGCCAAGACGCGTTAGGCTAGGATTGGGTCCTCGGAGATCAGGAGGGAAGGGGAAGGATAATTGGGGGAGGGGACAGTAGTGGAGGGGAATGTAGGGGAGGGAGCAAGGATGAAGGGGCAAGGGAAGGGGGAAAGCAGAGTCAATAGCTTTTTTTTTTCTTTACAGAGAATTAAAGGTTATGTAAAAGGCATCAAATTCTACAAATCCTTTTGAAAGTTTTTCTTGTTCATTATGCCTTTTACATTTACTCACGTTAATACATATCATTCTTTTTTAATGTGAATCCATCACCTAGCTTCAAGACTCAATCTATTCTTTCCCCTTTTCTGTGCAAGAGTAGTATTTAAACTACTGTATTGTGTCCCATTATATGAAATACAGGAATTTTCGTTGTTTTTTTTTTTTTTTTTTTTTTTTTTTTTTTTGAGACAGAGTTTCACTCCTGTTGCCCAGGCTGGAGTGCAGTGGTGTGATCTTGGCTCACAGCAACCGCCGCCTCCCAAGTTCAAGTGATTCTTCTGCCTTAGCCTCCTGAGTAGCTGGGATTACAAGCGCCCGCCATTGCACCTGGCTAATTTTTGTCTTTTTAGCAGAGAAGGGGTTTCGCCCTGTTGGTCAGGCTAGTCTTGAATTCCTGACTTCAGGTGATCCGCCCGCCTTAGCCTCCCAAAGTGCTGGGATTACAGGTGTGAGCCACCACGCCTGGCCAACAGGATTTTTTTTTTCAATTTGACAATTGATCTATGATTAGAGGAGCTGCTATGGTTTCAATGTTTATGAAACTTAATCCCCAATGTGGTGGTACTGAGGGGTGGGGCCTTTAATAGCTGATTCGGTCATGAGGGCTCTGCCCTCATAAATAATCTATTAATGGATTAATGGGTTCATGAATCAATGGATTATCATGGGAATAGGACTGACAGTTTTATAAGGAGTGGAAGAGAGACCTAAACACACTCAGTCCCCTCATATGAGGTCCTGCACCTTCTAAGAATTCAGCAGACTCCCCACAAGCAAGAAGGCCCTCACTAGATGTAGCCCCTCAACCTTGGACGTCCTTCTCATCCTCCATAACTATAAAAAATAAATTCCTTTCTTTATAAATTATCCAGTTTCAAGCCAGACATGGTGGCTCATAGCACTTTGGGAGGCCAAGGCAGGCAGATAACTTGAGGTCAGGAGTTTAAGACCAGCTTGGCCAACATGGTGAAACCCCATCTCTACTACAAACACAAAGATGAGCCAGGCGAGGTGGCACACAACTGTAATCCCAGCTACTCAAGAGGCTGAGTCACCAGAATTGCTTGAACTCAGGAGTTGGAGGTTGCAGTGAGCTGAGATGCCACTACTGCACCCTAGCCTGGGTGACAGAGTGAGACTTTGTCTCAAAAATAATAATAATAATAATAATAATTACCCAGTTTCAGGTATTCTGTCATAAGCAACAGAAAACAAACCACGCCAGGAGTCTAATACATTTACATGTATTATGATTATTTCTTTCAAATTATTTTGAGTTTTCTCTTTACTGACAAAGCATTTCCTTTTTTTAACTTTTATTTTAGGTCAGGGGAACATGTGAACTTTTGTTATACAGGTAAACTGTGTGTCACGGGGGGGTGGTGCACAGCTTATGTGTCATCCAGGTAATAAGCACAGTAACTGATAGGTATTTTTTTCTGATCCTCTCCTTTTTCCCACCCTCTCCCCTCCAGTAGGTCCCAGTGTCTGTTGTTCCTCTCTTTCTATGTGTTCTCATTGTTTAGCTCCCACTTATAAATGAGAA
The DNA here is from genome assembly GCF_001698545.2 of Rhinopithecus bieti. NCBI lineage: Eukaryota > Metazoa > Chordata > Mammalia > Primates > Cercopithecidae > Rhinopithecus > Rhinopithecus bieti. Next base: position 3,218,942 of record NW_016809835.1, on the reverse strand, counting down.
CATGCAATATTTGGTTTTCTGTTCCTGCATTAGTGTGCTAAAAATAATGGGCTCCAGCTCCATCCATGTTCCCACAAAAGACATAATCTCATTATTTTTTGTGGCTGCATAGTATTCCACAGTGAATATGTACCATGTTTTCTTTATCAAATGTCACTGATGGGCATTTAGATATTGTGAATAGGGCTGCAATTAATATTCACATGCATGTGTCTTTATGGTACAATGATTTATATTCCTTTGGGGATATATCCAGTAATGGGATTGCTGGCGTGAATGGTAGTTCTGTTTTTAGCTCTTTGAAGAATCACCAGACACTGCTTTCCTCGATGGCTGAACTAATTTACACTCCCACCAACAGTGTATAAGCATTCCCTTTTCTCCACAACCTTGCCAGCATCTCTTATTTGACTTTTTAATAATAGTCATTCTGACTAGTGTGAGATGGTATCTCATTGTAGTTTTGATTTGCATTTCTCTGATCATCAGTGATGTTGAGCTTTTTTCATATGCTTGTTGGCTGCATGTATGTCTTCTTTTGAGAAGTTTCTGTTCATGTCCTTTGCCCACTTTCTAACAGGGTTGTTTTGTAAATTTAAGTTCCTTACAGATGCTGGATATTAGACCTTTATTGGATACATAGTTTGCAAACATTTTCTCCCATTCTACAGGCTATTTGCTCTTTTGATAGTTTCTTTTGCTGTGCAGAAACCGTTACGTTTAATCAGATTCTATTTGTCAATTTTTGCTTTTGTCGCAATTGCTTTTGGTGTCTCTGTCATGAAATCTTTGCCCGTTCCTATGTCCAGAATGGTATTGCCTTGATTGTCTTCCAGAGTTTTTATAGTTTTGAGTTTTACATTTAAGTCTTTAATCCATCTGCAGATGATTTTTGTATATGGCGTAAAAAAGGGGTCCAGTTTCAATTTTCTGCATATGGCTAGCCAGTTATCCCAGAACCATTTATTGAATAGGGAATCCTTTCCTCATTGCTTGTTTTTGTCGGTTGACAGACCATTTCTTTAAAGTGCTCCATTATTATCTTCAGATTTTCTTCCAAGCACTTGATCTTACCAAAAGGTATCACTAAAAGATTTTCAGACTATAATCAAAGCCATTACTTCCTCAAATGGTCCTTAAATGGTCTGTTAACTGAAATATCAAAGCATCGTAGCTGTCCAATCATGCAACGACGTTTGCACAGGCAATTAAACTACACCATAAATGCTATCTTATCAACAATGACTATACAATACCATCAACTGAAAATGCATTCTGATTTCATATGAGGAAAAAAAAAACCTCCATTTTCTTTTTCTCTGAGGCCTAGGTCTGAATTTATTTAACTTACTTAATACCTACGATGTACTTTCAATATGAGGGCTCTTGAATTTCTTCAATTCTGAAACATTTTGAGCTGTTAACTCTACAATTACTTGTCCCTCCATCTCCTCCATTTTTTTCCTTCTGAAATTAGTATTAGATGAATGTTGGTAACATTTGCTTCTCCTACTATGCTCTGGGTAAGGTCCCTCCATACTATCTTCAAAACTCATTCTTTGACTGTATCAAGTCTAAAGTTTCTTTTCTCTACTGCTTTTTTAAAAGCTCAATAACCATATTTTTCATTTCTAAGTTTCTAATTAGCTGGATTTTTTTCTATCTAGTAGATTGTTTCATTACGTTTAATTTCTTAATCTTCTTTAATGTAAGTTTATGTTTATTTGAACATCCTCAAGACACATCGTTTTTGTTCATTTTTTATAAATTTAAATTTCATCTGGAGTAAATTCTTACTCCAATTATTGAATTTATTGGTTGCTCTAGTATTAGATTTCTTAGGTGTGCTCTACAATTTTGGTTGTTTGCTCATTCAGAAGAGTTTTTTTTGGATTTTGCCCTCTTTTCTCTTCTCTCTCTCCCTCCATCAGTACTGCTGAACATTCATAGAATAAAACATAAATAGTACCTCCTAGAATTGTGTTATGCTTTCTACTTTACGCTCACCCATCCCCAAGCAGTTTTCAGGTTATCTCCTGCCACCCCTCCAAGGCCCCAATTTCATTTCAGTCTTATGAAGGTAATTTTTAATTACTTCCTTGCAAGAATATTGTAGATACGGCCAAAATCGTCATGAAATGGTTCTTTGGCTTGATTTCAAGTCAGGATTGTGTCTCTGTATCTGTGTCCCTAAATCCCCAACTTCCAATAAGGCTTTAGTTCTTGTCAGCAACCCAAGAGCCTTCTTTTCTCCCCATCTATAGTTTTAGGCAATGAGTCAACCTCTTTGTACCTCATCCCAAGAGGGGAGCTTTTAGTCCCTTTTGCCACATAAGAGCCAAATTCCACTGCCCACTTTAGGACTTTTGAGTTCAACAGCTTGCATAATCAATCTCTGCGTGCCATTTTGGATTTCTCTTCTATTCTGATCCACAGAGATAAAATATTATTCTTTTTGGACCCTGTTATTTTGTTGTCCCTTTTTATATTTTATTCATAATTGCTATGTCTGAAGCAGAGGGTGTTTTCAAACCATGAATTTACTGTGTCTCATTTTACCCCTCTCAATTTTTATTATACAAATCCAATTTTTATTTACTATACAAACAATATATTGCTCCAAATTCATTTTTTTCATCTGTGACACAGTCCCCAGAAGGTCCTGAGATCATGTGCCTTATTGCTCCAAATTCTAAATCACCTATTTTCATTTTTCCACATTCCCTTCTTTTTGCCCATGTATGGTCATATATCATATTTCATTGGTTAGTTGTTTAAAATATTTTGGACCTCAGGTATATAGAAATGGATTAATTACATTATCACAAGTCTTTAACAGCCCCTCTTAATTATATGATATTAATTTCTGAGTTGATTTGGTTACCCAGACTTGTAACAGAAGGCTTTCTATCACCATCTATTGTTAAAAATTAACTCTATTATCAACCTTCAATGTAAAACTATTATTCCGTTTAACAGCTTCATCAAAAATAAAGTATCTGTGCATTTAAACATGTAAAAGTATATAAATACACAGCCCTTTTACAGTCATAATCAAACTATTGGTACACTTTGGTTTTCTTTTTTTACCGGATATTTCAAACATTTTACAAAGCTTTCAAAATTATTGCTCCACATGGCTCATTCTTAAATGAGATATACCACATCAAATAAGTAAATGGTTAAACTGTTTTGGAAGGAGAAAAAAAAAGCTACTTTCCATTAAAACATAAATGGAAGAAAAGGTTGTGGTTTACCACAATGCTACATAAACGTGCTCAAAGTCAGCAATAAATCACCACAAGTTTAAAGATTATGTGCAAGTACCTATATCTTTCTAAATATACCAAAATCTTGTTTCAAAACAATTTTACCTCATGGTTAAATTTTACACAAAGTAATTACCCCATCAATTATGTTACTACAAAAATATCCTGAAAATGTGTCACTAACATTTAAAAAAATCATTGTTTTTTTGTTGGGTGTGGTTGTTCATGCCTGTAATCTCAGCACTTGGGGAGGCCAAGGCAGGCAGATCACCTGAGGTCAGGAATTCGAGACCAGCCTGACCAACACGGCGAAACCCTATCTCTACTAAAAATACAAAACTAACTGGATGTGGTGTCATGAGCCTGTAATCCCAGCTACTTGGGAGGCTGAGGCAGGAAAATCACTTGAACCCAGGAGCCAGAGGCTGCAGTGAGCCAAGATCGTGCCACTGCACTCAGTCGAGGCAACGAGAGCAAAACTCCGTCTCAAATCAATCATTGTTTTTTATGTGCTTGCTAACCTATTGACCACAGACAACATACTTGACAAATCTCTTGTGTTTTACTTGGGTAAATCACTAGGACTGTAAGGCACAGTGTCTTCATCTTTAAAATGAGATAATTTTGAGTTTGATCTAAATATTAAATGCAATTTTGTATGTCAAGGTGCTTTGAAACCACAGATACGTTATTTTTATCATGATTACCTTTTCTATTTCTCTTTGTGTAGCTCCTTCTTTTTTCAAACGCTCCTGTTCTACACACTTGGCATTGTAACTTTCCTTGGATTTCTGGAGGGCCTGAGTTATGCTCTGAATGGTTTGGACAGCTTCCAGAGTTCCTGCAACTTCTTCTTTAGTCTGTTTAGTAGGAAACGATTCATCAAAATGACCGAACTGTAAAGTATTCAATATCTGACCAATCAATTCTTTAACAAGAAAAAAACTGATACCTTTTTATGAGATTTTACTTGTTCTTCTCCATACTTCTGAACTTCCTTTATTAATTCTTGCAATTTTCTAACAAGATCCAAGTGACAATTTGCTAATTTCTCTGTAGATGTTTTGAATACATCCCATACTGGTGCAAATGTTCTAAGAAAATAAAAATATGGGAATAACTTATTAAAAGTAAAAAAGAAAATTAAGGTTCTAATAAGGAACCAATGGAAACAATAGTGGTATATATGGCAACTTTATTTAGGCAAAAGATGAAACTTACATACTGAATAAAATGACTGACAGACTGACCTTGAATTTTTTTATCACTGGTTATTTAAATTTGGTTGTTTTATCATTGGTTATATTTTGGACCTCAGGAATATAGAAATGGGTTAATTACACTATCACAACTCTTACTCCTCTTATTTATATTAATTTTCTGAGTTGAATTTAGGTTGTTTTAAACTTGTATCAGAACAGCATATCCAACCACACTGTCTATTGTTAAAAATTAACTGTTATCAAACTTCAATTTAAAACAGTATTCTATTTAAAATGCTTCATCAAAATTAAAGTTTCCTTGTGAATTTAAAAAACCTCAAAAGTCCGCAATTTTTAGATAATTATTCTTTCCAATAATTGTTATGGCAATGAGCAGCAATCTCATTTTAAATGTATTAATATTTTTCAAATTTTTCAAGGAACACATACAAATTTTTTAAAGGAAAGATTTAATGACAGTCTATAAAATCACAGGAGACATTTTTAATGCATCTTAATCATTTCAATAAAGTTTATCTTAAGTGAGTTTTTAAAGATCACTGTTACACTGCCTCAGAATTTCAATGAACTTAACAGCCAACCAGAATAAATACACTGCATGTGCGTAAGATAACATTTATAACCTCAAACACTATTGAATGACTAAGTAGTTTTTAAAAAGGAAAAAAATAAATTTCATTTACTTTTGACTACATTGACTGATTCAGCAAGTTCAATTATATTTTCTATCAAGCGAAGAATATATTAATATTCACAGATACTTTAAAAATAAGCATATATTTCACTATGCTTTTGAACTGTTATGTCCTCAATAGGAACCTAGAATCCTCAAGAACTTTGCCTAAATGAACACTGAAAAAGAGGAAGAAATTAACTCACCCAAGTTGTGAATAATTGCTTGCAGATTTTGCTAGTTTTGTCATTGACCTGGAATATGCCTCCTCTATGGTAGCTCTGTTAAATCAAATATCCACATCATAATATCTCTTGTTGAGTGACCAAAAACAGCAAAGTTATCAAAATACAATTAAAATGCAAAACAAAAGATACCTCAAAAATTACATGTTAAAAATAAGTACATATATGTAGTCATGAATTTCTGGCCTATCTTTAACTGTCCTTTCTGGTACAGAACTAAAATAATTTATGTCACACACACAAATTTTTTTAAGACAGAGTCTTGCTCTGTCACTCAGGCTGGAGTACAGTGGTACGATCATAGCTCACCGCAGCCTTGACCTCCTAGGCTTAAGCAATCCTCCCACCTCAGCCTCCTGAGTAGCTGGCACTACAAGCATGCCCCACAACACCCAGCTAATTTTTGTATTTTTTTGTAGAGATGGGGTCTCGCTATGTTGCCCAGGTTGATCTGGAATTCCAGGGCTCAAGCAATCCTCCCATCTCAGCCTCCCAAAGTGCTGAGATCATAGGCATGAGCCACCATGCTCAGCCACAGAAAAAATTTTAATGGAGTCACAACTCTTTTTATCTTTAGTACCAATGCCTATCTGAACAGGAAATATAAGAGTGCTACTTCTTGTATTCTCTCTTTCTCTGTAAGCTGATTCACTGTGTTAAGTGCGTCATTTGTATTTAATACTTCCTTGTTGTACTTAGTTTTATTATTCTTCAACACTGGGATGCACATTTAATAGAACAAGAGATTAATGACAGTCATTTGCACAAAATTAAATATGAATCATCAAGTCTGAAATCCTGAACTTCATTCATGGCTTAATTTATTTTGTGATTAGATCTAAAATATTAGCAAATATTTCACACTAGAATACTATGTTTTATATAACTACCGTTTAGCATATGAGATTTTATTCTGTAAAAAACATCCATGGCCATAAAATATAGAATTCTAAAAGATACAAATTATCCTATAGACATGTCACCTATAAATACAGAATATACATTTTGTATGGCCTCCTTTTGTTCTATTTTGAGACGGAGTCTGGCTCTGTTACCCAGGCTGGAGTACGGTGGTGCGATCTTGGCTCACTGTAACCTCACCTCCCGGATTCAAGTGATTCTCCTGCCTCAGCCTCCCGAGTAGCTGGGACTACAGGCACCTGCCACCATGCCCAGCTAATTTTTGTATTTTTAGTAGAGACAGGATTTCACTACATTGGTCAGGCTGGTCTCAAACTCCTGACCTTGTGATCCGCCCCACTTGCCCTCCCAAAGTGCTGGGATTACAGGCATGAGCCACCGTGCCCAGCCTGTATGGCCTTCTTAACACTACAAAACTTAGAGTTTTACCTTTCGCCTGGCTCTTCTCAATGTATGCTACCCTTAATAGAGGAACATTCTACAACCACCATTATCCCTCCATTTACTTTGATTGGTCCAACTAACTTTCTGCTTCTAATTTCTAAATCCAGATCTTCACACTGCTCTTGCACTAACCCATCTGTTCAATATCTAACTACCCCAAACATAATTAAGATATTTGAACCACCTCAAACTCAGAATATCTAAACTCATCTCCAAACTCTTCCCCAACCGAATCTGCACAAAAACCAGCTTTCTAACAAAAACAAAATATTAACAGTAACTGCCTCTCACTGATGGCACTGTGACTCTTTCCTGTTCCTTTAAGCTGTCATTTTAAAATACTATTACTACAAGAGTAATATTTTGTTCATCCAAAAAAGTTAATATTTATTAGTATATCAATGGGTAAGTTTAACAGCAAGGTAAAGAGTTTCAATTTCCAGTACAGATTAAACATCCCTCATCAGCCAGGCACGGTGGTTCACGCCTGTAATCCCAGCACTTTGGGAGGCTGAGGCCGGCGGATCACCTGAGGTCAGGAGTTCAAGACCAGCCTGGCCAACATGGTGAAACCCCATCTCTAATAAAATACAAAAATTAGCTGGGCATGGTGGTGGGTGCCTGTAATCCCAGCTACTTGGGAGGCTGAGGCAGAAGAATCGCTTGAATCCAGGAGGCAGAGGCTGCAGTGAGACAAGATCATGCCACTGCACTCCAGCCTGGGCAACAAGAGCGAAACTCTGCCTCAAATAAATAAACAAACAAACAAGCATCTCTAATCAAAAAACAGAAATTCTCCAAAATCTATATATTTTTTGAGGACCAACATGATGCCAAAAGCAGAAAATTCCACACCTGACCTCATGATAGGTCATGGTCAAAATTCAGTCAAAACTTTGTTTCATGTAGAAAAATTATTAAAATAGGCCAGGTGTGGTGGCTCACGCCTGTAATCCCAGCACTTTGGGAGGCCGAGGTGGGCGGATCATGAGGTCAGGAGATGGAGACCATCCTGGCTAATGCGGTGAAACCCTGTCTCTACTAAAAATACAAAAAAATTAGCTGGGCTTGGTGGCACACACCTGTAATCCCAGCTACTCAGGAGGCTGAGGCAGGAGAATGGTGTGAACTTGGGAGGGAGAGGTTGAAGTGGGCCAAGATCGTGCCACTGCACTCCAGTCTGGGTGACAGAGCGAGACTCTGTCTCAAAAAAAAAAAAAAGAAGAAAAGAAAATAGTTAAAACATTGTATAAATATTTAAAATATTGTATAAAATTACCTTCAGGCTGTGAGTATATGGTGTGTAGAAAACAAACAAATTCCAAGTTTAGACTTGGGTCTCACCCCCAAGATTACTTGTTATATATATGCAAATACTCCAAAATCTGAAAAAATCCTAATTCTAAAAGACTTCCGGTACCAAGCATTTCAGATAAGGGATACTTAACCTGTAATAGCGAATCAGATTACTGATACAAAAACTTTTCTCACTGAGGAAAATTTAGAAAACATGATAAGTTGAGGGTGGAGGCAAGGTAACTGAAAAGCATTAGAAAACTTAAGGGGCAGTTAAGAATAAAGATCCAAGAGAAGGGTATCCAGACAAGTCAGTCAGGTATGTGGGGCAACTTCTTCCTGGAGGGTATCCAAAAGAGGTCACTGATCAGTTGAGAAGTGAAACAGAGCTTTTCTCAGCGTCACAGGGTAAGGGAGACAAAAATAAAAGAGTTCAGGTCCACTAAAGGTAGAGAGCATAGAAAAATCCCATGCCCTTCAAGTAGAGACTCCAAAAGAAGAATTTCAGTACAGAACTGGAAATAATTTTAAGAAGTGGAGGAAAGCATACCAAATTTGCAAAAAAAAAAAAAAAAAAAAAAAAAGGCAAATTACAGATCTAGAAAATACAACCACCAAATTAATATCTCCTTGGATGGGGTTTAGCAGCTGATTTGATATCCTATATCGAGATTTATACCATAAAAGGGAGATGGGAAAAAAAGGAATATTAAAAAAATAAAGAGATTTAGTTAATTAAAAGATAGATGAGAATAATTTATCCAACATTAAAGTTCGGAAAGACAAAAAAGAATGCGAAGAGATGTAAAGGACAAAGCAAGAAAAGTCCAATAAATGAGTAAAGAGAAAGAATGAGTTAGAGAAAATATTTGAGGAAATAATAACAGGGAATTTTCCAAAACTGATAAAAGATATCAAACCACAGATCCAAGTAGCCCAACAAACTTTAAGAGGATAAATTGTTTAAAACAATTACATCTGGTCCTAGTCACATTATAGTAAAACTGCTGAAAATTAAAAGAGAAAGAACAAAATAAAGAAATCTTAAAAGCAACCAAACTCTTCCCCACCAAACGTTACCTTCAAAGAACCAGTAACTAGACCGACAGCTAACATCTCAACTGTAGATAATAGAACGATCTTCAAAAAAAATTAATTAAAAAAAAAATCTACCAACTGGAATTCTATACCCAGCAAAAATATAAATGAAAGCAAATCCTTAATAAAATAATAGATCTAGGTTATTATCACCAATGGCCACTAACATCATAAAACAGTTATATTTGGATAATATATGACTCTGGTGGAAGTACACATCACCACCTAAGAAGTATTCTTTCCAAAATACTAGAGGCGGGCGCGGTGGCTCATGCCTGTAATCCCAGCACTTTGGGAGGCTGAGGCGGGTGGATCACCTGAGGTCAGGAGTCTGAGATCAGCCTGGCCAACATGGTGAAACCCTGCCTCTACTAAAAATACAAAAATTAGATGGGTATGGTGGCATGCACCTGCAATCCCAGCTACCTGGGGAAGCAGAGGAAGGAGAATCGCTTGAACCTGGGAGGTGGAGGCTGCAGTGAGCCAAGATCATGCCACTGCACTCCAGCCTGGGTGACAGAGTAAGACTCAGTCCAAACAAACAAAAAAAGGTACTGAATAGAATTTGATCATGCTGCTAGATTTAAATGACAATTTTTAGGAAACTCAGGGATAAAGGAAGATATTTAATAAACTATAGATATGTAATTAGCATATTCCAGGATATGGGACCCTATTAGCACAAATAATCTGGTTTCTTCAACAACAAAAGGTAAGGAGGTGGGTGGCTATAGATTAAGAGACTCAAAAGGCATATCAACCAAGTGTAACATATAGAAATCAGGCCAGGTGCAACAGCTCATGCCTGTAATCCCGACTCTTTGGAAGGCTGAGGCAGAAGGATCGCTTGAGTTCAGGTGTTTCAGACCAGCCTGGGCAACCTGGTGAACCCTCATCTCTAAAAAACAAACTACAAAAATTAGCTGGGCATGGTGGTACATCCCTATAGCCCAAGCTACTTGGGAGGTTGGGGTGGGAGGATCATTTGAGACCAGGAGGTCAAGGCTACAGCCTGGATGACAGAGTGAGACCCTGTCTCAAAAATAATAACAATAATAATAATAAATTTTTGGCAATAAACCTTAAAGTTGGGATAAAATTAAGACATTCAGAGAAAAATAAAACTTTTCAAACTCACAGAACTAAAAAATCTGCATGGTCCTGTAATGATTAAAGAAATTAAATATGTAATTTAAAACCTTCCTACAAAGACAATTTCAAGCCCAGATGGCTTTACCAGAAAACTCTATTAAGTACATAAGGAAAAAACAGTAATCTTGCAAAAATTTTTGCAGAAAATACAATAATAGGATATACTCCCCAATTCATTTTATGAAGCCAACAAACTTTGATACCAAAACCTAACAAGGACACTTAGAGAAAGAAAATGTTCAGGCCAATCTCACTCACAAGTATAGATGTAAAAATTGCACACAAAATAGCAGCAAATTGATCCACTAACATATAAAATGAATAACCACATCTCCACCAAATTGTGTTTAGACCAAGAATGGGGAATTGATTTAACACCCAAATTTCAATAATTCACATAATTGACACGTTGTGAGGAGAGAAAAAGAAAAACATATCCCATTACTCACCAGAGAAATGCAAATTAAGGTCACAATGAGATAGATACTACTATTATCAAAAAAGCTAAAATTAAAAGACTGACAATACCAAGAGCTGATAAGAACATAAGGCAACTGGAACTCTCAAACAAGGATGGAAGGTGGTGTAAACTGATACAGCCACCTTGGAAAATTCTTTGGTGTTAGTCACTCGAGTTGAACATCTATATACTTTATGGCCTCACAATTCCACTCCAGAGTATATACCCAATATAAATGTATATATATGCATACCAGGACATATGTGTAGAATTATTCAAGGCAACATTACTTGGTAATAGTAAAAAAACTGAAAACAGCAAAACATCTAGAAGAGTCAACAAAATACTGAAGGAGCAGAACAAAGGTGGAGGACTGATACTACTCAACTTCAAGACTTATTATGAAACTACAATAAATCAGGCAGGGAACAGTGGGGTCATGCCTGTAAAATTCCAGCACTTTGGGATGCAGAGGTGGGCAGATCATTTGAGCACAGGAGTTTGAGACCAGCCTCGGCAACATGGTGAAACCTTGTCTCTACAAAAAAAAATAGGTACTGTCACTTTGAAAGACACTGGGCATGGTGGCATATGTGTACAGTCCCAACTATTCAGTAGACTGAGGGAGAAGAACTGATTGAGCCCAAGGGGTGGAGGCTGCACTGCACTCCAGCCTGGGAGACAGAACGAGACCCTGTCTCAAAAAAAATAAATAAATAAAAAGAAAAAAAATAAAGCTAGGGGAGGGACAGCATGAGGAGAAATATCTAATGTAGATGACAGGTTGATGGGTGCAGCAAACCACCATGACATATGTATACCTATGGAACAAACCTGTACATTCTGCACATGTATCCCAGAACTTAAAAGTATTAAAAAAAAAAAAAACAGGTCGGGCATGGTGGCTCATGCCTGTAATCCCAACACTTTGGGAGGCTGAGGCGGGTGGATCACGAGGTCAAAAGATCGAGACCATCCTGGCCAACATGGTGAAACCCCATCTCTATTAAAAATACAAAAATTAGCTAGATGTCGTGGCATGTGCCTGTAAGTCCCAGCTACTCAGGAGGCTGAGGCAGGAGAATCACTTGAACCCAGGAGGCGGGAGGTTGCAGTGAGCCAAGACAGCACCACTGTACTCCAGCCTGGTGACAGAGAATCCATCTCAAAAAAAAAAAAAAAAAAAGCTACAATAAATCAAAGGAGTGTGCTACTGGCCAAAAAAATAGACAAATATATCAATGGAACAGAATATAAAGCCCGGAAATAGACTCACATAATACAGTCAACTGATTTCTGACAAAAGAGCAAATGTGTTAAACTGATCTTTGATAAAAGAGCAAATGCAGCCGGGCGCGGTGGCTCAAGCCTGTAATCCCAGCACTTTGGGAGGCCGAGACGGGCGGATCACGAGGTCAGGAGATCAAGACCATCCTGGCTAACATGGTGAAACCCCGTCTCTACTAAAATACAAAAAACTAGCCGGGCGACCTGGCGGGCGCCTGTAGTCCCAGCTACTCGGGAGGCTGAGGCAGGAGAATGGCGTAAACCCGGGAGGCGGAGCTTGCAGTGAGCTGAGATCCGGCCATTGCACTCCAGCCTGGGCGACAGAGCAAGACTCCATCTCAAAAAAAAAAAAAAAAAAAAAAGAGCAAATGCAATACAATGGAACAAAGATAGTATTCTCAATAAATGGTACTGGAACAACTGGACACTCACATGCAAAAAAAAAACAAAAAAATGGATCCAGACACAGACCTTCCACCCTTCACAAAAATTAACTCAAAATGTATTACAGACCTAAATGTAAACCATAAAACTACAAAACCCCTAGAAGACAACATAGGAGAAAACCTAGACAACATTGGGTATGATGACTTTTTAGAACAATATGTAAATGCATTCCAATATCTAAAGGCACTCCAATACACCAGACCTTGGCTATGGTGATGACTTTTTAGGCACAATATCCAAAGGCACTGCAATACCAAAGGTATTCCAAATGCAAAATCCATGAAATAAATAATGGATATGCTGGACTTCCTTAAAAGTAAATACTTCTGTTCCTTGAAAGACAATGTCAAAAGAATGAGAAAACAAACCACAGACTGTGAGAAAATATTTGCAAATGACACATCTGATAAACGACCGTTATCCAAAATACACAAAAAACTCTTAAAACCCAATAAGGGGGCAGCTGACAAGATGGCTGAATAGGAACAGCTCCAGTCTGCAGCTCCCAGCGGGATCAATGCAGAAGGCAGGTGATTTCTGCATTTCCAACTGAGGTACCCGGCTCATCTCACTGGGGTTGGTTAAACGGTGGGTGCAGCCCACGGAGAGCCAGCAGAAGCAGGATGGGGCATCGCCTCATCCAGGAAGCACAAAGCATTGAGGAACTCCCTCCCCTAGCCAAGGGAAGCCATGAGGGACTGTGCTCTGAGGAACGGTGCATTCTAGCCCAGATACTACACTTTTCCCATGGTCATCGCAACCCGCAGACCAGGAGATTCCCTCGGGTGCCTACACCAGCAGGGCCCCGGGTTTCAAGTACAAAGGACCACAACTCCTCACCAGCAAGAGAACAAAACTGGATGGAGAATAAGTTTGACAAACTGACAGAAGTAGGCTTCAGAAGGTGGGTAATAACAAACTTCCCTAAGCTAAGGGAGCATGTTCTAACCCAATGCAAGGAAGCTAAGTACCTTGAAAAAAGGTTAGAGGAATTGCTAACTAGAATAACCAGTTTAGAGAAGAGCATAAATGATCTGATGGAGCTGAAAAACACAGCAAGAGAACTTTGTGAAGCATACACAAGTATCAACAGCCAAATTGATCAAGTGGAAGAAAGAATATCACAGACTGAAGATCAGCTTAATGAAGTAAGGCATGAAGACAAGAATTAGAGAAAAAAGAATAAAAAGGAATGAACAAAGCCTCCAAGAAACATGGGACTATGCGAAAAGACCAAACCTACATTTGATTGGTGTACCTCAAAGTGATGGGGAGAATGGAACCAAGTTGGAAAACACTCTTCAGGATATTATCTGGGAGAACTTCCCCAACCTAGCAAGACAGGCCAACATTCAAATTCAGGAAATACAGAGACCACCACAAAGATACTCCTCAAGAAGAGCAACCCCAAGACACATAATTGTCAGATTCACCAAGGTTGAAATGAAGGAAAAAATGTTAAGGGCAGCCAGAGAGAAAGGTCGGGTTACCCACAAAGGGAAGCCCATCAGACTAACAGCATGTATCTCTGCAGAAACCCCACATGCCAGAAGAGAGTGGGAGCCAATTTTCAACATTCTTAAAGAGAAGACTTTTCAGCCCAGAATTTCACATCCAGCCAAACTAAGCTTCATAAGCAAAGGAGAAATAAAATCCTCTAGAGACAAGCAAATGCTGAGCATTTCATCACCACCAGGCCAGCCTTACAAGAGCTCCTGAAGGAAGCACTAAACATGGAAAGGAACAACCAGTACCAGCAACTACAAAAACATGCCAAATTGTAAAGACCATCGACATTATGAAGAAACTGCATCAACTAACGGGGAAAATAACCAGCCAGCATCACAATGACAGGAGCAAATTCACACATAACAATATTAACCTTAAATGTAAACAGGCTAACTGCCTCAATTAAAAGACACAGACTCGCAAATTGGATAGACTCACGATTCACTAATGTGCTGTATTCAGGAGACCCATCTCACATGCAAAGACACACATAGGCACAAAATAAAGGGATGAAGGAATATTTACCAAGCAAATGGAAAGCAAAAACAAGCAGGGGTTGCAATCCTAGTCTCTGATAAAACAGACTTTAAATCAACAAAGATCAAAAGAGACAAAGGCCATTACATAATGGTAAAGGGATCAATGGCAAAGATGAGCTAACTATCCTAAATATATATGCAGCTAATACAGGAGCACCCGGATTCATAAAGCAAGTGCTTAGAGACCCACAAAGAGACTTAGACTCCCACACAATAATATTGGGAGACTTTAACACCCCACTGTCAATATTAGACAGATCAACGAGACAGAAAGTTAACAAGGATATTCAGGACTTGAACTCAGCTCTGGACCAAGCGGACCTAATAGACATCTACAGAACCCTTCACCCCAAATCAACAGAATATACATTCTTCTCAGCACCACATCGCACTTATTCCAAAATTGACCACATAATTGGAAGTAAAACACTCCTCAGCAAATGCAAAAGAAGGGAAATCATAACAAACAGTCTCTCAGACCACAGTGCAATCAAATTATAACTCAGGATTAAGAAACTCACTCAAAACTGCACAACTACAGGGAAATTGAACAACCTGCTCCAGAATCACTACTGCGTAAATAATGAAATTAAGGCAGAAATAAGTTCTTTGAAACCAATGAGAACAAAGACACAATGTACCAGAATCTCTGGGACACAGCTGAAACAGTGTTTAGAGGGAAATTTATAGCACTAAATGCCCACAAGAGAAAGCAGGAAAGATCTAAAATTGACACCCTACCATCACAATTAAAAGAACTAGAGAAGCAAGAGCAAACAAATTCAAAAGCTAGCAGAAGACAAGAAATAACTAAGATCAGAGCAGAACTGAAGGAGATAGAGACACGAAAAACCCTTCAAAAAAATCAATGATAGGCGGAGCAAGATGGCCGAATAGGAACAGCTCCAGTCTCCAACTCCCAGCGCGAGCGACACAGAAGACCGGTGATTTCTGCATTTTCAACTGAGGTACTGGGGTCATCTCACTAGGGA
>NW_016809835.1:3200246-3201625 GCF_001698545.2 Rhinopithecus bieti | reverse complement strand
GGGAGGGATTGCATTGGGGAGTTATACATGATATAAATGATGAATTGATGGGTGCTGACGAGTTGATGGGTGCAGCACACCAACATGGCATAAGTATACATATGTAACAAACCTGCACGTTATGCACATGTACCCTAGAACTTAAAGTATAATAAAAAATAAAAAAAATAAAATCTTGCAAAAAAATCAATGAATCCAGGAGCTGGTTTTTTGAAAAGATCAACAAAACAGACCGCGAGCAAGATTAATAAAGAAGAAAAGAGAGAAGAATCAAATAGACGCAATAAAAAATGATAAAGGGGATATCACCACTGATCCAACAGAATTACAAACTACCATTAGAGAATACTAGAAATACTTCTACACAAATAAACTAGGAAATCTATTAGAAAGGGATAAATTCCTGGACACATACACCCTCCCAAGTCTAAACCAGGAAAAAGTAGAATCCCTGGATAGATCAATAACAAGCTCTGAAATTGAGGCAGTAATTAATAGCCTACCAACCAAAAAAAGCTCAGGACCAGACAGATTCACAGCCAAATTCTACCAGAGGTACAAAGAGGAGCTGGTACCATTCATTCTGAAACTATTCCAAACAACAGAAAAAGAGGGACTCCTCCCTAACTCATTTTACGAAGCCAGCATCATCTTGATACCAAAATGCGCAAGATACAACAACAAAAAAAAGAAAATTTCAGGCCAATATCCCTGATGAACATCAACGTGAAAATCCTCAATAAAATACTGGCAAACCAAATCCAGCAGCACATCAAAAAGCTTATCCACCACGATCAAGTCAGTTTCATCCCTGGGATGCAAGGCCGGTTCAACATACGCAAATCAATAAATGTAATCCATCACATGAACAGAACCAATGACAAAAACCACATGATTATCTCAATACATGCAGAAAAGACTTTCAACAAAATCCAACAGCCCTTCATGCTAAAAACGCTCAATAAACTAGGTATTGGTGTAACGTATCTCAAAACAATAAGAGCTATTTATGACAAACCCACAGCCAATATCATACTGAACAGGCAAAAACTGGAAGCATTCCCTTTGAAATTCAGCACAAAACAAGGATGCCCTCTCTTACCACTCTTATTCAACATAGTATTGGAAGTTCTGGCCAGGGCAATCAGGAAAGAGAAAAAAATAAAGGGTATTCAAATACGAAAAGGGGACGTCATATTGCCTCTGTTTGCAGATGACATGATTGTATATTTAGAAAACCCCATCGTCTCAACCCAAAGTCTCCTTAAGCTGATAAGCAACTTCAGCAAATTCTCAGGATACAAAACCAATGTGCAAAAATCACAAGCATTCTTATACACCAATAATAGACAGAGAGCTAAATCATGAGTGAACTCCCA
>NW_016809835.1:3189628-3199726 GCF_001698545.2 Rhinopithecus bieti | reverse complement strand
GAAAAAACTACTTTAAATTTCATATGGAAGCAAAAAAGAGACCACATAGCCAAGACAATCCTAAGCAAAAAGAACAAAGCTGGAGGCATCATGCTGCCTGACTTCAAACTATACTACAAGGCTACAGTAACCAAAACAGCATGGTACTGGTACAAAAACAGATATATAGACCAACGGAACAGAACAGAGGCCTCAGAAATAACACCACACATCTACAACCATTTGATCTTTGAAAAATCTGACAAAAACAAGCAATGGGGAAAGGATTCCCTATTTAATAAATCGTGCT
Organism: Rhinopithecus bieti; assembly: GCF_001698545.2. Taxonomy (NCBI): domain Eukaryota; kingdom Metazoa; phylum Chordata; class Mammalia; order Primates; family Cercopithecidae; genus Rhinopithecus; species Rhinopithecus bieti. The sequence continues at coordinate 3,199,437 of NW_016809835.1, read as the reverse complement.
GGGAAAACTGGCTAGCCATATGCAGAAAGCTGGAACTGGATCCCTTCCTTATACCTTACACAAAAATTAACTCAAGATGGATTAAAGACTTAAATGTAACACCTAAAATCATAAAAACCCTAGACGAAAACCTAGGCATTACCATTCAGAACATAGGCATGGGAAAATACTTCATGACTAAAACACAAAAAGCAATGGCAACAAAAGCCAAAATAGACAAATGGGATCTAATTAAACTAAAGAGCTTCTGCACAGCAAAAGAACCCATCATCAGGGTGAACAGGCAACCTGCAGAATGGGAGAAACTTTTTGCAATCTATCCATCTGGCAAAGGGCTAATATCCAGAATCTACAAAGAACTTAAACAAATTTACAAGAAAAAAAGAAACAACCCCATCAAAAAGTGGGCAAAGGTTGTGAACAGACACCTCTCAAAAGAAGACATTTATGCAGCCAACAGACATATGAAAAAATGCTCATCATCACTGGTCATCAGAGAAATGCAAATCAAAACCACAATGAGACACCACCTCATGCCAGTTAGAATTGCGATCATTAAAATGTCAGGAAACAAGATACTGGAGAGGATGTGGAGAAATAGGAACACTTTTACACTGTTGGTGGGAGTGTAAATTAGTTCGATTGTGGAAGACAGTGTGGCAATTCCTCAAGGATCTAGAACCAGAAATACCATTTGACCCAGCAATCCCATTACTGGCTATATACCCAAAGGATTATAAATCATTCTATAAAAACACATGCACACGTATGTTTATTGCAGCACTGTTCACAACAGCAAAGACTTGGAACTAACCCAAATGCACATCAGTGACAGACTGGATAAAGAAAATGTGACACATATACACCATAGAATACTATGCAGCCATAAAAAAGGATGAGTTCATGTCCTTTGCAGGGACATCGATGAAGCTGGAAACTATCATTCTCAGCAAACTAACACAAGAACAGAAAACCAAACGCCACATGTTCTCACTCATTAGTGGGAGTTGAACAATGAGAACACATGGACACAGGGAGGGGAACATCACACATCAGGGCCTGTTGGGGGGTTGGAGGCTGGGGGGCTGGAGGAGGGATAGCATTAGGAGAAACACCTAATGTGGATGACAGGTTGATGGGTACAGCAAACCACCATGGTAAACCACATGTATACCTATGTAACAACCCTGCACATTCCGCACATATATCCCAGGGCTTAAAGTATAATCAAAAAATTTTTAAAAATTAATAAGAACACAAACAACCCTATTAAAAACAAAAATGGGCCAAAGACCTTAACGGATACCTCACTAAAGAAGATACACAGCTGGCAAATAAGCATATGAAAAGATGGAGGACAGGTGTGCTGGTTCCCTCCTGTAATCCTAGTGCTTTGGGAGACTGTGGCGGGAAGACTACTTGAGACCAGGAGTTCAAGACCAGCCTGGGCAACATGGTGAGACCCCCATCTTGACAACAACAAAAAAGCCAGGTGCAGTGGCTCACACCTATAATCTCAGCACTTTGCAAGGCTGGGGAGGGAGGATCACTTGAGGTCAGGAGTTAGAGACTAGCCTGGGAAACATAGTGAGACCCTGCTTCTACAAAAAAAAAAAATTAAAAGCAAAGATGCTCCACATCACACGTCATCAGGAAAATGCTAATTAAAACAATGATAAGATACCACTATACACTTATTAGAACAACCAAAATCTAGAATACTGACCACACCAAATGCTGGCAAGGATATGGTGCAACAGAAACTCTCATTCATTGCTAGTTAAAATGCAAAATGGTATTGTCACTTTGGAAGATGAGTTTCTTACAAAATTAAACATATTCTTTCCATATAATCAAGTAACTGCCTTCCTTGGTATTTAAACTTTAATTTAATTAAAACTTATGATCACACGAAAACCTGCACACAGATGTTTACTGCAGCTTTATTCATAATTGCCAAAACTTGGAAGCAACCAAGATGTCCCTGAGTAAGTTAGTAGATAAAATGTAGTACATCCAGACAACAGAATAGTATTCAGTACTAAAATGAAATGAGCCTGGCCAGGCACAGTGGCTCACACCTGTAATCCGAACACTCTGGGAGGTCGAGATGGTGGATCACCTGAGGTCAGGCGTTCCAGACCAGCCTGGCCGACATGGCGAAACTCCGTCTCGACAAAATTTACAAAAATTAGCCAGGCATGGTGGCGCATGCCTGTGGTCCCAGATACTCAAGAGGCTGAGGCACAAGAATCGCTTGAACTCAGGACAGGGAGGTTGCAGTGAGCCATGATCGCCCCTCTGCACTCCAGCCTCGGCTCAGTGACAGAGTGAGACTCTGTCTCAAAAAAAAAAAAAGAAAAATACAAAAATCAGTCAGACATGGTGGCGCAGGGCTATAATCCCAGCTACTTGGGAGGCTGAGGCACAAGAATTGCTTGAACCCAGGAGATCGAAGTTATAGTGAGCAGAGACTGGGCCACTGCACTCCAGCCTGGATGGCAGAGCTAGACTCTGTCTCAAATCAATCAATCAATCAATCAGATAATGTATACAAAGTTTACATTTTTTCCTTTCTCATTCAGTCCTTCAAGAAATATGATTATCCTATTGTTCCAGGCTCTGTGCTAGCCACTGGGATACAAATGAATACTGTTTCACAGAGGAACATAAAAACAAATCAAAATAAATAATTACCAAATTTTATAAATACTACAAAGAGATAGGTGATGTAACAAAAAATTATATTAGGTGTTTTTGACCTAGTCAGAGAGATTAGGAAAGGCATCCTAAGAGCAGTGACCACATTGCTGAGCTCCAAAGAATAAGCAGGCATTAACTAGGTGAAGAGAAGAATAGGTATTTACAAAGACAGAGGAAGTCTTTCCATAAGATACCCAATATCTCTGGAGTGGAAAGAATAAGGAGCAGCCTGTAATTCATATATCTCTTTGTACTATGTATGCAGTTTTGTTACTACTCATCTGTGTTAATTGTTTCTATGTTCTCCCGTGAGACAATATTCTGTTGTATCCCACGCCTAGCAGAGAGCCTGGAACAATAAGACCTGAAAGGTAGTTTGAGGGTCAGACAATGCAGGCATATCTTAAGAGCCCTTGAGATGGCTGAAAGAGAAAAGGTAACAAACTGATCTGTACTATAGCTCAAAAAAAAACCACTCCAACTACAGTACAGAGAGTAAGTTGTAGGAAAACAAGAACGAATGTAGATAGAGCAGTTAGGAGCTACTACTGAAGTTCAGGCAAAAATAATGATAGTTGGGATCAGCATAATGAAGTTAGAGATTCATTCCATGGAAAAACCTTTACTGAGGGCCTACCAAGTGCCAAGCACTATCACAAGTGCATAAATAGAGCAAAAAGACAAAATAAGCAAAAGAAGACAAAATTCCTGCCCTTGTTGGGTTTATATTCTAGTGGGAAGAGACAGAAAAATAAATAAGTGAAGTATCACTTTAATCGGATGGTTATACACACTATGGAGAAAAATAAGGTAGTAAAAGGGAAGTAGGAGGGATTGTCTCACAGCCCAAAGAATCACAAAGGGATAGATTCTGGGCAAAGGAAGGATGACCCAGGAGTCCTGGACTTTTTACAATGACTAACATAAACAGGGCTCAAAGGCATAAGAATATCTGCCCTGATGGTTCCAAAGTAGACAGTGATAATAGTGAGGTGTAGGGGAAGAGGGAAGGCTAAGGAACATGCCAAGAGATCCAGAGTTCTGCAGCCTTTCCTTTCCTCTCCTCCTGCCAATGATGATGTAGAAGCCCAGAGGAAGAAGAGCCTTACCCAGAGCACTTGAGCTTTTGCATTGCTTGTTGATTCCAGTAGAGAGGGGAAAGTAAGAAAAGAACTGAACTTATATAATAGTTTATTCCCCAATTCCTACCAGTCTGTAAACTCCATGAAGGGAGAAGCTGTATCTTAACCACTATATTCCCATAATCCAGACAAGTACCTGGTACACAGCACTGATGGGATATATATTGTTGAAAGAATACATGAATAAATGCAATATTAAATTTAAAGCCAAAGTATCCCTGTATTATCAAGGTAAAGATTTTAAATGTGTTCATATAAATAATTACTAAGTTGGGGTAGCCACAAAACAGCTTTAAGTTAGTAGGATAGCAGTTTTTGAGTTCTGTTTGATTTTGAATCATAATCAAATTATATTTAATCTTATTAGCTTTTAAATTCGCTATATTCTAAGACTCTTAAAGACAATCACATTTTATAAATTTGCAAGATTTTAAAATATATACTTAGGACTTTTAAAATAAAAGTTACAAAACATAAAATTAAACTGAAGTTCAGAAAACGTAATCTTTTCTAATTATTTTAGCATGTTTAACAAATGTTAATGCTTTATCCTACAAACTTCTCAACTTTATTATATCACCTTGCTAGCATATCCAGTGAAAAATATGTACGTAATATTTTCAAGCAGGAATCTGCAAACCAGGGGTTTAACAATGCCACTTTGAGCCACTATAGAGCCCTCAGCTATGTAGATGACAGATATAAATAGATAGATACAATTACAGTATATATTTTAAAACAAGGATTGCTTTATTCCACATCCAAATAAAGTTTTCTCCATTATTTATATTCTAAAATTTAAATTGCTATTGATTTGTTAAACAAAGTACTTATTTAAAAAATACATACCGTTCTCTTACAAAATCTGCTAGTTCTTTAGTTGATATCTGTCCATGTTTCATATTATGGTAGAGGACATCAAAGCCACTATTTTTTTCCCCCTAAAATTTAAAAGATTTTAGTTTCACAAAAAAAAAAAAAGATAAAATGACTTGAGAATATAAAAAGCCAACACTAACTAACATGCAATCCTGTGCTCCGGTGAGGTGCTTTTCCTTAATTTAATTATTCTCATTTATTGTATGATTTGAAACAGCATAAAACAATATTATATGCTTTAATAAAGTTTACAATTAACTACATATACCTACATACACACAAATATGCATACACTTTGTAATCCCCCATAAAAGTACAATTAATGAAATTAAGTTGTGACCAGGAGCGATGGCTCACACCTGTAATCCCAGCACTTCGGGAGGCCGAGGTGGATCATGAGGTCAGGAGATCAAGACTATCCTGGCTAACATGGTGAAACCCTGTCTCTACTTAAAATACAAAAAATTAGCCGGGTGTGGTAGAGGGCATCTGTAGTCCCAGCTACAAGGGAGGCTGAGGCAGGAGAATGGCGTGAACCTGGGAGGCGGAGCTTGCAGTGAGCCGGGACTGCGCCATTGCACTTGAGCCTGGGTGACAGAACTAGACTCCATCTCAAAACAAAACAAAACAAAAAAATTAAGTATGAGGCTGGGTGTGGCAGTGTGGTGGCTCATGCCTGTAATCCAGCATTTTGGGAGGCAGAGGCGGGCGGATCACTTGAGGTCAGGAGTTCTAGACCAGCCTGTCCAGCATGGTGAAATCCCATCTCAGCTAAAAATACAAAAATTAGCCGGGTGTGGTGGCATGCACCTGTAATCCCAGCTACTCAGGAGGGTGAAACAGGAGAATCGCTTGAACCCAGGAGGTGGAGGTTGCAGTGAGCCGAAATCACACCACTGCACTCCAGCCTGGGAGACAGGGTGAGACTCTGTCAAAAAAAACAACAACAAAAAAGTATGAAATTTTAAGGAATATGCAGCATAATTAAGAAAAGATAAACATGGACCTTTCAAAACATATTACCAAATCCCATTTCAATTTCTTTAACACACAGTAAGAAATTCCTGATCATTTAATTTGGAGTTTGTGCTTTAAAATTATTAAATCTTGATTTCTGAATTAAGACAGTAAAGTACTTAAGTCATATCAGCACTGAGTATCACAAAATACTTAGATCTTTCAGTAAACTTGAGAAGTGAGAAAATAGATAAAATTTAACAAAAGAGAAGTAACAGGCTATTTGCTAGTTTTTAATGGGATTTTCATTTGTTTGTTTTTGTTTTTGAGACAGTCTCACTCTGTCATCCAGGCTGGAGTGCAGACATGCAATTATGGCTCACTGCTACCTCCCTGTCCCGGGTTCAAGCGATTCTCATGCCTCAGCCCCCTGAGTAGCTGGGATTACAGGTGTGCACCACCACGTCCGGCTAATTTTTGTATTTTTAGAAGAGATAGGGTTTTGCCATGTTGGCCAGGCAGGTCTCGAACTCGCAGCCTCAAACAATACACCTGCCTTGGCCTCCCAATGTGCTGGGATTACAGGTGTGAGCTACTGCGCCCAGGCTAATTAATGAGATATTAACAGAATAGATCACTACACAATCCTGGAAAACCTCTACTGCTGTTTAATCCTATGAATACTAAATTAGTAAATCATAAAGATAACATTAGAAATGTCAATTTGTTCGATGAAATAAAAGACAACTGATACACTAGGTTTAAAAACTCTCTTTACAGGCAGCAGTTTTTATTTTTCTTTAGTGAAAATGAAATAATGGGCCGGGCGCGGTGGCTGAAGCCTGTAATCCCAGCACTTTGGGAGGCCGAGACGGGCGGATCACGAGGTCAGGAGATCGAGACCATCCTGGCTAACACGGTGAAACCCCGTCTCTACTAAAATACAAAACTAGCCAGGCGAGGTGGCGGGCGCCTGTAGTCCCAGCTACTCGGGAGGCTGAGGCAGGAGAATGGCGTAAAACCGGGAGGCGGAGCTTGCAGTGAGCTGAGATCCGGCCACTGCACTCCAGTCCGGGCGACAGAGCGAGACTCCACCTCAAAAAAAAAAAAAAAAAGAAAATGAAATAATGAAAAATGGAATATATTTGTTGGAAAAGCAATACCATAAGCAAGTGTTACATAATCCAAAACTTGATTTTTCCACAGTCCACTGAAAACAGAAAGCATAAGAACTTCCAGCTATGTTGAAGTGCTTCCTGATAAACTCAATGTAGCTAGTAATTAGTTTGCCTACATATCACAAATTAAAATGTCATATCTGTAACAAGATAATATAAACAGTACCCTTAGCATTTTGAATAACCATTTCCATTTATCAAGAAGAATACAACATAAAACCACAGTTTCTTTTAAATCCAAACCTTTCAATTGGGGTTTTGCAGCTTTCTCCGTTTTAGATTTTTTTTTTTTTTTTTTTTGAGACGGAGTCTTGCTCTGTCGCCCAGGCTGGAGTGCAGTGGCTGGATCTCAGCTCACTGCAAGCTCCACCTCCCGGGTTTACGCCATTCTCCTGCCTCAGCCTCCCGAGTAGCTGGGACTACAGGCACCAGCCACCTCACCCGGCTAACTTTTGTATTTTTTAGTAGAGACGGGGTTTGACCATGTTAGCCAGGATGGTCTCAATCTCCTGACCTCGTGATCCACCCGTCTCGGCCTCCCAAAGTGCTGGGATTACAGGCTTGAGCCACCACACCCGGCCCCCACGTTTCAGATTTTTTAAAAAGTTTATTGTTGGAGGCTTGTGCCTATAATCCCAGCTATTCCAGAGGCTGAGCAAGGAGGCCTGCTTGAGGCCAGGTGTTCAAGACCAGCCTGGGCAAAGTGAGAACCTGTCTCTAAAAAAAGAAAAAGACAAAGATAAGGGTTTGAAACTTCTCCTTCAGTGAACTTTTTAAGAGTAACAGTAAATTAGACACTAAAATAAAAAACCTGGATAGCATTCAGTTTTTTAAAAAAAGTTTTTGCAGAAACAGGGTCACGCTATGTTGCTCAAGCTGGCCTTCCAACTCCTAGCCTCAAACAATTCTCCCACCTTGGCCTCCCAAAGTGCTGGGATTACAGGTGTGAGCCACTGCATGTGGCCGGCATTCACTTTTGGTGAGTCTAAGATTCGAAAAACAGGCAGAAGATAGATGATTAAAATTGGTTTTACCAAGTTCCATTTTAATTTTCAAAAGTTCTTTGGCGGGGTAAGAGAAGGGTCAGGAGGTACTATCCTGCAAACACCAATAACATGCCTAACCTCCCTCTCAACTCTAAACCACCTCAAAAATAAATAAATAAAATAAATACTATCACTTCCTACCTTGTCTACATTTTCCTTTTAATTTAGCTCTTATGGACATTTACTAGATAACCCTGGACAAGTCAATGCACAATATAACATTGATATTTTTGATACAGTCTCACTGTCTTGACTTCTCTGAAAAACACCATAAAACATTTTACTAATCCTAAAGATTTTTTTCCTTGAAGAATATCCTCTTTAGTGAAGAACCTGTAGCTACACTTTAATGAGAACCCAACAGACATGCAATGACAGCTCTCCAGTGCCATTTTGGCCTTGAAAACTGCTAGGGAGCTGGAGGTAAAACACAGGCACACTTCATTTTACTGCACTTCCTTTTATTGAGCTTTGCTTTACTGCACTTTGAAAATACTGCATTTTTACAAATTGGAGGTTTGTGGCAATCCTGTGTCAAGCAAGTCTATCAATATCTTTTTTCCAATAGCATGTGCTCACTTCTTCCCAGTGTTAGCATTAGCAATAAAGTATTTTTTAATTAAGGGATATATATTTTTAGATAAAATGCTATTGCACACTTAATACACCAGTATCATGTAAATAACATAGTGTAAACATAACTTTTACATGCACTGAAAAACCAGGAAAGTTTGTGACTTGCTTCATTGTGGTTGTTTGAATTGAACACACAATATCTCTAAGGTATGCCTATGCAAGCAATTTTTCTAGAAGTATACAGGACATTCTACCATAAGTTACGACCTCTTCTCATCAACATTCTATTTGTACAGTAGTCCCCTCTTCTCCACAGGGGATGTTTCAAGACCCCCACGGGATGCCTGAATCCATGGATAGTCACGAATCCTTTATATACTGGTCACAAACCCTTTATATACTGTTTTTTTTGTAATCTGACAACCAAGATGGCTACTCAGTGATTAACGGGCAGGAAGGGTATACACTATGGATGCCCTGGACAAAGGGATGATTCACATCCCAAGCAGGACACAGTGAGATTTCATCACATTATTCAGAACAGCTCAAAATTTAATGCTTATGAATTACTTCTGGAATTTTCCATTTAATATTTTCAGACTGCAGTTGACCTCAGATCTGAAACTATGGAAAGTGAAATTATGGATAGGGGAGACAACCGTACGTTGACATTTTTAGTCATGATCATTAAAGGTACTCTGCAGACCTACTGGCAAGATACTGCTAATATAGAAAATAGTGACTAAAATATATAGAACAGCCGGGCGCGGTAGCTCACGCCTGTAATCCCAGCACTTTCGGAGGCCAAGGCGGGTGGATCACCTGAGGTCAGGAGTTTAAGACCAGCCTGGTCAACATGGTGAAACCCCATCCCTACTAAAATATTTTACAAATTTGCCAGGTGTGGTGATGTGTCCCTGTAATCCCAGCTATTCGGGAGGCTAAGCCAGGAGAATCACTTGAACCCGGGAGGCAGAGGTTGCAGAGAGTCGAGATCATGCTACTGCATGCCAGCCTGAGCAAAACAGTGAGACTCAGTCTCTAAATAAATAAAAATAAAATAAAGTATGCAGAATAGGCACTCAGAATGATTTGATGCAGGTACAATAGTGACTCAAACATATTTGCTGGCCGACTGAAGGAAAGAAATCTTACTACCTTTCAAAAAATTGTTTTTCTCACCTCTCAGATATTCTTCTCTAATCTTTTATAGTTCACCTCTTCCTGTTAGTCAAATCCTTAAAGCTATCTAAATAAATATTATATGGGTTGAGAAAAAACTACAGAAGCAAACAGTAGTTAAGATAATTTTTTAATTTTTATCTTTT
>NW_016809835.1:3181516-3188646 GCF_001698545.2 Rhinopithecus bieti | reverse complement strand
GGCTTGAGCCACCGCGCCCGGCCTGAATTTTGTATTTCTAAAGAAAATCATAAGGGTAGAGGGAGAGGCTATAGGCAATTTGTGTTCCGTATTCTTCTGTGTTTTACCTATCACATGATAATGGTTTTAACTAAAATGGAAAAACCATGTACACTTGTGGTTATTGTTTCAACCAGCTGAAAACTCACTCTCCTTGGTCTTAAGGCTCCACCACCACCACTAATTTGCTTTACTTATATTTACTTATATTATACCTTCCTATCTTTTCCCTAAAGTCAAGCAAACATGCTTGATATATCTCCCATAACCTTCACTCCTGCAAATTCATCAGGGAGCATGGCTATCTCCTCAACTTTACCAAACACTTTAACACTTTCCAGTTTAATTCTCTCTGACTCTGGCCATTTCAGCAACATCCTCTAGCACATTCATCAATATAGTAGATATCTCAGGTCTCAGTTGCTGTCATGCTGTTGTTTTTGTTTCTCCCCACATCACAGCAATTTATACTTATCTTTTTGGACCAGACAGCTACTAAAATTCTTCCAGTTCTCAGTTCTAATAAACTTTTTTTTTTTTCTTGAGACGGAGTCCTGCTCTGTCACCCAACTAGAGTACAGTGGCCCAATCTCAGCTCACTGCAACCTCTGCCTCCCGGGTTCAAGCGATTCTCCTGCCTCAGCCTCCTGAGTAGCTGGGACTACAGGTGCGCACCACCATGCCCAGCTAATTTTGTATTTTTAGTAGAGACGAGGTTTCACCATGTTGGCCAGGATGGTCTTGATCTCTTGACCTCATGATCTGCCCACCTCATCCTCCCAAAGTGCTGGGGTTACAGGCGTGAGCCACCGCACCTGGCCCAACTCTAATATTCTTTAATGTTTCCACACTAAGAAAACTGAAAGCCAAGTCCTTATTCCCCTTCCTTTTTAAGTCTCCATGGGATCCTATTTCCGCTTGAATTTCTAACGGTGCTTCTGTTAACTATTCTAGAATTATGACATCAGGATGGATAATCTCAGGAGATACCCCAATGACTCAAAAAACTACTTTCAAAGGGCTTATATTAGCCACATGTGCAGGATGATTTAAAGCACAACTGTTCCCTCATCCTTTGCTTAAATAATTTAAGTGGTTCTGAAAGGATTACAGCATTTAGGATTTAATGAGTAGGGCTGAAAAAGAATGCAGACATCAAATTTATATCCTTTCAAATGTCAAAGTTCCTAAAATCCTCCCCCTGAACTGAACATATACAAACTAAATCAGTATCAATTTTCACTTCCAAATTTCTCCTATAATTAAGGCAAAAATATAAAACAAATCACAATCCTTAAAAAATTCTAAGGACCTCACAATAAAATTTAGTGCAATCTAAAACACTATAATTTTATAATGTCTACTGTCAAGTCTTCTGCATCAAGTTAAATGAATCTGTAGTCTTCAATTTCATAGCTTGTTGCAACTGGAACAAGTTGGGCCTGGCTAACTTGCTAACAGTTATACAATAATACATTTTAACCTAGTGGAGTGTATGTTATTTGGTCTTATCTCTGGAAAATCACCTAAGAAATTGGTAATGGTGATTGCCTTTAGGGAGATCTTGATTACCAGAGAAAAAGAGGAAGATTTACTCCCTCTTATACCTTTTAAATATTACTCCATGTAAAATTTGCAAATCTGTTAATGTATAAATATATACAGATACAGATTTTGTTTTGGTATGTCATCTGATGGGATCATATCCTAAAAGCAGGTATCCCAAACTACAATATTTGGAACTTTCAAGTAATAAAAAGCCTGTATTCTGGGTTTCAAATATAGTCACCTCAACCAATTTGCTAAAGATATATATTTTTAAATTTCATATGGAAACATAACCCCAAAGAATGTGTGTTAGTCTCTCCCCTAGGATACGAAATTTAGATTAGATAATCAAGCATATAATAATATTTTTTATCCCAAAGACCTAATAATAGCAATTCCAGAATTTTAAAATACATTTTAATTCTCTCAGCTTATCCAAGTAATGAGAAATCAAATTTTGGATATATAACCAATGCTCCAATTTAATTTTAAATCAAAATATAACAAACCAATGAAATCAAGTGAAAGGAGACTTCTGTACAGTTAATCAGTAAAAGAAATAAGGAAAAACTTCAGGATAAAAATACCTAATTGTTGTTTGCTCATTTTGATGTGCTGACTACAGATAACCTCTGGAAAAAGTCACCTAACTAAAAATCTCAGCTCATTACAACGTGATACATACTAAAGAATACTACTGGCTGGGCACTGCAGCTCATGCCTGTAATCCCAGCACTTTGGGAGGCCAAGGTGGGCGGATCATGAGGTCAGGAGATTGAGACCATCCTGACTAACATGGTGAAACCCCGTCTCTACTAAAAATACAAAAACTTAGCCAGGCGTGGTGGCAGGCATCTGTAGTCCTAGCTACTCGGAGGCTGAGGCAGGAGAATAGTTGAACCCGGGGGGGCGGAGCTTGCAGTGAGCCAAGATCGCGCCACTGTACTCCAGCCTGGGAAACATCGAGACTCCGTGTCAAAAAAAAAAAAAAAAAAAAGAATACTACTTAGTGTCTTTGGGTGAATGCTTCATGTCGTATATAGATCGGGATTACTATGTAAAATGAAGATTATAAGTGATTCAACTCAGGTATGTTTTACATACTTATTTGTCCCCCCTTAAGTAATAATTACCTATGAAATGCATTCTTTTAAGGTTTTTTCCTTAATAATCTGGGTTTACATACAAATGTAATGCCTTTTTAATTATTATATTGCAATGTTGTTATAATCTCAAGATTATAAACTTGTACTCAATTATTCCTTTGAGAAAGCAGCAGCATCAACACGTCCTCACTGTAATACTGATCAGTATCTTTTTAAAGTTACATCATCTTTTACAATATCTTTTCAAAGTTACATAATATTTAATATGTAAAACAATTGTTTTACATATTAAAAGCAATGGTGTGAATTTCTACTATCAAAATTATTCTTGCTGTCCAATTTTAATTTTGCTGTCCAATTTCAGCTTGATTATCAATGGTGCTATACTTTGTGGCAAAAACTGACTTATCAATAACAAAACACCTGTTCTGTAGAAAGATCTGAATAATTTTTTCCTTTAAAGTACAGTATTAAGTAAACGAATTTTCAATTTAGCACATAATTTTAATTGATAAAACCTATACTTTAAAGAAAAGGAAGAATGTGCTGCTTTCAAAAGAGCTTGAAGACAGTTTCAAAGATTCAAATTTTCTTCTAAAGAAATGTCACAACAAAAAAGGTTTGTCCTTATATATGTGGGGGAGAAAACAATTAACAGGTTGTTTGATTAGAAACCTAAAATTTTGATTGGGCACAGTGGCTCAGCCCTGTAATCCCAGCACTTTGGGAAGCTGAGGCGGGAGCATGGCTTGAGCCCAGGAGATCGAGGCCAGCCTGGGCAACATAGTGAGATCTCATCTCTACAAATAATTTAAAAATTAGCTGGGCATGTGTGGCCTGTACCTGTGGTCCCACCTACTCGGAAGGCTGAGGTGGGAAGATCATTTGAGCTTGGGTGGTCAAAGCTGCAGTGAGCCATGCTCATGCCACTGCATGCCAGCCTGGGCAACACGGTGAGACTGCAACTCAAAAAAAAAAAAAGAAAAGGAAGGAAGGAAAGAAGGAAGGAAGGGAGGGAGGGAGGGGAAGGAAGGAAGGGGAAGGAAGGGAAAGGAAAGAAAAGAAAGACAGACAAGACAGACCTAAAACATTAAAGGTTCCTGTTATCTTTTAATTGATGAAAACCATATATATTTATCATGTAGAACATGATGTTTTGAATTTTGCCAATTTTATTTCCTTTTAACAGTACCACTTTAAACTCTAGAGGAAAGAGTTAAATTGCTATCTATGTTAAGGGATTATTTTATAAATGATTCTGAAATATGTGACTTTTGGTTTTCTGTTTTTGAGACAGGGTCTCACTCTGTTGCCCACGATGGAGTACACTGACCAATCATAACTTACTGCAACCTTAAACTCCCAGGCTCAAACAATCTTCCCGCCTTAGCCTTCCAAGCAGCTGGGACTTACAGGCATATGCCACCATACCTGGCTAATTTTTTAAAATTTTCGTAGAGACAAGGTCTACTGTGTTGCCCAGGCTGGTCTCCAAGTCTTGAGCTCAATCCATCCCCCGGCCTCAGCCTCTCAAAGTGCTGGGATTACCCGCGTGAACCACCATGCCCAGTCTACAACGACAACGATCAAATTCTCATAAGTTAATTATTTAGTTAATTCCTAGAGCTTCCTAGCTCACTGAGCCTCCTCGCAGCCCCAATTCCAGACCAGGAAATAAAATAAGATGCAGTCTATTAACTATTTGTTTTCAATAGTGAAGGTGAAGGCAAAAACTAAAACATAAATTAGATTTGGAGGTCTCTCCAGATTTCAAACATTGAAGTTTATTCCCATTCCTCTTTTAATGAGAATACCCAAGAAGCACATAAAAATGTGTACAAAGATACTCAGAGAAGTATTATTCATATTAGCCAAAAACATCAAACAAGGCTATGTTCAAAGCTCAATTAACAGAAAATGAAACATAACTTTTAATGTGAAGATGCAATTTGGAATTAAGTTAGCAACTTAAAAAACACTGAAGCATCAAAAAATATGCAAAACATTTATAAGAGCATCAATTTTTAAATGCTCTTTATAAACATTTTATAAATTGCCATTGTAAAACCTAATGCCTAAAATTGACAGGCTAATCCTAAAATTCATGTGGAAATGCAAGTAACCCAGGTAGGGAAAATAATCTGGAAAAAGAAGAAAAAAGCTGGAGGACTCATACTTCCTGACTCTAAATTTGCTATACAAAACAAATTTGTAATCCAAACAATAGCAATCCAAATTGTGTAGTACTGGCTGTTATAAGGACAGACAATGGAACAGAATTGAAAATACAGAAATAAATCCATACATTTCTGGTCGATTGATATTTGACAATAGTACCACAATTCAATGGGGAAAGATGAGCCTTTTCAACAAATGGTACTGGGACAACTGGATACACAATTGCAAAAGAATGAAGTTATACCTTTTCCTTGCACCATACACAAAAATTAACTTCGAATGGACCCTAGACCTAAACAGAAGAACTAAAACTATAAAACCCTTACAAGAAAACACAGGAGTAATTTTGGGGTTAGGCAATGGTTTCCTAGATAGAATAAAAGCACAAGTAATAGAAAAAATAGATAAGATGGACTTCACTAAGACTTCATGAGAGTTAAAAACTTATGAGTTATTTCAAAGAGCAGCATCAAGAAAATGAAAAGGCAGCCCACAGAATGGGAGAAAATGTTTGCACATTATGTATCAGATAAGGTGTGTATCCAGAATATTAAAAAAAACTCTTACAACTCAATTATAAAAAAAAATCCAATTTTTAAATGGGCAATTAATCTAAACAGACGTCTCCAAAGAAAATATAGTAATAGGCAATAAGCACAAGAAGAGATGCTTGACATCATTAGCTGCGATGTCAAGCATCAGAGAAATGCAAATCAAATCACAATATTAATACTACTTCACGTTCACCCACTATATTATAATAAAAGGAACAAATAAGTGTTGCTGCGCATGTGGAGAGGAACCCTCAGATATTGCTGGTGGGATTGTAAAATGCTACAACCGCTTCAGAATAGTATGGCAGTTCCTCAAAATGTTAAACATAGAGCTACGATTTGACCCAGGAATCCCAATCCCAAAAGAAATGAAAATATACGTTCACACAAAAACTTGTACAAAAATGGTCATGGCAGCATTACTCATAACCCAAAAGTGGGAACAACCAGATGTCCATCACTGATTGGATAAATATTAATAAAATGTGGAATGGAATATTATTTGGCCATAAAAAGTAATTAGTACTGATACATGCTACACCATGGATAAACTTTGAAAACATTATACTCAGTGAAACTAGTCACCATGGCCCCATTTATAGAATATATC
The DNA here is from genome assembly GCF_001698545.2 of Rhinopithecus bieti. Classification (NCBI taxonomy): domain Eukaryota; kingdom Metazoa; phylum Chordata; class Mammalia; order Primates; family Cercopithecidae; genus Rhinopithecus; species Rhinopithecus bieti. Next base: position 3,182,611 of record NW_016809835.1, on the reverse strand, counting down.
CAGACTAGACAAATGTAGAGAGGCAGAAAATACACTAGTTGCCTAGGCCTGGGGCAGGGGGAAAATGGGGAGTGACTACTAATGGGTCTATGGATTCTTTCTGGGATAATGAAATTGTTGTAAAATTGACGTGGTGACGTTTACACAACTCTATGAACATATGAAAAATCTCTGAATTGTACTACACTTTAAATGGGTGTATTGGTATGGAATGTGAACTCAATAAAGCTGTTTAAAAAACAAAACACCTAAGGTCTAGTATATACGTTCTTTGTGGAAAACAAGGTACATTCAAGTTATTAAACTATGAACTGATTTGGTTACTAACCAAGACCACGCTTGAGGCACTTAGAATTAAGAATTTAACATACACTCCTTACTAAAAGATTACCCCTTTAAATATGTCTAAATCTCAACGAAAATGGAATTGCAGTACTTGCAACTGTCAGGGCATAAAATGGGATTCACGAAAGATACCTGAGTAAACACGTTCCTTTCCTGTACATGGCTGAACTGTGCTTCCCATTACAAAAAAAAATAATAATAATAACTGCAGAAAAATACTCCACCGGGAGTCGGAAAAATTCTCAAAGAAGAATCTAATACTGACCTAAGACAAGGGGTGGAAAGAATGAGGAAGGGGAAGGAGCACAGAGGAGTAAGGGGAAGTCTCCGTGCATTTAAGCCCAAGGAGTTCAGTTACATTAAATTCCAACTTTTAAACGCTTTGTGAACAGGCCCAGAGGCAAAGTCCTGGGCGCAAACCCACGAGCCGAGCCGCGAGACTGAAAGGAAGTGCTAGTCCAGCCCAACTCCGCACTGGATTTGGTGTAGAAATGGTCCGAGGTAAAAGTGATCGCTCAGATGGGGGGCCAGCGATTTGAGGGCAAGAGGCAAAACCCCTCCGCCCGGCGCTCCCAGCCAGCGCGCAGCGGGAGGCGGCCGTGCCGCGGGCCCGTCCTTCGCGTCCGAGTCGCCGCGCACGCCCCGCGCGGAGCGCGCCCGGCGCCAGGAGCCTCCGGTGGGGCTGGGTCCCGTCTCCCGCCCCATCCGGCGCTTTGTCCCAGCCCCGGCGGCCGGCGGCCCCGCTGCGGG
>NW_016809835.1:3165108-3179539 GCF_001698545.2 Rhinopithecus bieti | reverse complement strand
CCCCCCCGCCCCGCCCCGCGCCCTTAGACCTGGGCAAGAGAGACTTCTATCCTGGACTGCACGCTTTAAAGGAACTTACGTATCACACACACACATTAATTTTAAAAAAACCACACACATGGGTGCCTCTGCCACTTGTGATCTGATACTGAACACTGGCTCATAACCATAAATTCCCTCTCCCAATGAAGAACACTATTCAGGCTCCAGGAAAACTCTTCTTCATATCTTTTGTCTTATGTCCTCAAAACAAACGGTGAACTCCAAAAGCAGTGAAAATTTGTACATAGCATGGCTGCCCATTTCAGAGACTGCTCTGGAGTCAGAATTTGAGCAACAGAAATGCTTACGTAAGAAAGAAGACAAATTAACTTGTCAAATCCTTCCTCTCAGCTTGAATGCTATAGATTCCTGCATAACGAAGTTATTGTTTCTCAGTAGTATCAAGCATACATTTTCCTTTTGTTAGTGTTCCAATGTGTGACTACAACCTACTGACAATTTAGCATGGTATTCACAATAGTTAGTGGCCTTCATTCGTATTCTGCTCCCCTACAATTTAAGAGTAGGCCTGGAATGAAGATAAGTATTCTGTGTATTTCAGGTATTTGCAAGGTTCGTTAGGGCCAAAACACCATATCCTGTAATTGCCTGATATTTAAGTTGTGGAACTTTATAGTAAACAATGATTAAGGTGACTAAATTTCAGACAAGACTGTGTAGTATACGAAGAGTGTGGATGGTATCAGCCACCTTCTGCACTCTCAAGTGAGGTTTCCAGGGATGCACATACATTCTGGCAGAACATAGATAAACCCCTGAGTGGGTAGCTCGCTCATATGCCTTAAAGTATTTGTGCCACACACACTTAGCCTTTGCTTATCAAAATGTATTTCATTTTGAAATTATTAAAAACTGACATAGATAACAACAGTGTACAAGTCACTGCCTGTAATACCTGTCACTTAAGAGTCACTCAGTAAATGTTCAGTGAATGAATGAATGATGACATCTATCATAGAAATGTCCAGGTAGATGAGACCTTGAATATGTAATAATTCCATTATCTTTTACACATACTCTTTTTTTTTTTTTTTTTTTTTTGGAGACAGAGTCTCGCTTGGTTGCCCAGACTGGAGTGCAGTGGTGTGATCTCAGCTCACTGCAACCTCCAGCTCCCGGGTTCAAGCGATTCTCATGCGTCAGCCTCCCAAGCAGCTGGGACTACAGGCGTCTGCCACCACGTCTGACTAATTTTTGTATTTTTAGTAGACACAGGGTTTCACCATGTTGGCCAGGCTGGTCTCAAACTCCTGACCTCAAGTGATCCGCCCGCCTGGGCCTCCCAAAGTGCTGGGTTACATGCATGAGCCACTGCACACAGCCTACTCATCCTCTTTAATTGCTACTTGATCCTAGAATTTGTAGAAAATGTCATTCTTGTGGGCTTGAGTGTACTTCTTAAAGGATAGAGTGCTTTTTCCTTTTCTTTTTTTTTTTTTTTGAGACAGAGTCTTGCTCTGTCACCCAGCCTGGAGTGCAGTGGTGCAATCTTGAATCACTGCAACCTCTGCCTCCCAAGTTCAAGTGATTCTCCTGCCTCACCCTCCAGAGTAGCTGGAACTACAGGCACGCACCACCACACCTGGCTAAGTTTTGTATTTTCAGTACAGACGGGATTTCACCATGTTGGCCCGGCTGGTGTTGATTTCCTGACCTCAGGTGATCCACCCACCTCGGCCTCCCAAAGTGCTGGGATTACAGGCATGAGCCACCACACCTGCCCTTAGAGTACTTTGTGAAATAAAAATAAAATAAAATTTAAATAACATCCAAGATTTACTGTAGCAAGAGATCACCTGTTGGAAAGGAGCCCCTACTCAATTTGGCCTTTCATTTTTGGGTGTCCCCGCTACCAGAATCATCTTTCTCTTAGGAGCTCTCTATACCTGCTAAACAGATATCGATTCCAGGGATGCTGTTGATCCCCGTTAAACTCTGGCCTAAGCATATATGTTATAGCCCAAAGTTGTAGACTTTTAAAACATAACTTGATACCAAATAAGAGAAGAAACATAAAAAATAACCTAAGTCTAAATTATCTGGTTTGCAAAATATGGTTTATTTCCAAGATTTGAGGGTTCAGTCTCTTAGGCAAGGCACCCAGAGTACTTCCCCCTTTCCATTCCTTAGTTTGATTTCCTCCTATTTCTCATCCTGGGTTCACAGCTCACAGCACATTAATTAACATTTAGTCACAAGGGCCATTTCCTCATATCTTCGTTTGAAACTAGGTCCATATCAGAAGAGTTGGCTATAAAGGAAAACGCATTTTCTCATTATTTTCAATATAATTTTGCAAATGTACTTCCACTTGTTTCCAAGATGGGAGTGGCAGAAGAGAAGATCCTATAAACCTCTTCTTTTTCCTCCCAATTTCTTCAAGGCGTGGCATCCATCCCGTCAGGTGCAGTATTCCTTCTCTTAACTCATGTTGTAATTGACAACAATAAGTGGCAAAAAAGCTAAGCTCTATTAAAAGGCAGAAGAGAAACAGATCCCTGAAGTCTGGTATGCTCTTGTTTTTCTGTACTCAGTAGCAGCACATTAAAAGCAAAAGCCTTATGCAAAACAGAAAGAAAAGCAAAAGTTTGGCAGATGGCAGCCAGGCAGGCTGCTGTGTGAGGGCCAAGAGGTAGAAGCATGTCGATCCAACTGCAGAATAGAGCTCAACATCACCCTGCACACTACTTTCTCATTTCAGAGCAGCTTACGGGGTAGATGTGCCTTTCTTCTCTCCTAAGCGCACCTGGGATTGACTCCCTGCCTGCTCCTCATGTGGTGCCATCTCTTCCTCCAGAATTAGATGTACTTTCCCAGGTGCTCCTTCATCTTGTCATTTGTGGAAGAAGCACAAACACGTGGCCAGTTGTTCCAGGGTCTGCATTGCTAGTGACCGCAGGGAACCCAACAGTGCTTCAAAAATAAGAGAAATTACTAAATTACAGAAAGCCATGAAGATAATGATAAAGTAAAAACACTCAGGGCTGGGCACCGTGGCTCATGCCTGTAATCCCAACACTTTGGAAGGTTAAGGCAGGTGGATCACCTGAGGTCAGGAGTTCGAGACCAGCCTGGCTAACATGGAGAAACCCCATCTCTACTAAAAATACAAAAAATTAGCCAGGTGTGGTGGCAGGCACCTGTAATCCCAGCTACTTGGGAGGCTGAGGCGGGAGAATTGCTTGAACCCGGGAGGCGGAGGTTGCAGTGAGCTGATATTGTACCATAGCACTCCAGCCTGGGCAACAGAACAAGACACTGTCTCAAAATAAAGAAAAAAGTATGAACAAAGATCTCTAAGGAGAAAAGTTGGGAAGAAAGCACCAGAAATCGTAAAATGATATTGTAAAAGACTTTGACCAAATTCCCACCAAAGGTCTAAAATGCTACTATAACTCTAGCTGATCAATCATGAATTTTTTTCTCCTTTAAAAAAAATAAAACTAAGAAACCTATGACAAATAAGTCACCGTAAATATATGCAGCCCTTTCCATAAGCAATATATGTCACACATAACAACAAATGAAACATGTAACACCTACAAAGTTGCTTTGAGGGTTTCCCTTGGAAGAGGGAGCCACCTGTGCTCTAAGCTGCTACTCAAGAGCAGGGAGGATCTTCCCAGTACACCTCCTGCAATGACTGAGTGGAGTTACAGTTGGGCCTCACCATGGCCAATTTTTTCTGTTGCAAGCGAGGTTATTACTAAGATCAGNAAAAAAAAAAAAAAAAAAACAAAAACAAAAACAAAAAAACACTAAAAAAAACACTAAAAAATGGTTGTCATTATTTTTTTTATTTTTTTTATTTTTTAGACGGAGTCTCACTCTGTCACCCAGGCTGGAGTGCAGTGGCCGGATCTCAGCTCACTGCAAGCTCCACCTCCCGGGTTTACACCATTCTCCTGCCTCAACCTCCCGAGTAGCTGGGACTACAGGTGCCCGCCACCTTGCCTGGCTAGTTTTTTGTATTTTTTAGTAGAGACGGGGTTTCACCGTGTTAGCCAGGATGGTCTCGATCTCCTGACCTCGTGAACCGCCGGTCTCGGCCTCCCAAAGTGCTGGGATTACAGGCTTGAGACACCGCGCCCAGCCTGTTTGTCATTAATGTTAAGTGGAAAGACAGAAGGTGTCAAATTACAAGTATGTTGAGTCATACATTTTATTTGTAAAATTACAAATATGGGCCAGCTGTGGTGGCTTACGCCTGTAATCCCAGCACTTTGGGAGACCGAGGTGGGCAGATCATGAGGTCAGGAGTTTGAAACCAGCCTGACCAACATGGTGTAACCTCATCTCTACTAAAAATACAAAACTTAGCTGGGCCTGGTGGTGCCTGCCTGTAATCCCAGCTACTCAGGAGGCTGAGGCAAGAGAATTGCTTGAACCTGGGAGGCAGAGGTTGCAGTGAGCCAAGATTGTGCCACTGCACTCCAGCCTGGGCGACAGAGCGAGACTTCATCTCAAATTAAAAAAAGAAAGAAAAATTACAAATATGTAAAAAAAAAAAGTGTGTTAAATAGACAAATATAAAACATGGAAGACATTTAAAATTTAATATAGTAACATTGTAGAATTTAAAGAACAATTGTTCTATGTTTTTGTCTGAATATAAATGTAACTGGGCCTAATCTTCTTTAATGTCTTTCATTAACTGTCTCCTCTGTTTCATTCATTCAGGCAGTAGACATTTATTATGCACTTGTTACAATGAAAAGATTGTCTCTGCTTGCTTTTTTTTTTTTTTTTTTTTGAGACAGGGTCTTGCTGTGTTGTCCAGGTTGGAGTACAGTGGTGCAGTCATAAGTCACTGCAACCTCAACCTCCTGGTCTCAAGCAAGCCTTCCTACTTATGCCTCCCTAATAGCTGGGACCACAGGCACACACCACCATGCCCACCTAATTTTTTGTTTTTTGTAGAGATGGCATCTCCCTATGCTGTCAGGGCTGGTCTTGAACTCCTGGGCTCAAGTAATCCTCTCGTCTTGGCCTCCTAAAGTGCTGGGATTACAGGTGTGAGCCACCATGCCTGGCCATCTCTGCCTTTGAGAAATTCACAGTCTAATATAGACGCATGATGAAGATGATAGAGATCATGACAATTATAGCAATAATGTGCACAGAAGAGTGCCTGACACATAGTTGGCAAGCAATACACGTTTGTTAGATGCATTAATTAATGAATCACTGTTCCAAAATGTAACCTCAAAGAAATGTAATTTGTACTTTTATTTTCTTTTCCTTCTTTGTTTCTTTCCTTCTCTCCTTTTCCCTTCGACTCCCTCCTTTCTTTCTGCAAGGAAAGTGACAGGAAACTGCCCTGGATTCACCCAGGGTATCCTCCATTAGCACACTGATTTGGGGGTCCATGGGGTAGCAGAGTCCAGAGCAACTTCTGAAACTCAGTCCTGGAGCCAGCTAGCTCCCTAGGAGATGGATGCTTATGAAGAACAGGGCACTAGAAATTGTAATAATAGGAGCCCAAGCAAGAAGCACCCTTGGCTTAGCTAAAAATGGAGGAAATGGACTTGAAGAGCCACTCCCTTGAAGAGCCACTGAAGCCTGGGCAGGAATATGAGTCACCAATGGACCAGCACCTTCTGTATACCTGGTAGCACCAGATTTCAACAGAACACAGTGTACCAGTGGTCCCATTCACTGTTTATCTAACAAACATTTATTGAACACCTGTATTGAGATAGGCCCTCTTCTAGACACTGGGGATACAATGGTGAATGAGACAAATAATTGTGCTGCTTTCATGGCACTGAAATGTATGGAGACAGACCAAAAGGATGTAAATAAATGATATCTTTTGGGATAGTGATACATGCTTTGCAGTATAATTGACATAGGTTATAGTAGGGAGACCGGGCTTCTTCTTTACCTAGAATGGTCAAAAAGGCCTCCCTGAGGACATGACATTTGAGCAGAGACCTGAATGAGCTAAAGGAAGTAGCCATGCAAAGATCTGCAGAGTAGTCCACATTAAAGGAACAACAATAAGGTCCAGAAGTAGCAGTGAGCTTGATTTGTTCAAGTAAATGAAAAGGGAGCCAGTTTGGCTGGAGTGCAGTGATCAAACGGAAGAAGAACAGAAATGAGGTCAGAGAGGAAAGCAGAGTCAAGTCAAAGAGAGAGAGGCTGGTTTGTAATCTAAGCACCATAGGAAGCCAGTGGAGGATTTTAAAGCAGCAGAATGATACCTGATTTATGTTTTAAGAAAGATCACATTCAGGCCGGGCACGGTGGCTCACACCTATAATCCCAGCACATTGGGAGGCCGAGGCTGGTGGATCACTTGAGACCAGAAGCTTGAGACCAGCCTGGAAAACATGATGAAACCCCGTCTCTACTAAAAATACAAAACGTAGCAAGACGTGGTGGCACATGCCTGTGATCCCAGCTACTCAGGAGGCTGAGGCAGAATTGCTTGAATCCGGGAGGCAGAGGTTTATGTAGAGCCGAGATCGTGCCACTGTACTCCAGCCTGGACAACAGAGCGAGACTCTGAAAAATTAAAAAAAAAAAAAAATCACATTGACTGATCTGTGAAAGGAAGGGTAGCGGAAAAAATAATTGGGAGGCCACTCCAAAGATGGATATAATAGACCTCACAAGGGAAGATGATGGCAGGAACTAGGTGACAACTGTGGAAATGTAAGAATTTATCAGGCTCAAGATCTACTTGGAAAGTAAAGCTGACAGAGCTTGCTAATGGATTGGATTTAGGGTGGGAAGGAAAGAAATCAAAGATGATCCTAGGAATTCTGCCTGAACAACTAGGTATATAATGAATGGTGCCACAACAATAGAAAAATGTGGAGAAGAACTGGTTTGGAGAAAGAGAGAACTCAGTGGTTTTATTTATTTATTTATTTTTGAGATGGAGTCTCACTCTTTCGCCCAGGATGGAGTGCAGTGGTGTGATCTCAGCTCACTGCAACCTCTGCTTCTCAGATTCAAGTGATTCTCCTGCCTCAGCCTCCCAAGTAGCTGGGATTACAGGTGTGTGCCACTAATTTTTTTTGTATTTTTAGTAGAGACGGGTTTTTGCTATGTTGGCCAGGCTGGTCTCAAACTCCTGACATCAAGTGATCCACCTGCCTCGGCCTCCCAAAGTGCTGGGGTTACAGGTGTGAGCCTCCACGTCCAGCCAAAACTCAGTGTTTCTGCTTTGGACTTGTTAAATGTGAAGGGCTTAATGGAAATACAAGTGGAAGTATCTATCAGGCAATTGGATATATGATTCTGGAGCTCAGGACAGAGGTTGGATTCAAGACGTAAACAGGAGGGTCATTGGCATGAATAGAGGAGATTTGATGAGATCACATAGAAAGAAAGGGGAGAGAGGAAGGGAGGAAGATAGAGAGCCTATGGAACTGAGGAAAAAGCCTGGGGCACTCCTACATTTAGAGGTTAGGAGAAATGGATGAGCCAGCAAAAGAGATTAATGTAAAGTAGAACGCAAAGAAAAAGAGATGACAGTCAAGCCAAGAATAGAGAGTGTTTTAAGAAGTGGTTGATGTGGTGTGGCCGGGCGCGGTGGCTCAAGCCTGTAATCCCAGTACTTTGGGAGGCCGAGACGGGCAGATCACGAGGTCAGGAGATCGAGACCATCCTGGCTAACACGGTGAAACCCCGTCTCTATTAAAAAAAAAAAAAATACAAAAAACTAGCCGAGCGAGATGGCGGGCGCCTGTAGTCCCAGCTACTCGGGAGGCTGAGGCAGGAGAATGGTGTAAACCCGGGAGGCGGAGCTTACAGTGAGCTGAGATCCGGCCACTGCACTCCAGCCTGGGCGACACAGCGAGACTCTGTCTCAAAAAAAAAAAATAAAAAGAAGTGGTTGATGCATAACAAATACTGAGAAATGACTATTGGATTTAGCCAGTTGGAAGTGGCCTTGGCAAGTGTTGATTCTTTGAAGGGGTGGAGATATAAATCTGAATGAAGTGGGTTGAAGAAAGAAGAGGAAGTAAGGACAAAAAGTATAAACAATTCCTTCAAGAAGTTTTGCTATGAAAGGAAGCAGCAAAATAGGCAGGTATTGAAGGGAACAAATGATAAAAGGAGGGAGTATTAAGATGAGATGTAATAAAGCCATTTGAGTTCCAGAGAGGATGAGCCAAAGAGGGAGGAAAAGAGAGATTAATTATAGAGATGAAGTCTTTGAGTAGAGGAAAGAATATGAGATCCAGAATAAAAGTGGAGCTCCAAGAGGGTGTTTTTGGATTTCTAATAAGTCTAATAGTTTCTTGATCAATTTCCAACTTGATCAAGTTGGAAAAAATAAGAACTATGGGTTATTGTAGTTCGGCATATTAAAAGCATCCTTCATGTATTATCTCATTGAATCATCATACTTACCCTGTGAGGTCATAACCATTACCCCAATTTTACAAATGAGAAAATATGATCCAGGAGATTAGATGAGTTGCTCAAGGTCATACAACAAGTAAGTGGGAAACTGCTGTTAATTTAGGAGTACAAGAGAGGCATGAATAAAGTATTATGGAGGAAGCGATGCCTCAAGCAACAAAACAGGTCAAAAGAAGAGGAATGGTAAAGGGTGAAAGTTAAACTCATCCACCCAGGGATTTTATTTAGGAGTTTTGTTTTAACTGGTGGATCTGGTGTTCCTCAGTTTCCACATTATTTCAATAAAGGTCCCTTTCTTGGTTACCTTCTCCCTAACCAGGTGCTCTAGGTAAATATAAATGCTAACTAATAAGAATCCTACAAAAATTTCAAGGAGGTCGGGCGCAGTGGCTCAAGCCTGTAATCCCAGCACTTTGGAAGGCCGAGGCAGGCAGATCACCTGAGGTCAGGAGTTTGAGACCAGCCTGACTAACATGGTGAAACCCCATCTGTACTAAAAGTACAAAAAATTAGCTGGGCGTAGTAGTAGGCACCTGGAATCCCAGCTACTCAATAGGCTGAGGCAGGAGAATCACTTGAACCCGGGAGGCAGAGGTTGCAGTGAGCCGAGATTGTGCCACTGCACTCCAGCCTGGGCGACACAGCGAGACTCCGTTTCAAAAAAAAAATTTAAGGAAATACATTTACATCTGATTGTTTAAAAAGTCTCTTCTCTCTTCATTGTTAATCCTGAAACACACAAGAAATATAACTGTTCGTAATTTCAGCTAATCAAAATCTAAGGTTGACTTACCTTAAACAGGACATTTGGTAATTGTATTAAAAACCACTCCCTTTTGTAGACAGAAGGAAACAGAAAACCATATCAGCCTGTAGAAATGATTGTAATGTTCTTTATCAAAATCCTTAAGACCATAAAATTCTCATTAACTATTTGCAGGGAGGAGGTAACTGGGCTGGGTCAAACAGGCTAGATCCAAAGGTAATCAAATAAAATTTTTGTTTCCAGGCCAGGCACAGTGTCTCAGGCCTATAATCCCAGCACTTTGGGAGGCCGAGGTGGGCGGATCATTTGAGGTCAGGAGTTTGAGACCAGCCTGACCAACATGGTGAAACCCCGTCTCTACTAAAAATACAAAAAAAATTAACCAAATATGGTGGCACATGCCTATAGCCCCCGCTACTTGGGAGACTGAGGCAAGAAAATCGCTTGAACCGGGGAGGCAGAGGTTGCAGTGAGCCGAGATCGTGCCACTGCACTCCAGTCTGGGCGACAGAGTGAAACTCCATCTCAAAAAAAAAAAAAAAAAATTGTTTCCAGCCTTAAAATCCCACTGGATGTCATCTGCCTTTATATACTTTTCTTTATAGTATTTCAAGAACAAACTGTCACCAACTAGTTATTTTTTTCATTTAGGTCCAGAAAATGTATGTTATTTTTTTCTTCCTACTTCCCACGTGCCAGCTAAAACCACTTATTTCCATTTATTCAAAGCTGTCTTCAAATATATCTCCTCCAAAAAAAGAAAGTTGCAAAACCATTACCTTCTGTATAATCTCATATTTCTTTTTTCCTACATATTTCCTGAGTGATACATCCTTTAAATTGAGTAATTTATATCTTATCCAAAGAGCTTTGTACTGTTCTTTGTAGACGCTTTCTTGTTTTTTCTTTTTTCCTCTTTTTTGCAGGTGCATGTGTTTGTATCGGTGATCATAGTTGGAGGAGGAATTCATCATTCTTTCTTCACTCTTAAAAATACATCATCTCTTACTTTTCGGTTTAGACAGGGGCTTCCATATTGGTGGGGGGAGTATGTATATAGCTCTACAGATACAGATGTCCATTCATTCATCCACTCAACAAGCACCTATAGTGTTTTGGCACTGTTTCAGGTGTGTGATAGAGAGCAGTGAAGAAAAGTTGAATTCTGCCCTCAGAGATCTTAAATCCCAGTAGGGATGATAGGCAAAAATAACACAAACAAGTAGACACATAGTATAACATCTGAGATGTCAGTAGATACATAGCATAGTGGTAAGTGCTATGTTACAAAAATAAAGCAGGGCAAGAGCAGTATAATGTCTTGTTTAAAAATAGCAGATGAGATCAGAAAATCTATGATACAATATGGTGACTATAGTTAAAACCAAGGTATTGTATTCTTAAAATTTGCTGAGAGTAGGTTTTAACTTTTCTTACCACAAGAAATTGTAAGTATGTGAGGTAATGCATTAATTAGCTCGACTTAGCTATTTCACAATGTATACATATTTTGAAATAATATGTTGCACATGATAAATATGATTTTTATTTGCAAATTTAACAACTACTTAATTAAAAAAATATATATATAGCAGATGAAACGACCATATAGAATATGGCTCTGGAATTAAACTGCCTGGATTTTTTTTTTTTTTTTGAGATGGAGTCTCGCTCTATCGCCCAGGCTGGAGTGCAGTGGCCAGATCTCAGCTCACTGCAAGCTCTGCCTCCCGGGTTTACGCCATTCTCCTGCCTCAGCCTCCCGAGTAGCTGGAACTACAGGTGCCCGCCACCTCACCCGGCTAGATTTTGTATTTTTTAGGAGAGACGGGGTTTCACCATGTTAGCCAGGATGGTCTTGATCTCCTGACCTCGTGATCCACCCGTCTCGGCCTCCCAAAGTGCTGGGATTACAGGCTTGAGCCACCGCGCCTGGCCAACTGCCTGGATTTTAATCCTGGCTCTGACACTTATGAGCTTTGTGACCTTGGGGAGGTTGTTTAACCACTTGTATGACTCAGTTTGCATGTCTGTAAAGTGGGGATAATAATAGTATCTACCTCAAAGAGTTTCTGTAAAGACTAAATGAGTTATAATATGTAAAACAATGGCAGGGCACCGTTGTTCACACCTGTAATCCCAGCACTTTGGGAGGCTGAGGCGGGCAGATCACTTGAGCTCAGGAGTTCCAGACCAGCCTGGGCAACATGGCAAAACCCCATCTCTACTAAAAATACAAAGAAAATTAGCTGTGCATGGTGGTGCACCCCTGTAGTCCCAGCTACTTAGGAGGCTGAGATGGGAGGAACACCTGAGCCCAGGAGGTAGAGGCTGCAGTGAGCTGTCATTGCGCCACTGCACTCCAGAGCCCAGGGACCAGAATGAGACCCTGTCTCAAAAAATAATAATAATAAGGCCGGGCGCAGTGGCTCACGTCTGTAATCCTAGCACTTTGGGAGGCCAAGGTGGGTGGATCACCTGAGGTCAGGAGTTCGAGACCAGCCTAGCCAACATGCCAAAACCCCGTCTCTACTAGAAATACAAAAATTAGTCAGGTGTGGTGGCGCCTATAATCCCAGCCACTCAGGAGGCTGAGGCAGGAGAATCCCTTGAACCAAGGGGGTGGAGGTTCCAAGATTGCACCACTTCATTCCAGCCTGGGTGAAACAGTGAAACTCCATCATAAAAAATAATAATAACAATTATTATTATTATAAACTATTAATATTAAGAAAACAGGAAGTGATGGGGGTCCTATTTCAGAGAAAAAGTTTAATGAAAATCAATCTGAGGAGGTGAGTGAAATGAAGGAAATAAATCTTGTGATGTCTACCAAACAGAACCTACCAGGCAGAAGAAAAAGCACACAGAAAAACAGATGAGGTTGGTATGGCTTGAGCAGAATGAGTGGGTAATAGTTGTAGGGAATGTGGTAAAAGAATAGAGTTGGGCCAAATCAGCTAGAGCCTTATAGGTCATAGAAAAACCTCAGGTGGTATTCTAAGAGTGATGGGAAGTCATCAGAGGGCTTTTAGCTGAGCAGTGTCATAACCTAATGTTTAGAAGGACTATCCTGGCTGCTATGTGGAGAATAGGCTAAAAGTGGCAAGACGGCTGGTTGTTAAAAACATGTACCAGCACACTACTGGATTCAAGGTATACTAATAAATAGAAAAAGGCAAGGTGTGGGACAAAAGGCATGATATACTGCAATGTACATTTTTAAAATCTCTATATATGTGTATTTGTAATATATATGTGTGTGTATATACATATATACATTTTACACCTATATATAAACATTACATATATACATATACACAATGTATATTACATATGTATTTTCTTCATATACATATCCTATCCCTGGAAGGAAGGATATGTAAGAGACTGGTAATAGTAAGGATATGTAAGAGACTGGTAACAGTGATATTTTGAAGAAGGGAACTAGATGACAGGATTTAAAAGATTATCTTTTGCAATTTTTGAATTTTGTTCTTTGAGACAGAGTCTCGCTCTGTTGCCAGGATGGAGTGCAGTGGTGTGATCTCGGTTCACTGAAACCTCTGCCTCCCAGGTACAAGGATTCTCCTGCCTCAGCCTCCTGAGTAGCTGGGATTACAGGCGTGCACCACCACGCCCAGCTAATTTTTGTGTTTTTTAGTGGAGATGGGGTTTCTCCATGTTGACCAGGATGGTCTTGACCTCTTGTCCTTGCGATCTGCCTGCCTCGGCCCCCCAAAGTGCTGGGATTACAGGCATGAGCCACCGCGGGCAGCCTTGAATTTTGTTCTATGTGAATGTAGTACCTATTTAAAAATAGATAAATATTGTCGGACACTTGAAAAACAGAAAAAAAAAAAAAGATAAATGAACATTAAAAGGAAAAAAAAAGAATCAGAATCATTTTACCCAGATGTTAAAAAGTGGTAGTGGGCCGGGCATGGTGGCTCACGCCTGTAATCCCAGCACTTTGGGAGGCCGAGGCGGGTGGATCATGAGGTCAGGGGTTCGAGACCAACCTGACCAACATGGTGAAATCCTGTCTCCACTAAAAATACAAAAAAATTAGCTGGGTGTGGTGGCGGGCGCCTGTAATCCCAGCTAACTCAGGAGGCTGAGGCAGGAGAATTGCTTGAACCTGGGAGGCGGAGGGTGCAGTGAGCTGAGATCACACCACTGCACTCTAGCCTTGGTGACAGAGCGAGACTCCATCTCAAAACAAAACAAAACAAAACAAAAAGTGGTAGTGAAATCAAGGTTGAGGGACAGGGCTAGAACTAAAGTTCATAATGGATGGGATGCTCTATAGGAAAATACATGAATGAACATCACCCCCAAAGGTCCTAGTATGTGTTAAATAAAGAAAAGCATGGCATGGTTTCCTGATGCCTTTTTATTTCAGTGATAAGTGGACTAGTGTCAATTGGGTGTACAATTATTGTGTCATACTTTATTTCCTTGATTTTTTCTTTCTCTTTTTTTTTGAGACAGAGTCTCGCTCTGTTTCCCAGGCTGGAGTGCAGCGATGCGATCTCATCTCAATGCAACCTCCACCTCCTGGGTTCAAGTGATTCTCACACCTCAGCCACCCGTGTAGCTGGGACTACAGGTGCGTGCAACCACGCCCAGCTAATTTTTGTCGTTTTAGTAGAGACGGGGTTTTGCCATGCTGGCCAGGCTGGTCTGGAACTCTGGACCTCAAGTGATCTGCCCGCTTCAGCCTTCCAAAGTGTTGGGATTACAGGCATGAGGCACCATGCCCAGCCTTCAATTCTTTTTAACTTTAAAAAATTTTGGCCTTGTGTGATGACTCATGCCTGTAATCTCAACACTTTAAGAGATTGAGGCAGGAGGTTCGTTTGACCCCAGGAATTGGGGACAAGCCTGGGCAACACAGGGAGACCCCATCTCTATTAAAAAAAAAAAAAAAAGCCAGAGGTGGTGGCGTGGACTACCTGTGGTGCCAGCTACTTGGGAGGCTTAGGCAGGAGGATCACTTGAGTCTGGGGGCGTTGAGGCTACAGTGATGGCCTGGGGGACAGAGTGAGACCCTGTTTCAGAAGAATTGTTTCTGTTGGCTGGGCACGGTGGCTCGCGCCTGTAATCCCAGCACTTTGGGAGGCTGAGGCGGCCGGATCACGAGGTCAGGGAATCGAGACCATCCTGGCTAACACGGTGAATCCCCGTCTCTACTAAAAATACAAAAAAATTAGCTGG
>NW_016809835.1:3161650-3163646 GCF_001698545.2 Rhinopithecus bieti | reverse complement strand
AAAAAAAAAAAAAAAAAAAGTTTCTGTCACTTAAAAAATGTTTTTCTTTTTTAAAAAAGAAAAATCTTGCCCTCTGTGTACATCACTGTGTTTTCAACAATGTCTGTTTTCCTTTGTGCTGCTTGCACATCATGTTCACTTCTGCAAATTTTAACATTCTTTTTCACTTCTCTCTGGGCCCTGCTGTCTCATGTTTCGTCAACAGGAAGAAAAGCACGTCTTCATGTTTGTTTTTTTAATTTATTTGTTTGTTTGTTTGAGACGGAGTCGCGCTCTGTCGCCCAGGCTGGAGTGAAGTGGCCGGATCTCAGCTCACTGCAAGCTCCGCCTCCCGGGTTCACGCCATTCTCCTGCCTCAGTCTCCTGAGTAGCTGGGACTACAGGCGCCCGCCACCACGCCCCGCTAATTTTTTGTATTTTTAGTAGAGACGGGTTTTCACCGTGCTAGCCAGGATGGTCTCAATCTCCTGACCTCATGATCCGCCCGCCTTGGCCTTCCAACATGCTGGGATTACAGGCATGAGCCACCGCACCCGACTGTCTCCATGTTTTGTTTTATCTTCCTTGACGCTTATATTTCTGCTTTGTGTTCCTTTAATTCATGACAATGTGTTTGGTCTCAACTTTTATTAGCTCTATGGTGAGAATGCTTTATCTACTGTTTGTTTTGTGGGGGCAGGAGGTGGGTATTCCCATCTTTTCTTTTTTTTTTTAATAGTTCCTATGCTAGTTTTTATTTTATTTTAGGTCAACTTTAAATAAGGTAAGTTCTCATCTATTTACTGGAGTTTTGTGTGAGAGAGGCCAGGATGGTATTCATGGTCAGCAGAAACTCTTTTCATAAGACAGGGTTATGTGCTGCCTGTGTGAATAAACTTTACGTTTTGCTTCTCTGCAGCCTCCTCGAGGTCAGCTCCAATGGGGTGTCACAATGCAGTCTCTCCCCCTTCTCCTTCCTCAACTACAGACTACTTCCTGAAAAACATGATTAGTTTATGATATTTCTTGCTCAAATCCACTTCCTCAGCTTTTTCTTAGTACCAAACTGTCCAGAAAAGTTCCCACCACCGGAACCTCATTCCATTGTTGCAAACAAAGAGATTATTGATTTTTCATCTTAGGCTATGCATTTCACGTTAGAGTCATGTATTCTGCTGGCTCTGTACGTTTCTGTTTGATCTTCACTGCTTTTAGAAGACCTTTTTTCTACTTTAGTTTCAAATGTCTTCTAGTTGCATCAGATATAGAGTTGACATTACCGTTTCTCATTCTTCTTATTACTTTTGGGTGGCTAGGCAGTAAAGACCTACATTCTTTGCCATATTAATACCTGGATAAGATCAGAAGATCATTTTGCATTAATTCTGCCTGGCATTTAGTAGACTCTTCCAATCCAAGTCCTTCTTTAGCTCTGGGAAATGTTCTTTTTTTATTTCTTTGATAATTGTCTCCCTTTTATTCTTACAGTCCTATAGCTCTATACTGTATAATTTTAGTTATATTTATCTTCTGTGTCTCTTAATATTGCTGTAATTTTTCTTTCTTTCTTTCTTTCTTTTTTTTGAGACAAAGTCTTGCTCTGTTGCCAGGCTGGAGTGCAGTGGCGTGATCTCGGTTCACTGCAAGCTCAGCCTCCTGGGTTCACACCATTCTCCCGCCTCAGCCTCCAAGTAGCTGGGACTACAGGTGCCCACCATCTCGCCTGCTAATTTTAGTGTTTTTAGTGGAGACGGGGTTTCACTGTGTTAGCCAGGATGGTCTTGATCTCCTGACCTCATGATCTGCCCGCCTCGGCCTCTCAAAGCGCTGGGATTACAGGCTTGAGCCACTGCTCCTGGTCTATTGCTGTACTTTTCCTTTCTTTCGTTTTTTCTTTCCTTTTTTCATAAATTTTGGAAAAGTCTTGCAGCTCAGTTTTCCAACTCATTAATTGTATATTCAGCCCAAGTATTGGATTTAACAATTTTTTTTTTTTTTTTTTTTTTGAGAAGGAATC
>NW_016809835.1:3148708-3161202 GCF_001698545.2 Rhinopithecus bieti | reverse complement strand
TTTTTTTTTTTTTTTTTTTTTTTTTGAGAAGGAATCTCACTCACTCCATCACCCAGACTGGAATGCAGTGGTGCAATATCGGCTCACTGCAACCTCAGCCTCCCGGGTTCAAGCAATTCTCCTGCCTCAGCCTCCTGAGTAGCTGGGATTACAGGTGCCTGCCACCACGCCTAGGTTTTGTATTTTAAGTAGAGATGGGGTTTCACCATGTTGGCCAGGCTAGTCTTGAAATCCTGACCTCAAACAATCCACCCCCATCGGCCTCCAAAAGTGCTGGGATTACAGGCGTGAGCCACCGTGCCCAGCCGTAATATTTGAAAATTTCCATGAATTCTGGTTGTGTTTCATAGCAACTGTCTCTTGTTTCACTGTGATATGCTTTAAAGCAACTCTGAGGATATGAACTATGTTTAATTTCAAGTTTTTATCTGTTTCCATTGACTATTTATTTTTAAGTGGGCTAGTTCTATTTGTTAAATTTGGTGCTCTCTTTAATGCTCTAGGTTTCTCCAAATGTTTGTTGATTCTTGTTTTTTTTTGTTCCATTTATAGGAACAGAATTTCAGTCTAGACTGAAATTCATAGCCGGATGCATTTCCTCACTTCAAATAAGAACTCCTGTTTACCTGGCAGTGAATGCAAGTTTTGATTACAAGAATCTGCCTCATGGGATTTGGTAGGGATAGGCAGACTCTGTAGGTAACGTCTCTTCTTAGAACGGTTTCCTGACCCTCCAGGGTATTGTCCTTTTCCTCTGACCTTAGCTTACTCTGGAACAGTGGTATGTTGGTAAATGTTTGACAACCAGCTCTGGGTGGAGTAGGGGAAGTCCTAATCTGCAGCATTTCCTGATTTCCATGCAATGTAAAATCTCCCACCCTAGCCAATTTCAAGCTAGCAACGTAACATCACTGAGAGGGGAGCTGAGAAGAGATGTGCACACTAGATTCTTAAGAGACTGACTTCATTTAGCACACCATTGCTGTGGGGCTGCTGCACTATGTCAGAAAACTATACCCATGACTCTCGTCGAAGCCCAAACAATGGAGCCAGCTGCTCCAAGAGCAACTCCAGGAATTGATGGGGACTTAGGGGTATGGCTCCGTTATTTCCTCAGTTAACAAAGTACTTTGTTCCCTTGGATGGTTTTAGGCTCTTATGCCCTGCTAGATTTTTCTATCAATTCCGTGTTTTTAATTTTTTTTGAAAAATTCCTTTCTATGTTGTTTGCTGGAAGCACCTTTTCTGGTTTTCTTGTGCTACTTTGAATTTATTTTTCTATTTCTTTGTGATTTCAGTGGAATTTGGAGAAGGAACGGCAAAGCAGAAGTCCTTCTCCTATTTCATGCCTTAGCTTGTTTTTATTGGAAGTCACTTTCTCTTTCGTCTCAGAGGCTGATTTCCCTCCCATAACCAGTGATTTTCCTATAAGCTCATTATCCTGAATGATGGTTTAACTAACCAAGGCTACTGGCTGCTGAGGGGTTTCTGAGGAAACTTGGGTAGCCTGATTGAGGCCATCTGCCTCTCCACCTGGGCTCTAGTTGTGGAGTACACCACTCTGTTCGTGGAGGCCATGCACATTGGCCAAAGAGCAGCCCAGATGCAAAAGGATCCATGTGAGCATTTTCCATTTTCACAGTTCAAATAAGAGGACTTCCCACATTTATTTAGAAGGTAGTTGAAAGTGGTCAGCCGCAGATCTCCTCCATGTGACTCTTTGGTTGATGCTACTTGTACCTCAACACTTAGAAGGCCCGTTCTGGCCAGGAGCAACTTTCACTTTACTCTGGAAACATGGGCAGGTGGGCACAGAATAGAGTGAGTCTGTCCCTGAGGCAGGAACTCCTTCAGGCTAACTTTGTGACAGACACTGTTCTAAGGCTTCAGGTGAGTTAACTCATTCAGTCTTCAAGACAATCCTCTGAGGTAGGTATTATTATCATCCTTAGTTTACAGACACAGAAACTGAGACACAGAAAGGCGCTTTAGTGGTTGAGGCAGGACTGAAACTCAAGAAGTCTTGTGATAGTTGTAATGAGTTAGTCATGATGGTGGCTACCAGGTAGGTGTGTGGATAGATAGGTAGTGGCCTTTCCTCCGATGGAAAACTCCCAAAGCACTGTGAAACAGTCTGGTAGCTGTAGTTGCCGAGGTGTGTAGGGGCATCGGTGAGCTTAGCAAACTGTGTTCCAAGCCACATTAAAGAGGCAAATTTATCGCAAGCCTACCTCCTAGAGACAGAATGTATTTTCCAAAAATGGGCAAAACACTGTGTCCCATCCCACATGCTGTTCTTATAATGTAACTTTGATAGTACATTCCTATTTAGAGATGGAAGTCCATGTTTCCTCCCTTTGATGTTGGGCAGAATTGTGACTACAATGAAAATAATGCTATATGGCTTTTGAGGCTAGGTCCGAAAAGGTAATGCAATATACATATAGTTCTCTTGGAACATTTAATCTTGAAATCCGACCACCACACTGTGAAGAAGGCTGCAGCCCATGGAGAAGTTCACACAGCCAGAAACTGAGGCCCAAGGCTCACATCCCCAGCTGAGCTCCTGGCCTACAGCCAGCCCCAAGGTGCCGTCATGTGAATGAGACATTTTGAAAGTGGATCCCTCAGGCCCAGTCAAACCATTCCTGCCAATAAAATGTGGAACAGATACGTGATTCCTTTTTAAGACCTCCCCAAATAACAGATTCATAAGCAACAGTAAAGGACTGTTGTTGTTTTAAGCCACTAGGTTTCGGAGTGGTTTGTCATGTAGCCATAGATACATTCCTGGATATTACCTGCTTGTCTCCAAAAAATCCAAAACTCAGTCTAATAGGTGGCACTTTCCCTGAGGGCTCTGGCACTCATCAAATTTTCCCCATAACTTTCACCAAATTATTGAGCTGCTCCAGGAGAGGAAGAATATAAAGAGTATATTTACAATCTTCCTTTATTTCATTTATTTTAAATCTTTTTTTTTTTTTTTTTGAGATGGAGTCTCATCCTGTTGCCCAGGCTGGTGTGCAGTGGCAGAATCTTGGCTCACCGCAACCTCCATCTTGGGTTCAAGCGATTCTCCTGCCTCAGCCTCCTGAGTAGCTGGGATTACAGCATGCGTCACCACACCTGGTTAATTGTTTTTGTATTTTAGTAGAGACAGGATTTCACCATGTTGGCCAGGCTGGTCTTGAACTCCTGACCTCAAGTGATCTGCTCACCTTGGCCTCCCAAAGTGCTGGGATTACAGGTGTGAGCCACCACACCCAGCTTACCTTGAAATCTTTAACCTATTTAGAATATAGTTTAGATGAGTCATAACATAGGAATCTAACTTTATTTTGTTTCCAGCTACAACACAACAGTTAAAATTTTCATCGTTTTGCTATTGATTTAAAATATCACCTTTATCACAAATTGGGCTCCCTAAAGACAGTATTATCAAGGTAAAGTTAAGCACAAAATAAACCTATACACAGAAGGGGATAGAAAGGAAATTTGCTAATTTGACCTTCACACTAGATGGAGAAAATCTCTGCTAAAAATTCATAACCACAAACTAGGACTTACATGAATGTGCAGCCTGAGTTCATGCTACTTAAAAAAAAATCAACCAACAGTCAAGCAGAAAATGTATTTCAAAGTGGCCCTGGGTTGCTTGTATGCCAAGTAAGTAGCAGAGGCAAACATAAATTATCTCTGAACAACAATAATTTCAACACATGCCTCAAGAACTTCCACAAATAAAGTTCTAAGAAACATGAAATAAGCAAATTTAAAAATCACGAAACATAAGGAAACCAGGCACCATAAATAAAAGAGAATCACACATACAAAGAATTCAGATATTGAAATTATCAGACACAGAGTATAAACAACTATGTTGGCTGGGCGCAGTGGCTCATGCCTGTAATCCCGGCACTTTGGTAGGCCAAGGTGGGAGGATCACTTGAGGTTAGGAGTTCAAGACCAGCTTGGGCAACATGGTGTGATCCTGTCTCTAACTAAAATAAAAAACTTACCCAGGCATGGTAGCATGTGCCTGCCTAGCTACTCAGGAGGCTCTCTTGAGCCCAGTAGTTTGAGGCTGCAGCGAGCTATAATCTTATCACCGCACTCCAGCTCAGGCAACAGGGTGAGACCCTGTCTCTAAAAAGAAAAAAAAAAATTATGTTTAACATGTTTACACACAAAAAAAGAAATTGGGCCGGGCGCGGTGGCTCAAGCCTGTAATCCCAGCACTTTGGGAGGCCGAGACGGGCGGATCACGAGGTCAGGAGATCGAGACCATCCTGGCTAACACGGTGAAACCCTGTCTCTACTAAAAAAAAAAAAATACAAAACTAGCCGGGCGAGGTGGCGGGCGCCTGTAGTCCCAGCTACTCGGGAGGCTGAGGCAGGAGAATGGCGTAAACCCGGAAGGCGGAGCTTGCAGTGAGCTGAGATCCGGCCACTGCATTCCAGTCCGGGCGACAGAGCGACACTCCGCCTCAAAACAAAAACAAACAAACAAACAAACAAAAAAAAAGAAATTGAAAATAATAAGCAAGGAAATAAGAGACTATATAAAGTAACCAGATTTGAAAAAGCATCAACTAGAACTTTTAGTTCAATACGATAAAAAATTAAAGACTCAATGGAAAAATTAAGCAGAGGAATAAACAGAACTGAAGACAGAATTAGTGAACTGGAAGATAGATATCTAAAGACAGATATCTGAAGACATTGAGAAAGAGATAAAAATATTAAAAAGTGGCCAGGCCTGGTGGCTCATGCCTGTAATCCCAGCACTTTGGGAGGCCGAGGTGGGTGGATCACTTGAGGTCAGGAGTTTAAGACTAGCCTGGCCAGTGTGGTGAAACCCCGTCTCTACTAAAAACACAACAAATTAGCAGGGTGTGGTGGTAGGCACCTGTAATCCCAGCTACTCGGGAGGCTGAAACAGGAGAATTGCTTGAACCCAGGAGATAGAGGTAGCAGTGAGCCAAGATCTCACCACTGCACTCCAGTCTGGGTGACAGAGCAAGACTCTATCTATCTATCTATCTATCTATCTATCTATCTATCTATCTATCTTCCTATCTATCTATCATCTAAAAGTTATTAAAAGACAGATAACAGAGTGAGGTCTAACAAACATTTTATGATATTCCACAAGTAGACGAGAAAATATTCAATGTTTTAGAAGTGGACTGGTAAAAATTATTAATAGGTATTAATCTGCATACCTGGCAAGACCAATGTCTCCCAAGCAGGATAAATTAGAAATATTTCCACAAACAGGATAAATTGGAAGGATTTCCACACTGTTTTATGATCTTAGAAACAAAGAGAAAAGCAGATGACCTACCAAAAAAATTTTAAAAAAGGTAATTCGCTGGGCATGGTGGTTCACACCTGTAATCTCAGCACTTTGGGAGGCCGAGGTAGGCAGATCACCTGAGGTCGGGAGTTGGAAACCAGCCTGACCAACATGGAGAAATTCCGTCTCTGCTAAAAATACAAAAAAATTAGCTGGGCGTGGTGGCACATGCCTGTACTCCCAGCTACTCAGGAGGCTGAGGCAGGAGAATCGCTTGAACACAGGAGGCGGAGGTTTCGGTGAGCCAAGATCGTGCCGTTGCGCTCCAGCCTGGGCAACGATAGTGAAACTGAGTCTCAAAATAAAATAAAATAAAATAAAATAAATAAAATAAAATAAAATAAAATAAAATAAAATAAAATAAAATGTAAAAAAAGGTAATTAGATTGAGGACTGACTTCTCAACAACAATTTAAGGCTCAAGACAACGGAATGATATCTTCAATGTGCTAAGAGAAAATAAATGTCAACCTAGAATTATCTGCACAGTGAAAAGATCTTTCAAGAAAGAAAGCAGAATTAAAAAAAAATTAGGCAGGCAAAAATAGAATTTACTACAAATGGTGAAATGGTTTGGCTGTGTCCCCATTGAAATCTCATCTTGAACTGTAGTTTCCATAATCCTCATGTGTCGTGGGAGGGACCCAGTGCGAGGTAATTTAATCATGGGGGTGGTTATCCTTACGTTGTTCTTGTGATAGTTGCCATGAGACCTGATGGTTTATAAGGTTCTTTTCCCCCTTTTGCTTGGCACTTCTTCCCTGCCACCATGTGAAGAAGGACCGACTAATATAAATGGATCTTCACTAAAGACCATCCTGGCTAACACTGTGAAACCCCGTCTCTACTAAAAAATACAAAAAACTAGCCGGGCGAGGTGGCGGGCGCCTGTAGTCCCAGCTACTCAGGAGGCTGAGGCAGGAGAATGGCGTAAACCCAGGAGGCAGAGCTTGCAGTGAGCTGAGATCCGGCCACTGCACTCCAGCCCGGAAGAAAATTCTGGCCAGGTGCAGTGGCTCATGCCTGTAATCCCAACACTTTGGGAGGCTGCGGCAGATAGATCACGAGGTCACAAGTGCAAGACCAGCCTGGCCAACATGGTGAAACCTTGCCTCTACTAAAAATACAAAAATTAGACAGGTATGGTGGCCGTGCGCCTGTAGTCCCAGCTACTCGGGAGGCTGAGGCAGGAGAACTGCTTGAACCCGGGAGGCAGAGGTTGCAGTGAGCCAAGATCGTGCCACTGCACTCCAGCCTAGGCAACACAGAGAGACTCTGTCTCAAAACAAAAACAAAAAAGAAAATTCTAAAGTATGGGCTGGGCGTGGTGGCTCTTGCCTGTAATCCCAGCACTTTGGGAGGCCAAGGTGGGCAGATTACCTGAGGTCAAGAGTTCTAGACCAGCCTGGCCAATGTGGTGAAACTCCATCTCTACTAAAAATACAAAAATTACCCAGGTATGGTGGTGCACGCCTGTAGTCCCAGTAACTTGGGAGGCTGAGCCAGGAAAATTGCTTGAAGCAGGGAGATGGAGGTTGCAGTGAGGCAAGATCATGCCACTGCACTCCAGCCTGGGCGATAGAGTGAGACTCCATCTCAAAAAAAAATCCCAAAAACCAAAACCAAAAAACAACATGGAATGAGTAGAAAAGGAAGGATGATATAAATGTCAATTGGTGCTAAGTAGTTTCAGAAAAGAAAAAGGATTATAGCAGCCATCCATGGTCTCTTCCTTGCCTTGTTATTAAAATACTATATATGTTAACCAATTTTCTTTTCTCTTTCTTTCTGATGAATCAATGGTAATTCAAAAACTTAATCCTTAGAATATAAGATATCAAGGTACAGTTGATACCAGGAATTAAAAAAAAATCTATTCAGAAATCAAACTGGATTTGTTTGCTCTAGCTCTTTGAGCCCCTTTCTGAATCAAATAAATGCCCACCAAGGCTCTGAAGTCTATGGGTGGGGCAAGGAAAGTAGAGAGGAAAGAGGAGGCAGAAAAGAAGAAAACCTATGCTAAATATTACCAATTTTGACCCGAAGGAAAGTAGAGAGGAAAGAGGAGGCAGAAGAGAAGAAAAACCTATGCTAAATATTACCAATTTTGGCCTGATATAAAGCCAAAATTCCTTAAAATTACTTTCTTTGTACTGATATAAATGAATAAAGAGTGGGACAGGAAAGACCTTCCCTATAGTAGAATGCCAACTTAAAATGTAGAAAACACAATTTGGTAATCCACATAGTAATAATTGACTCAGGGCAAGAAAAATCAATAAATGCTAAAACTACTGGAGGTGTAATGAAGAAAAAAGGATACAGTATTTGCAAGTTTCAAGTATTGGCCCACAAGATATTTATTAATTGCATAGAAAGTAGTAACTTTACATTTGAGAAACATAGTAGATAGCAAAACATGGTAGAGATCAAAGTTGACATTACTAATAATGGTACAAATTGGTATGTCTCCCTTGTAGAATAGTATTTCTGCCAACAATGCATATTTCTGGATCCAATATAAAGGAAATAGTAGATGAATCAAAGTCGTGAGACATTCTACAAAACAACTGTTTTTTCCTCTTTAAAAATGTCAGTCATGAGAGACAATGGTCGAGGACTCTTTCCAGATTGGAAATGAAGAGACAAAGCCACCGGGATACAGTGAGTGACCTGGGAATTTTCTTTGCAAAGGTTGCAAATTGAGTCTTAATTTTGATCATTTTTCTATGGCTACGTAAGAGAATATATTAGGACATACAGTTTGAGGTATTTATGGATAAAGGGGCATTCTGTAACTTATTCTCAGGTGTTTCAGGGGAAAAAGAGTTGTAGTTATTAACATTTATTTCCCTGTAAAAAATTACCCCAAAACGTATAGGCTAAGAACAACAATATTTACTCAATGATATTTACCCAAGTGAATAGCTTATATATGATTGTTATAGAAACCAAGATGTTCAACAAGTAAAATGATAAACTGTAGCATATCCATATAATGGAATACAACTTAATAATAAAAAGGAATGAGCCACTGATTCATACAAAACTATATGAATCTTAAATGCATTTTGCTAAGAAACCAGATTTAAAAGGCTATATGATTCAATTTCTATGATATTGAAAAGACAAAACTATAGAGTTGGAAAACAGATCAGTGGCTTGCCAAGGAAGGGTGAGTGGTTGACTACAAAGGGCCTGTATGAAGGAATTTAGGGTGATGGAACTGTTTTGCATAGTGCTAGGGTAGTGAAGACATGTCTTGCTACATTTGTTAAAATAGAAGTTTTACTTCAAATGGATTTGAAAAATTAATCGGGAAATCGGGGGAGGTGGGAATCCAAGTATGAAATGCAGATTGAGAGAAGTGAATTTGTCATGATCTCATTGAAAGTAATGATGAAAAAAGGAGTTGACCTAAGTAACTTTGGAAAATGGTGTAATTTGAAAATTACAAAATTACAAAAATCGTGTAATTCTGAAACTACGTTTACTAGAGTTGAACAAATAAGTAAACACACTGAAGATAATTGGAGCTAGGTTTATTACTTTCAGAAAAATAAATTATAAATAAGTAAAAGTGAAGGTGGAGGGGGAAGAGATTAGAATGGATTGTAGCTGAAGATATTTGAAGTTATATTTTTTTCTACAGTAATAGAGAAATGTAGATATGTGGGTATACATGGGTTCATATACACATATTTATTTCCTTGCCCTGCACAGAGAGGACTAGAACAGTGGCAGTAGCAGTTAACTCACACAGTGGCCCGATCTTGGTTTCTAAATGGTATCCCCCAATAAAAAGAACCAGGACTTCTTAGGGAAACAGCCAATTCTATGGCTGGGGCAGGAAATATAAAAGATGAGCCTGGAGCATCATATAGTGCCAGAAAGTAAAGAAGTGACACAAAATAAAAAAGGATGGGAGTATGTCAAAAGTACACTGCTAGGTGCAATGGCATGTGCCTGCAATCCTAACTACTTCGGAGGCTGAGGCAAGAGGATCACTTGAGCCCAGTTTGAGCCCAGCCTGGGCAGAATAGCAAGACCCTGTTTCTAAAACTAGCAAACAAACAACCCCTCCCCACCGACACACACACAGAGGAACTAATCTGAAAGTGTTCCCAATAGTCTAACCCAGAACAAGCTGGGCGATGAAATAATGATAGTATTAGATTATAATCCAAAGAATACAACAAATATTCACAAATCCACACTAATATAAATTATTAAACAGATAAGAGAGAAGGAACAGTCTTCTTTAGAGAGGAATTCCAAATAGGATATGTAGATGCTCCCCCTTCCAGGAGGTGAGGTTTAATTCTTGTCCTCCAGAGTGTGGGCTGAACTTGATTAGCAGTTCAGACATTTGAAACTGATGGTATGAAGACCTTAAGGTTCTCCTCACTCTGTGATGAAGGAACAGAGAAGTCATGTGGCAGGGGGAGGGGGAAGGGGAAAGAGAGAGAAGGAGAGAGGGAGGAGACAGGGAGAGGGAGTGTATTTCCCAAAAGAGGAAGAGGGGAGAGGGAGAGGGAGACTGAGCTGGGAGATGCAGAAAGGGCCAGATGACACAGAAACCTGTGAAAATTTGATAGGCCCAAAAGAACTATAAGAAACAAACAATCTTACTATGTCAAGTATTTCTGCAAAGTATTGGGAGCAGAGGTTGGAGAATATATGTTTAAAGGACCTTGAGATTAAAGGAAATAAAGATATCTAAAAGGTAGGAGAAGGTCTTAGGTAACTTTGAATTTACATATACAGGTTTTTTATGTTTCCTAAGAAGAAGATAGAAGCTTTCTGAGGTATCTGTGAATCTTCCTATTCAACAAAATCGTTTTTATTGGGTCCGAGTGTGGTGGCTCACGCCTGTAATCCCAGCACTTTGGGAGGCTGAGGTGAGTGTATCACTTGAGGTCAGGAGTTTGAGGCCAGTCTGGCCAACATGGTGAAACACCATCTCCACTAAAAATATTTAAAAATGAGCCGGTGTGGTGGCGCACGCCTGTAATTCCAGCTACTCAGGAGGCTGAGCCAGGAGAATCACTCGAACCCGGGAGGCAGAGGTTGTAGTGAGCTGAGATCGCGCCACTGTACTCCAGCCTCAGTGACAGAGTGAGATTACATCTCCAAAAAAAATTTTTTAAAAATTGGTACATTATTATTCAATATTAAATACAAAGCTACAGGAATTTAACTTTCAGTCACAAAACAAATGCGCTGCAGACAGAAAATGGATTAGTTGAACAGTAAATGTATTAGTAATACCACACATCCCACCATTTAGTACAAACTTCTGGTAGACAGAAAAATTTGAAGTAGCCATCTATTTTTCTTTTCTTTTCTTTTTTTCTTTTGCCAGATTTGCAAGTAAGATTAAATTGGTGGCTTTGGAAGATTAGAAAAAGTAACAATGCCAAATAAAACTTTCTTCTGACAATATGATGATATAACTGGAATGGCAATTCCTATCAGAAAGCCACAGAAGATAGCTTAGTACTGATCTCTGGTACAGCAGAAAGCCTGAAAAATAGATATTAAATAACTCCACTTAGCTGGTTGCCAACGAACACTTGAGGAGCTCCTGTCTTTATTAATCATCTTTAATTTGGGATTATGACAGTTCATTCCTTCGGCTGATGAAACTGTAAGACTTAACCAAATTAGATACTGGGTTAGGGACTAGTGGGCACCTTGTTCCTTCATTAAACCTAAGTGAGTCTTAACGGAATGTTTCTCTTGTTTCTTTCCCACCCCCGATGTGTGAGCCAAATCAGAGTGGGGAAATGCTCCCCACACCAACAGTGTGCAGTCTTGACTACCATCATCAGGACTCTATGTTGTGGCATAGCAAACCTCACCATCAGACAGCAACAAGCAACCATACACAGATATATCAGGCCTTTGCACAATAATCACCTGTATCGGTCTGATACTTGAGCTCCGTGTTGGTAACAACTTACCTAAAAACGGGTGGCAGTGGCAGTATTTTTGTTAAAGCATGTGCTCTTGAGTCACACTGACCAATTATTTGGGTTCAAATCCTGGTTTCATTACATATGACTTATTTGCTTCTCTGTGAGCCAGGAATAATAGAACTTACCTCAGAGGCTGTTAAGATTAAATGAGTTAATATACATAAAACACTTAGACATGTCCTCATTCATTCAATAAATATTTACTGAGCATTTATTTTGTTTCAGGAATTGTTCAGGGCACTGGAGATACTTGAGCAAACAAATTACACAAAGCCTCCGATATCTTGTGAAGTGTACATGCTATTTTGTTATTGTTGGTTAAAACGGAACTTCAATTTCCCAAGAACTCTCTGGGTCCTTGCTAACTCAAAGTGAGTGAGGTCCATAAACAAACAATGAGGCATCACATGGGAGCTTGTGAGAAATGCACAATCTCAGGACCAATCCAGACTTAAAGAATCAAGAGATGCATTTTCACAAGATTCTCAGGAGACCCACATGTACATTAACGTTTGAAATGTCCTGTCTATATCATAAACCCTGTACTTGGACTTAAGGAAATATCTTGAAGGTTTCCTGCATTCCAAGGTGAGAATAGCACTGAAATTTTAAAACTGCTCTAAAAAATGTTTTCAAGATTATTTTCATGTAAAAATGCATGTTGAAGTGACCTTAAGAGGTAGAAATATGCTTATTATATATACATACCTTACATTCCTATAAAATACTGTTCCGATACTAGCATTCCAGAGTTAATCTAGGTAAATGGCTCCCTCTAATGGAAATATTTTGATTTATACGTCACTGGGTATAGCTTAAGCTTAGAGTCGTAAGAGAATCTCAAGAAAAATAAAACTCATTTTAAGAATCTTAAGGAAAATGTGCATGCCCACAAGGGATGAATGAAGGATGAAGTTTAACAAAAAAAGAAATGCTTGTAAAATCCTAGCATACAGGGGACAGACTTAGTAACCTTCAATTCCTTTCTTTTCACATATAAAGAGTGGGCCTTCAAACAAGTGCTAACTTTTAAACTGTAAGGAAGTGTTAAGAAGAGAGCATCGCTAAGAATGATGGTTTCCAGCTGCATCCATGTCCCTACAAAGGACGCAAACTCATCCGTTTTTATGGCTGCATAGTATTCCATGGTG
>NW_016809835.1:3143776-3146132 GCF_001698545.2 Rhinopithecus bieti | reverse complement strand
GATATAAATGATGAATTGATGGGTGCTGACGAGTTGATGGGTGCAGCACACCAACATGGCATAAGTATACATATGTAACAAACCTGCACGTTATGCACATGTACCCTAGAACTTAAAGTATAATAAAAAAATTGAAAAAAAAAAAAAAAAAAAAAAAGAAGAGAGCATCTCAGATATACTTCTCTAGTTGGGAATATGTGCCTTCAAAGTGAAAAAGTGAAAGTACTTAGGGAATTTTGTCAGTAAAGATGGTAAAATTTCAATGGTAAGAACATCAATTACTTTTGCACCAACCTAATATATTATCTGTCCTTGTAGATATTTAATACTTGAGTTTAACAACAAAAGCTCTTACGCTCTTTAGTTCCCAAGAATACTGGATTGAAATGATCTTAAGTTAACACATCATATGCTAAGTGTTGTTATAAACTTGCCTTTTTAGGATGGGCATGGTGGCTCATGCCTGTAATCCCAGCACTTTGGAAGGCCGAGGCAGGTGAATCACCTGAGGTCAGGAGTTCGAGACTAGCTGGGCCAACAGGGTGAAACCCTGTCTCTGCTATTTAAATAAAAAAAAAAAAAATTAGCTGGGCATGCTGGCGGGCACCTGTAATCCCAGCTACTCCGGAGGCTGAGGCAGGAGAATCGCTAAAACGGGGAGGCAGAGGTTGCAGTGAGCCAAGATTGTGCCATTGCTCTCCAGCCTGGGTGACAAGAGCAAAACTCCATCTCAAACAAAACAAAACAAAACAATCAAAAACAAAAAAACTGCCTTTTTTCTCAGTCCTAGTTTTATTATAAAAGGTGAACTTGCTAAAAAAAAAAATAAAGATATGTTGCCATTGCATGGTAAGCAAATAGGTCTTCTCTGGTGCAATGAAGTTATGTGTGAAATGAGTATTTATGTACCATTTAAAGAATAAGAATATCCATGTGCCCACCACCCAGGTGCACAGATGTTCATGATTGTATTCTCAGCTCTGCTTCAAAGACGTAACCATCTTAATTTTGTATTATACATGTATACATGCATCACTATGTATTTTTTGTTAAACTTCAATATAAATGGCTTCTCTTTAGGTACAGAATTGAGACTGGCTTTTTTGGCCAAGCTCAATTTTAAAAATTCACCCATTCTTTCGGGCATTTGGTTTATTCCTTTTTGTTTTTTTGCTATTACAATGCAGATATACATTCTTGTTTCCTGGCACATATGTCAAGTTATTCTAAGGCATATATACACTGTACACATACCTTGGCGGTAGAACACAGGTCTGGGGTAGGCATAGGTTTTAGCCTATGCAAGTGTTCAACCTTACTGGATAATGGTAAATTGGTTTCCAAAGTAGTTGGACTAAATCACCAGTGTAAGTTTCTATTCCTCCATCATTCATCCTAACAACTGATAGCAACTGAGTTTTCAATTTTTGCCAGTTCCGACAATGTGAAGATATTTAGCACCTTTCTGTTTATTTATGAGCTATCATGCAGGTTACTCAGGGGATGATTTATAGGTCAAACTATATATATACACACACATGTATTTTAAATATATTAGTGATTTATGTTTCCTTCATGTTGTACTAATTTGCTCCTACTAGTGATGTATGAATGTCTTTCTGTATTCCCTAGGTAAGAGTATGTCCTCAAGCCTCTTTCACCTTTGTTAATGTGTATGTGACCTATTAAATTTCAGTTGATTGGGGTGACTATCTTTAAAACTTATTGCCTACTTTTCTATTGGGCCATCCTGACTTGTAGTGTTTTATAGTTTAGAAAGTTACCATTTTCTGTGAAAGGAGTCTGTCAAGTTTTTCCCAAGCTTTACTGTCATGCAGACTTTTTTTTTTTTTTTTTTTTTTTTGAGACAGGGTGTCATTCTGCTGTCCATTCTGGAGTGCAGTGGCATGATCACAGCTCAGTGCAATCTTCAACTTCTAGGCTCAAGTGATCCTCCCCAACCAGCCTCCCAAAAGTAGCTAGGACCACAGGTGTGCAATACTATGCTCGGCTTTTACTTTTTGTAGAGATGGGCATCTCCCTAAGTCACCCAGGCTGGTCTTGAACTCCTGGGCTTAAGCAATCCTCCTAACTTGTCCAACCAAAGTGCCACAACGCCCAGGTAATTTTTGTATTTTTTGTAGAGATGGGGTTTCACCATGCTGCCCAGGCTAGTCTCGAACTCCTGAGCTCAAGATCCACCTGCCTTGGCCTCCCAAGGTGCTGAGATTACAGGCATGAGCCAATGCACCTGGCCTTTTAAAAATTATAATACTTTGGGCCGGGCGCGGTGGCTCAAGCCTGTAATCCCAGCACTTTGGGAGGCCAAGACGGGCGGATCACGAGGTCAGGAGAT
>NW_016809835.1:3123313-3143569 GCF_001698545.2 Rhinopithecus bieti | reverse complement strand
AAAAAACCAAACTAAAAAAAAAAAAAAAAAAAAAAAAAAAAAAAAAAAAAAAAAAAAACCGAGCCGGGCGAGGTGGCAGGCGCCTGTAGTCCCAGCTACTCGGGAGGCTGAGGCAGGAGAATGTCGTAAACCCAGGAGGTGGAGCTTGCAGTGAGCTGAGATCTGGCCACTGCACTCCAGCCCGGGCGACAGAGCGAGACTCCGTCTCAAAAAAATAAAAATAAAAAAATACATAAATAAAAAAAATAAAAATTATAATACTTTGAAGTGCCATAAAATAGTTTCCAAATATATTAGTGTATTTAAATGTTTCTAAACTTAGTTCTGCCAAGCTGCTTATTCATGCATCGTAAATTCCTGAAGCCATAATTTAAAAGAATGTCAAACTGGCATTGTCCCACACTCATTACTGTTTTAAACATTTTTTCTGCCTTGCCTTTTTCATATGAACTCTAAAATAATCTCATCTAATTACAAAAACTTGTTGCTCATCTTTTTTGGGGGGATGGTGTTTTATTTTGAATGTAGACACTACAAGCTGGTAATATTCAAGGTAGTAATCTGGCCACTTTGGCCTGTTTATTCACTCTTCATAAGCTTCCAAATTTCTTGAACAACTGTTTTAAAGAAACAAAGCCACGGAATTTGGCCTTGAGGAAAACAGAAGCCTAAGCTTTGTAGGAACCTAGGAGAGTAAGGAGATGGCTCTCATTCTACATCTCCCATAGCCATACAAAAATCTACCAAAATAATGACCTTCATACTATAAATGTAATTCTCACTGCAGACAATATACATCAGAATACTACGCTCCTTTGATTTTTAGTCAGCTCTCAGACTTTAATGTTGAGTGCTACAGGGTTAGTCCCTACCATCTTTAATTGTTTCAGTCCTCAGATGATGTTCTTGTTCAGTGATTTGAAACAGTATTTATACAGCAACTTCCAGCTTTCCATCTTTAGTCAGGTTATCTCCCTGAACTCCCACTGCCTACTCTACTTCTCGTGGGTGTCTCAAACCAAATGCCAGATCTTCCCTACTTTGGTTAAGGTAAATTCCACCCTTCCAGCTGCTCAAATCAGGCCAAAAGTCTTAAGAGCCATTTGTGATTCTTCTCTTCACAACCCAAACCCAGTATGTTGGCAAATGTTGATTCCTCCTCAAAACATATCCAGCCACTTTTCACCTTCCCCACTACCACTCTGATTCAAGCCACTGATAACTCTTCCCTGTTCATAATAGCATTCCCTAAAGGGTCTACTTGCTTTGACCTTTGTGCTATAGTCTATTTT
This sequence comes from Rhinopithecus bieti, assembly GCF_001698545.2. Lineage (NCBI taxonomy): Eukaryota > Metazoa > Chordata > Mammalia > Primates > Cercopithecidae > Rhinopithecus > Rhinopithecus bieti. The sequence continues at coordinate 3,142,277 of NW_016809835.1, read as the reverse complement.
CAATTACATCACTTTTCTAACCCAAAACCCTACAATGGCCCTTTACTTCATTCACATGTAACACCTATACCATGTGGCCTTCCAGTTACCTCTTAGATCTAATCTACTCTTCTCCCTTACTTTGGGTGCTCAAATTAGAACCCTCTCATTTATTTCACATAAACGCATTACAGTTCTTGGGACATCTGTCTTTATTGTTCCCTTTACCTGAAATACTCTTCCTCAGACATCCATCATTTCTTCAGCTTTTTGCTCATATGGCACCCTCTCATACCTACCTCCTTACTCCATTCAAAAAAGCAACCTCCTACACTATCATCACCTTCCATCTCCTTCTTTCCTTATGGGCACTTGCCACCATTAACACACTACTATCTGTCTCCCTAAAAGAGAATGTGAAGCTCCATGAGATCATGGAACACTGACTGCAATATAAGACTCAAACAACTGTTAAATATGTAATATAAAAACCTAGATTTTGTATGTAAAATTTCCTAAAGTTAGAAAATCATGCTATTAAATCACAACTTACAGCACACGACAGAATCCACTGAAGTTGGTGCTGGATATGAAAATTAGTACAATTTAACTGAAAGGTAATTTGACTACACCAACTACCTTTGACCTGCTAGTTTCACTAAGAAATCGCTACAGATGTTTGCAAACATTTAAGCATTGTGACTCTCACTACAACTTTATTTCTAAGAGTGAAAAATTAGCAGTAACTTTGGAATGGCCAACAACAGTAAGATAGTTGCATAAATTGCTTATAGAATAATACGTAGGTGTGTCAATGTATATTAAACAATTCTGGGTATAACTAAAAACACAAACTCACCATATATTTATGTATGTACACAGGAATATTAGCAGTTATCACTAGTTAGTTCTATTACTATTCATTTAACTGTTCACTTGTCTTTCTTAAAATTGTTTCAAGTTCTTCAAGAAGTAACACAAAGCTTGAAAAGAACACTTAAGATTTAAAACATCAGCGTAAGACTGCCATCACATGCATATAAATGAATTGACTGGCACAAAAACCTAAAGGGTCTCAGTGTAACAACTCTTCTCGGTATTGCTCTTGCCAATGGTTTAGAAATTTACAAACTGTGGCCGGGGTGGTGGCTCACACCTGTAATCCCAGCGCTTTGGGAGGCAAAGATGGGCGTATCACTTGAGGTCAGGAGTTTGAGACCTGCCTGGCAAACATGGCCAAACTCTGTCACCTAGGAGGTGGAAGTTGCAGGGAGCGGATATTGTGCCACTGAAGACTGGGAGACACAGCGAGATTCCTCTCAATTAAAAAAAAATTTACAATTTGTAATGTGTAAATTATTTGTGTCTATCTAAATACTGGAGATGTTTCAGGAGGTTCTTAAACTTTTACATCAAATTAACACAAGACTCAGAAATTAAGAATTTAAAAAATGACAGAGCTTTGGCAATTCCATATTCCACTGTGTAGTACACAAAGGAAATTAAAAGTTAGCTGTGTAGATCCTACTGCCACTTTTCCAATCATTCTTAAAGAATCACGTGAAATTGTGGAGTCATACTGATTATGCACTCATTACAAGAATGCCCACCAGTCTAAAAATTGTTAAGCCAGCCTTACTCATTTATCATTAAGATGATTTAATCACCTGAGCTGAGAAGAAAAAGATCATTTGCATAAAATGGGTAGGGCTTTAGTGTCACTAAAATATTGACGACTTAGAAAAGACTTTTGGTTTCTAATCTTGAACAAGAATTAGGCTGATTTTAATTATCTTTTCCCCACAACCTAAGTCCTAAAATTCTGGAATATTAATCTCTTCAGGATGTGTTTTAGAACATGATATCTAAGTTCCAATATTCTTTTCTTGTTAATGCAACAGAAGTATATCAAATATTTTCATGGCCAGGTAACAAAGAAAAAGAAACCCAAGTCTCATTTCTCTTAAAAGTTTTTGCATTGTACTGATGTAATCTTAGGCTCTTTCCTGTTCTAAATCTCAGATAAAAGACGATGACAAGGCTGGGCGTGGTGGCTCACACCTGTAATCCCAACACTTTGAGGCCAAGGAAGGTGGATCACCTAAGGTCAGGAGTCCGAGACTAGCCTGGCCAACATGGTGAAACCCCATCTTTATTAAAAATATAAAAATTAGCCGGGCGCAATGGCGCATGCCTGTAATCCCAACTACTTGGGAAGCTGAGGCAGGAGAATCGTTTGAACCAGGGAGGCAGAGGTTGCCGTGAGACGAGACTACACCACTGCACTCCAGCCTGGGCAACAGAGGAAGACTGGGTCTCAAAAACAACAACAACAAAAACCATATGACAGTTATGCACACATATTCCCTGAAATATGTTAATATACATTTAATTAGTAACATGCAACTATATTAATGGATTACAACCTGAAGAAAAAATTACTTTTATAAGTGTTAATTCCAAAATTACAAATCTTAATTGTTTGAAGGATATACAGGAAGGCTTAACAGGACATACATTCATACACACTCATGCAATTTATCCTTACATCAACATTTTATATTCACAATTTCACCTTTAATTCCCTTTTTACACAATAGTAATCTCCCCCATCCTGAAGCAGCTGAACCTAGAATCAACTGTTTAAAACACATCGAGTTAAGTTAAAATGTGGAAAACAGGTTTTTACTATACTATGCAAATAAGAAAACACTTGTTTTAAGAAATAAATGATGTTCAACAACAAAAGTGTACTAATGTGTAAGCTAAGGAAAAAAACCAACCAAACAAAACAAAACCTCAAACTAAAACAAGGAAAAAAACTCCCAAAACATAAGGCTTATCTAGATCCAAAATGGGGTAAGAGGGAAAAAGAAAACTCATTTCCTTTCATTAAAAATCAGAGTGCAACATCTATAGTTAAACAACTTTATTAACATAGTCAAGCAGTGATTAACATTCACATCTATTATGTCACATCATACAAATGTAAATACAAAATTACTACAGTACAATATATATTCTCTGCATGATCCAAAATATTTGGTGGCCCCAAAAAACTCTCTTTAAAATTCAGCAGCTTATCAAAAATTAAAACCGTATTCTATTTAAAATGGAGATCTGTTAGCACAGAGTTAGACTTCAAGAAATATCAATTTAGTACAGTTTGAGAAGTTGCAGGAGGATATGTTTGAAGGACACATTCTAACATAGTGTGGCAGGTACACGAAACATCAGATTTAAAGCTTTTAAGCATAACTCATACAACCTAAGTTGTCAGCAGAAAGATCCAGTTATTTATAACTAAAGCTAATGCTACTAAATTATTGCACCCAATGTTAACATATTAAGTGTAAAACTGTTTTGTAATATGAAGTCATTTACCACGTTTAAACACCTCTTCTCACAAGATGATAATCTATTAAGTAAAACTAATCATACAGTATTGTCTAATTATTGTCTCCATAAAAATCACCCAAGCTCAATTTGCTTATATATCCATAAAGGAAAACAACAACAAAGTAGTATGCGGAAAGTACAGTGGAACCCCTTTATGAGGCCGATATTAGAAGGGGACCAACACTGCCTTATAGGCTAACCATATTATAATAGGCTTTCAGAAAGATGTAAGACCTGCGAAATAGCTAATCTTGAATAATACCAAGCCACAGTATAAGGAAATTCTATGGTAGATAAACAAAAATTGCAATAAAAGGAAAAACTGCTCTTCTTATTAGTGATACATTGCTTGGCAAATAGATTTGGCTTGGTTTTAAAATGTACAAGAGGTGAAAAAAAATCACCATTTTAACTTCTTTCAAAGTCATGCATACATTCAGCTATTATGCATCTTTTAAAAAACAAAATACATTCTGGAATACAAACCACAATGAACAATTGTGTAATTTAAATGTGTACCTTTAAAATTAATATGTATAATAACTAGGCATAAAGAATTATCTACGTAAATAATGCTAATGGGTGAAAGATCTACATAAGATTGAGAAAACTAGTCACAACTCACCTGGAAAGCCTAAAGGTGAATAAAACTAACTTTTATGTAAAATTTAATTTTAGAGAGGCATTAGAAGTATCTCCACATTTAATACAGTATAAAACGCACTACGTTGGTATACAATGCTATATTGCATGGTATTATTACCAGATAATATTGTTAACAACACAGCTCATTATTGATCTGACCTTTCATTTAGATTATCCCAGGCCCATAACTATCTGAAGACCAGTTTTCTTAAAGGTTCCAAGGCCTACACTTCATTAACAATACTAGTACCAACAGTTAGTTTCCCCGCCTTGTATTATTTGCAAAAATAATTCAGTAAGCAAAGCTGTGTGTGTTTTAAAGTACTATCAAAGGAAGGACTTAAATTGCAGTTATGCATGATACACTCTTCCCCTTGGAAGAATGCTTTTGCACCATTATCTGTTAATACATTCAATATGAATAATATAGATTAACCATATGAAGCAAAAAAACACTTTTTCCTCATGGCAAAGGACTTAAATTTAGACTAAAGAGTTTAAGATGTAATTAATTTATTTCTGGCTTTTCTGCTAGGCAGAATAATTTTATATAGGGGAAAAAAATGTCCACTTTCCTATTTGAGAGTTTGAAGAAAATGAGGACCAAATGTAGCTCATTTTCAGGTAAACCTGCACGCAAAAGGCTTGTCAGGAGGGCTTTACACCACCCCAGCCTGCTAGAATATTAGGAAAAAAAATCAGACTAAATGGAAAGAGTCTCAATGAAATACACTAAAAAACAAAGAATGTAAGTAGGATGACCCTTTATAAGCATGTCACCAAAGCAAAAACAATACAAGAGTATTCACCTGAGATAAAACTTGTATCTGAATATTTTATAACTGAGTAGACAAAGCATTTCAAGAGGAAAGTCCATTGAAATTAGTTTAAAATACACATCTGATCCTATTTTACAATATATGCAATTTAAGCAATTCAGATGAAAAAGTCTTAACCAAAAAAATCACAGTGTTTATCAATATGTTAATTACAAAATGTATGCTACTTGTTTTGTTTTTAAGATGTAATGGCTTGGTTGTTTTAAAATCTATTCTTCTGAAATCTAACTTGCGTAACAAAATCAAGTAGCAATAATGTAAAGCATCAGAACTGGCTCTTAAAAGATTATTTACATGTTGATTATTTGGGAAATAACCAACCAAAAAATATAAAAAAGTGATTTTTTTTTTAACACAGTATGAAGTCATTGAAGAGATTAGACAATACAAAAAGCAAAATTCTTTCCTGAATAAATGAATACCTGTGTCACTAAGTTCACTCACTAATGGACTGCAACATGGAACTGCCAAACATGCATTTAAGTTATATTAATTACACTTTCTGTTTCCAACTTAGGTTGATCAGCAGCTTTGTTCTGTTAGAATCCTTCAAAGAGAGAAGCTCAAACAGGAAAAAGAAGGCATATATAAAACAGTAAACACTGACCTCCTGAGGTTCCTACAACATAAAAATATTCAAGTAGAAAATCTACATCACTTAGCAGCGGCTATTTCTGTAGTTGAGCACACTAACAGCGTTTTAGTGTGTAAGGAGCAGATGAAGTAAGCCGTGCTTTAAGCATGCCAAGAGGCAGAAACACTGGAATGTAACAAAGACAAACTCACAATTTCATAGACATTCAGTCAACATTCAAAACTATTAAGACTACACCACAAGAATTAAGTTGCTTTATATATATCCCATGATGTATTAGGTTTTATCAGAATAAATGCTAAATCAGAGCTTACCTCAAAAGATAACTTAAATGGCTTCTGCAAATTCCTGTTCTACACTATGTATCTGAAATATAAATTAGGAAGAAACAATAACCTCAAGGGGAAAAATACACAAAAAATTCCAATACAAATTCAGGTTGCCAGTCATATTTACCTAATTTTATTATTTTCAAATTAAATTTCATTTAAATTAAAAAAATGTCAAGTGACTACAAAACTGGGTGCATTTTTAATAGTGTTATTCATCTGTCTAATTGGAAACTAATTTTTAACCAGACAGGTGACAATATTGCCTTTAGTCAGTACAGAATTGTCAACCACAGGTTCAAATAACTTTACTGAAGATTGTTTTTATGTGTTTTACGTTAAATTTGGTCATTTCAATTTAAAATATTATCTATTCCAGAATATTAAACTAGCTCTCATATTATTCTAAGTATTTGAAACACTACAGAATATCACTATAATCTAAGAATAAAACAGCTACTCTACTCAGTTAGTAAAGACTAACAGGGAGGAAAATTTTGAGCCCCCAGTGAAGCAATGGTACTAGAAAGCAAAATGCTGTATACCCTCTGAATCCAACTTATAATTTTAAAAATATTAGGCACTATAAAATAATTTAATTTCAGGCTCTACAGACTGAAATTTGCAAAGCCAAAGTAGAGGAAAGGTGAAAGAACGTGTTAAAACAAAACAAAACAAAACAAAACAAAACAATACACACACACACATAATAACAAAAACCTTTCTGCATGCTACCATGCATTTGAAATTTTTGAAACAGTATAAATTCACACGCACACAGCTCAAACTTCAGTGCAATGGCTGTATCATTCAACACTTTTAGAGAATAGAACCATGCAAAGAGGAGCAACTGCTTATAAAAATGGTTATTCAGTATTTATTCTGCAATGCGAAGGTGACAAACTAAAATATAAAAAGGCTGTTATGGCTTAACATTTTGTTGCAGATTAAATATGCAGCATTGAAAATGGAAAGGCGTGGCTTCATCTCTGACCAGCAGAGTTAAAAGAAAATCTCTCCATTTTCCTTCATCATGGGATACACTGTTCAGGCAATCCAAATTAATAAAGACTTGCACTTTCATATGAACACAAGATCAAGTGTACCAGTTAGGTTTTCACATTCACAGTATATAAGAAAATACACATGGAAGGAAAAGTAAAGGGTTAACTTAACAAGGATTTATTCACAGGAATACATGTAAGTAGAGAAAAATAACAGAAAAGCTAAACAAATGAAATGAAGAGGATCCAAACCAACTTTCACTCTGTAGCTTTTAACTTGCACCCTGTGTGCATATATCTAGGGCACAGAGGGCCACCAACATGCGCCAAAATACAGTGTAGGAACCCTGCATTACATCCATTAACTTAAACATATCTTTAAGATCATGCTTTGAACAAAAAAGGGAAGCTTAGAAGGCAGTATGTTGAGTGGGAATAAACATTGAAATATAGCAATCATTTTTCAACTTCTACAATTGTCTTTATGTGCCAACTAACATTTGTGCAGCCTTTTACAGATCTTTTACCATGTAATTTAAATTTTAGAAGTTTTGATAAAATCACTAGTAGTATATAACCATGCAGAAAGCACATCACACTGACAGCACGGAGGCAAAGATTTTGCACAGGTATATCAGCTTTCCACATTGTGCAGGTTACACACAATACAATATCAATCTTATTCCTAACAGATCCTAAAAAAGATATTTCAAGGCCTACCTGTAACTACAGTACTTTATATATCTATATTCTTAATAAAAAATAAAATCCACAAATCTTAAAAAGGAACTTTAAATGCAGGGCTATATTGAATTGGTAAACTGCAACACAAACTGGCGCAACATAGGTAAATGAATACCAATCTCACTCTATGTGATGCAAGCATGCTACTTTCCCACTAATTTAAATTACTTTCAACCACTATGAGCCAGAATGCATGCCTGAACCTTAAACTGCACTTTAAAAAATAACATCTTGGCCTAGAAATTAAATCTAATGAAGTATAACCATCAAATTATATCTGCTACATTAATGTTCAATGCAAAATTAAGATGTCATCTTTAGTTTGATATGCCCAACCCCATTTATTCCTCCCTCCCTGCCCATCCCAAAAAATGTAAAAGGAGTGACTCATTTGGCATTTCACAGGGTGCTTCATTGTTTGTTTGTTTTGCTTTATTTCCAACTTTTTTGGGGTACCTTAAATTGTAACTTCCAAGAACCTGCTTCTACTATGGGAAGGCAAGCTGATTTTAACTATATTAGTTTTGTTTGTGTAGTTCTTCACCAACATGCAAAATAAGGCCCCATCATGTGGGAAAACTTATATAAAAAAACTTTAAATTAAAAAAAAAAAGCTTCTTTACTATTTGTAACTCCCATTCTTAGGTTTCCTTTATTGTGCGCTGTAGAATTGTTCCTCTTTCTTGTCCCTAGGCATCATTTATATGGTTCTTGTTTTGGTACAATTCCCCATAATATTCCACAATGTACTGTTTTGTGAGTAGACTGAATAGATTTTTTTTTTTTTTTTTTTTTTTTGCTTCTTCACATCCACTGCGGAGTTGTAACTGGAGACATATTTCCACCCACAAAGGCTCCAGATGTTAAAACGTTTCCCAACATCGACTTAATACAGTGACGGCAACACCTCCCTCCCGCCCCTCCCAGTAGGGTTGGGATTGTACTGTATTCCCTACTGGTTTACCCTTCCCCCCTGTAAAGGGTAACATTTTCCCTGGGTGCAGAGGCTCCCTCATAGTCTCCAAGACTGAAGGACCTATAAGAAAAAGAACAAAAACAATTTTATCTTTAACAATCGTTTGTCTTTCAAAGCCAGCGGAACACAAAATTAATCAAGTAAGAATACTATCTTTACCCATAAAGAAAATGAGAAGTTTGAACAAATTGCCTAAGATCATGTTAGTCACTTATAACTACACTGCTTCCTTCTCTTATGGTGCTGAATTGTGCTGCATCAGGTATGAAAGTGAGGCCAAGCTGGGTAGCAGAGTTGTATAGACAGGCGTACAACACTTTTGTATAGATGAAATACGGCTTGTATGATGCTATTAGTCTAATTCTTTATCCCCTTTTGCAAAATGGGACCCAATGGGAACTGGTTATTTATTATATAACAAGTGGTCTTACTTTCTTGAAAATTAAGTAGCACTTTCTTTAGGACAACCCTCAGAATGAAAACACCATTCTCCCCCCCCAGTATTCTCAATATTAAGCAAACAAAAATTCAACCTATCAAAACACAAAGGAGCATTTGTTATTTGGGGCTGTCTGATATTTTAGCCTAGAAGGCACTAGAAGTGTTCATTACCACAGTAGGGTTACTACATTCAGTAAATATCAAAAAACAAATTCTACATAAAAAAAGAGAGAAAAGCAAATTTAACATTCATTTATTTATTCTGGAGATAGCACCTTGCTCTGTCACCCAGGCTGGAATGCAGTGGGGTGAATATGGCTCACTGAAGCCCCAACCTCCTGGGCTCAAGCAAATCTCCTGCTTCAGCCTCCTGAGTAGCTGGGACCATAGGTGCATACCACCATGTCCAGCTAATTTTTTTCTTTTTAATTTTTTTCATAGAGATGGAGGTCTCATCATGTTGCCCAGGCAGGTCTCAAACTCCTGGACTCAAGCAATGCTCCCACCTCAGCCTCCCAAAATGCTGGAATTACAGATGGGGGCCATTACACCCTGCCTACACTTGCCTTCCTGATGTTCCTAATTCTCATTCTGATCCTATTTCACTTGGTCATTTCCACTTTCTTCCAGTCACTTGGTTTTCCTGGTAAGACCTTTTTTCTATGCTAAACAGTTTTAATGATAAAAAGGATATTAAGAAGTAAGGTAAGATTACTGGGAGATTAAACTGTTACCTGATAGTGGTCCTTTTACAAACAGAACTCTACTACCCACTGATGCCAAATTTTGGCCATTTATGAACTTTCATGTGAATTCACAGAGGGCAGTTAATCCATCTGTGTAGAAATACAAGCAACCCACCCCCCTTTTCTCCTGCCTCTGAAGAAAGGGAAGAGGGGTATAAAAAGGCAGGAATAAAAGATACTGATCTATTTTTAGCTCTAATTACAAAATCAAGAACTATTTCATACCTTGCCTTAGAACACTTGATTCATAATTGGTGATGAGACCACAGAGGTAATAAACCTGAAAGTGCTTCAGTTAAGTAATTTTATTTTCTATTTATTTGAGATGGAGTCTCGCTCTGTCCCCCAGGCTGGAGTGCAGTGGCACGATCTTGGCTCACTGCAACCCCCATCTTCCAGGTTCAAACAATATTCCCACCTCAGCCTCCTGAGTAGCAGGGACTACACGAACATGCCACCACACGTGGCTAACTTTTGTATTCTTAGTAGAGGTGGGTTTTCACCATGTTGGCCAGGCTGGTCTCAAACTCCTGACCTCAAATGAACCACCCGCCTTGGCCTCCCCAAGTGCTGGGATTACAGGCACGAGCCACCATGCCTGGCCCACTTAACTAATTTTAAATTAAAGCGCAAGACAGAATGATATGAGGCTATGTTTTATTCAACCTCTATAGAAAACAAATAGCTTTTTATTCTATTTAGTAGTTTGAAATGATAGCCCTAACAAAATTTTCTTCATCCTGAAAATTTCCAAACTTCTTATAACTTACCCCTAATTTTGGGACTGCAGCTTAAGTGTATTAGATTAAACACCATAAAAAGCTGCAAGACGCTCTTTTAAGGGAAGAGGAAACTGGTCAGAGAAACGCCTCCAATTTTCATCGCCAACTTGATTTTTAAATCCATGAAGGATCTGTAAGAGTGAAAAACCATTAATTTATCACTAACAAAAGAGAAAAAATCAGATCTGCATAGTTTCTGAAATCCAACACAACTGATTTTATTATTTATAAATTTTATCCATTTTAAAGTAGCAATTCTCAAACTTTGTAGGATTCTACACCATTCCCTGCTAATATGTTTTGGCTGTGTGTCCCCACCCAAATCTCATATTGAATTGTACTCCTATAATTCCCACGTGTTGTGGAAGGGACCTGGTGGGAGATAACGGAATCATGGGGGCAGTTTTTCCTATACTCTTCTGGTGGTAGTGAATAAATCTCATGAAATCTGATGATTTGATAAGGGGAAACCCGTTTCACTTGATTCTCATTCTTTTTCTTGCCTGCTGCAATGTAAGACGTGCCTTTCACCTTCCACCATTGACAGTGAGGCCTTCCCAACCACATGGAACTGTGAGTTGAATTAAACCTCTTTCTTTTGTAAATTACCCAATCTTGGGCACATCTTTTTTTTTTTTTTTTTTTGTTTTTTTTTTGTTTTTTTTTTGTGGGGGACAGAGTTTTACTCTTGTTGCACATGCTGGAGCACAATGGCACGATCTCGGCTCACTGAAATCTCCACCTCCTGGGTTCAAGCTATTCTCCTGCCTCAGCCTCCTGAGTAGCTGGGATTACAGGCGTCCGCCACCACGACCAGCTAATTTTTTGTATTTTTAGTAGAGATGGGGTTCCACCATGTTGGCCAGGCTGGTCTGGAATTCCTGACCTCAGGTGATCCACCTGCCTCGGCCTCTCTCAAAGTGCTGGGATTACAAGTGTGAGCCACCGCACCCGGCCCTCGGGTATATCTTTATCAGCAGCCTGAATATGGACTAATACACCTGCCTTTTCTAAAAGTACCTCATAGCATATGCTTAAACTCTGCTTTGAAAAGTTTAGAATTTGGCAAGTATTCCAGTAACAGACATACTCTAAGCAATCTGATACCATACTAATGAAAAAACAGAGAAGTAGAGAAGTCATCCAAGTAATACAATGTTTATGTCATATTTTTTCAAACTGGAAATATACAAGCTTTGAGTTCATGACAAACTACAGTTCACTTTAATTTTGGGTGATTCAAATGTGTAACTGCATTTTATTTTTTACTGTGGCTGAGTACTGATGAGTTGATCAAAAAGGGGTATTAACAAAGCAAATAGGCCAGGCGCGGTGGCTCACGCCTGTAATCCCAGCACTTTGGGAGGCTGAGGCGGGCAGATGACGAGGTCAGGAGTTCAAGACCAGCCTGACCAACATGGTGAAACCCCACCTCTACTAAAAATACAAAAATTAGCTGGGCATGGTGGTGCGTGCTTGCAATCCCAGCTACTCAGGAGGCTGAGGCGGGAGAATCACTTGAACCCAGGAGGCAGAGGTTGCAGTGAGCTGAGATCATGCTACTGCACTCCAGCCTGGGAGAGAGAGCGAGACTCCGCCACCAAAAACAAAAACAAAAACAAAGCAAATAATGACATGGGCTTACTCCTGTGGCGGCCATTTAGATTTACTCTTTTTCAGATTATACTCCAAATCTCCATTTCCACTTGAAAAACATGTACTATTTTCCTTAAATGGAATAATGGGACCACCTAAACTAGTGGTACACTTGGGAAAACACTTTCAAAGTGCATCCTCTACAGATAGGAGTCACTGCTAGGCCGGGCGCGGTGGTTCACGCCTGTAAACCCAGCACTTTTGGAGGCCGAGGCGGGCGGATCACGATGTCAGGAGATCGAGACCATCCTGGCTAACATGGTGAAACCCCGTCTCTACTACAAATACAAAAATTAGCTAGGCATGGTGGTGGTGGGCGCCTGTAGTCCCAGCTACTCAGGAGGCTGAGGCAGGAGAATGGCATGAACCTGGGAGGTAGAGCCTGCAGTGAGCCGAGATCGCACCACTGCACTCCAGCCTGGGCAACAGAGTGAGACACCATCTCAAAAAAAAAAAAAAAAAAAAAAAGAGTCACTGCTGTATTTTAAGAAAAGATCGAGCCAACTTTGTTACCAAGAATAAGGGTTATATATATAAACTATCAATACTGACTTGAAGAGCCTAAGTTTCGTAAAAAATGTAAACATAATTTAAAGTTTTCCACTAGGATATTAACAGTCCCAAGATGATGCATTATAAACACTTATTAGTTACCTTACAGAACATGTCTCTGAGATCATCTTTTGGGTTAATCCATGATGCAACGGCATCACAAAAAAATATAAAATCCTGTAACAAGCAAGAAATACATCTTAGGTTGACACTGTATTTGTCAAACTCAGCAAAAGATATATGTAAACCTTGGAGTTTATGTCATAATAGAATCTAACTTAAAAGGAAACACTTAAAATTAACTATGATCATGAGGAATTAGAAGAGATTACCTTAACAGCTGTCCCTATTAGCCCACAGTCAAGGAACCTCAACTCATTCAGTTTATACTGGACTTTAATGTCCTCCGTCACACAACAAAATAACCCCCTGTGCAGTAAATGTTCAGCATCAGAAATGAACTGAAAGCACCAAATCGACACCTATAAAAATACTCTTTCACTTACCGGATTAAAGAAAAACATAAAATCAATGATCTTACAGTTCTGACTAGCCAAGAACTTAAAGCTAGCTAAATATATATTAAATGACCTTGATTTGAAATAGAGAAATTAGTGATTTCAAGGTCCATTTTCAGACAAAACTTAAGTGAAACAACCAAAATTAGAAGAAAACTATGTAATTACAAATACCCAATCCAAACAAGAACAAAAACCCCAACTTTTGGACAATTACTTAAAAGATAATCAGGCTATTCTGACTACAAGAACAAGATGACAATATGTTTTAAGCATTTCATTAAAATATTCTCTCAATCTTGCCTATCATACTGAAACATTAACAGTTCAACAAACAGCATTCAACATAATGCTCATTTTCTGACATGCCAACTATAAATTTTACTAATAAATTGAGAGAACATCACTAATTTCAAGAAATTTGGTAATACCACAGTATGTGTATAAGATGCTTATTTAAGCAAATAAGACTTGCTTAACACAATTTATTCAAATTATGTCTTCCAAATACCAAATCTGATGTTAAAAATTTAAATGCACAGATACTTAGAATTTGTGATTAAAAAATTTAAATGTAAATAAACCTATGACATTTTAACCATATCCAAAATAAGATATGTAAATAAAAGTTATAAAACAGAAATTGCTACCAACTCTTAAGCTGGTAGCAATGTTATGATCATACATGTGCTTTTATCATCTTAAACATTAATTCAAAGAGAAACAATAAAATCCTGGTCGGAAGATGCTTTTGAAAAAAGATGGTACATGTCGTATCAGATATCTCTAACACACATTTGAGATCACACAAAGTTCTTAAGTATTAAAACCAGAAAACGTCAAAAGCTTATTTTGTAACTAGAAACTTCTCAAGATGGCACTAGCTTGTTCTAACAGTAAGTTATAAATATTTTATGAGTGTGAAATCAGTCAGAAGTTATTATCTAACTCTAACTTGTAGGTTTTCAATGTCTATCACCTATATCAATTTGAATTTTATAAAACAGAATTAACGTTTCTAAAACCGAGTTAAGAAAAACCACAATACAAGCTAGGAAACATCAAAAGGTCACAATTTAAAAATGTTCAAAACACCCCTCTCGGAGTGGAAAGTTGGAATTTTCTTGAAAATTAAGAAATGTGAGAAAGTTATTGCTATAAAAGCATTTTTTGGGGGCAGTTTTCTAACTCGTGTGTGTATTCCTGGACACCAAAGTTTAGTTCTTCGCTTCCCTCCCTCAACTACTTTTTTTTTTTTTCCCAAAGCCTCACTCTTGTCTCCCAGACTGGAGTGTAATAGCGTGATCTCGGCTCACTGCAACCTCTGCCTCCCAGGTTCAAGCAATTCTCCTGCCTCAGCCTCTGGAGTAGCTGGGATTACAGGCATCTGCCACCACGCCTGGCTAATTTTTGTATCTGAAGTAGAGACAGGGTTTCACCATGTTTGCCAGGCTGGTTTCGAACTCCTGATCTTGTGATCCGCCCAACTCAACCTCCCAAAGTGCTGGGATTATAGGTGTGAGCCACCATGCCTGGCCTTACCTACATTTTTAAATTGATTTGATATATCTTGGGTCTCTTGTCTACAGGTTTCCTTCCATGCTTTCTTTTCCTTAAACGTGTCTGCTGAAGAATCCAGGTATTTAACCTAGAGTCCCACAGTTAGCATTCTGTTCACTGAATATACACGGTGTAATTCAACATGTTTTTGTTTTGTGTGTCTAGAAAATTGGCAGTTGGATCCAGATGCTTAACTGGACTCATGTTCAATACTACTGCCAAATAAGTAAAATGTCTACATATAACTTGAACTTGGAAAACAAAGATGAATAAATCATAAGCTCTCAAAATTAGAGCAATTTCAATGGCTGATTTGTGTTTCATTTTATTCATTATTTCTAAATCTGATTCAAAGTATTTTATTTAGAACAGAGAGACAGGATTCCTACTATTTGGTCACTCTCTTAAGTGTAGATACCCACAAACTGATATCCAGGGATAGGAGGCAGGGACAAAATAAATAAATGAGGTCTGAGATTTGGATGAAAGAAGCCACAGCCTGATTCAAGACAAGAATATAACCTTGTTGTCCCAATCTGCTGTTACTATCTCATTTCATGACAAAAAAAAATTTAGGAAGAAAAAAAGGCATTACAATTTCAAGATATTAAGAAATAAACATTTTAAAGGTTTTACTGTATTTTAATATCTTTGAAAACAGTTAACTTTTATAATTAAAGTATTAAAATATTTCTTCCTTTAAAATTTTATTAATCAGACATTAAAAACAAATCTTTGTGAACATCTTACTTGGATTACGCCACTGGGATTCACACTGATCATGGTACAAATTCCACGGAATGCTGAATCCTTTTCCTCATTGTCTCTTATGTTTCTCAGAGAGGTGCACCTATTGAATTACAGAATTGAGTTCAGCATTTAAGTAACAAGCAGATTCAATTACAATACTAATGGACAGTATTTAATGGAATAAGCACCACAGTATAGATAATGATTATATTAAAAGAGTTTTTCAGAAAGCTTTAGTTTCATTTACTCATACTTCCTGTTTGTTGGGCCTATCTTATCTCAATACAGTAGAAACAATGAAATCCACATTTTCTTAATAAATTGCATCTATAAAGTAGATAACTCATTTGAATCTCCCATTTTAAACTATTACTGAGCTTGAGCCAAGAAGAGCAAATTACCAAATTAACTTTTAAAATTGTACTCATGATTTGTATTCCATTAAACACTACTAAAATGATTTGAATTGAAAGATTATCAATTGAAAGAAGCAAAACATAGGATATAGTGCCACAATATAAACTATTACTATATAGCTTATGGTGTAGATGTTTAACTTTTACATTAACAAGCAAATAATATTTTTATACGTAACAAATTTAAACATGTATTTCTTAATGCAATCCAAGTTTCCAAATTAATTCTAAAAAAGAAACGTAATGCAAAACCTAAATTTATAGAATTTGCATGCATCTTTATTTTCTGGTGGATATTTAAATGCTTTTTATGTATAATCAAGCTTTTTAACACAGCAAGCATGTGACAATCTTATCCCATGCATCAATTAGTCGTTAGCCACAACATAAAATAAATATACATGACGATGCTATTGAAAAACCTCACAAACCTGATAGGACAAGATTAGTCACATGGTTGGCAATGATAAAGGATTGTGATTTTTGTAACCAACTGAAAATATATCTAAAAGTGAGATAGAGAAAGAAAGAGTGAAGAAAAATGAATTAAAAAAAAAGATTGAATAATACACACCAGGGTCTTATAAACTGCTGTAGCATGGGGGCCACCTCTTGAGGACAAACGTAACCAAGACGACCAATTGTTATTGCTAAGGTAACGCAATCACGGTTATACACCACCAAACGCCAACCAAGACATGAGCAAATGAGGGGGAAGGAGAAAAAATAAAGAAAAAACAACAAATAACTCAGAAACAGAAACCAACAGAATTTGTGTATGATAATAAACATAAGATTTCACCAGTGCTGTTTATTACCACCCCCTAAAATAAGGGGCAGCAACATATATGGCATACTCTTGGAAAAAGAAAAACAAAAGGAAGTAAAAAAATCTAAAGATTGAGAGAACACCAAAAACCATGATGAATTGCTTTTCTCGCTCAATCGAGTGTCAAGGTATCATTCTGTTAATAAGATGAGCAGTTAAATGGACAAATTTAGATAACCTTCATTCAAAAGTCAGCCAAAATTTCAGAATTTAATTATAAAATCTATAGTTTTTTTTCCTGAGGAAATATCAGTAAATGTCATTATATTTCTCAAGGATCTCAAACTAATACAGGTGAAAGTAATTTCCATTCCTTGGAAATTATCTAGGGAATTTAAACCAAATTTTTGGTAGTTTAAAAAATTTTTTATTTGATTAACATTTGCCAAATCAACCAGTGGAAATCTGTTACTTTATATCAAAATCAACTGTCAGATTTTAAGTCTCACGGTACTCACTGAATGAATGGATTAGAATATTGCTATGCTACAATGTCAAATCTCATTTTGACAAACCTCTGGTAAATCAGATAACAGTCCACTAACTTTAGGCCATATTTGAAATAAAATTCTAATAAAGGAAATTTACAGCCCACTGCAATGACATATGATATGTGGACCATAGGAAAACACAAACATTCTGTTTCTGCTATTAAAGGTACAGCACAAAATAGGTAATACATTATAATAATTACACACTATTGTTTTATTTTTTACAATTTTGAAGTGGGCAAACATATATTCACCATAAAAATTGAGGAAGTCTTTAAACTTACAAAGAGCTAAAACAAGTGCAACTCAGAACTGCATTCTGCAATTCAAAGGTACGTACATATAAATACATTCATACACAACGGGAAAAAATACAAACAGAAAACAAACCATGAAGTGCTTTAATGGTGTTCTCTCAAAAACTTACAGGTTAACCTTTCATAAAAAAAGGGTAGGGGGTAAAGAAAAATGTTTAAGGATTACTTGAAGCAAACTACACAGATAATACTAAAATCCAGCAGATTCATATGAAGCAAGAGAAAGAAAACCTATGTTCAAAAGACACAAACTATGCAACATTCTCATTAAACAGGCAAGTATGAACAATCCAATGAAACATGCGATAAAGCAGATGATGGTCCATTGAAAAAGTTCAGTGTAGGATATACTAATCGGAAAAAAGCAAATTAACGGCAGACTAAGGAATTGGCTTTATGAAATATTGAGATAATGGTAATTAAAAGCTGCTAAAATCTAGATATTAGCCATTGACAATGATTTTAGTAATTTAAAAAACCCACTTTTCTGGGTAAGAAATAAAACAACACTTTATGCAGCCACTTGTGATAAGTGATAATCTAATGAATCCCAAGTGTGTTTCTCAATAATATCAATTTAGTCCATCAACTTTAGGGCATTACGACTCATTTATTTATGTAGGATATAATCTTACTTAAAATATAATCTTATAAATAAAGCCAATTTGTTAAACGAACTATGTAACAAATTCACCAGCTGATATCCCACAAGAAACTTTCATATACATTACACTCAACATTTATTTGCAGTTAAGCATTCACATTTAAAAATAAAAAGAAGTTTTTTAGGTTCGACAATAATTTTATAATGGCAAGTGTTTCAAATCTGAATGTCATGTATAGGTACTGCGTTCTGAAAAGATAAAAACCTAACAAGATTTCATAACCCATCCTATACATAGATTTTTGCACTTTTCAGCAAGAAAATCTAATTCACTTTGTAAAATAAACAGTACCCATACAGCCAAACAGCCAGATAACTGCTTTATAATTAAAAGATTTCCTTCCATACCAATAAACATTATCAATTTTAATAGCATTAGAATAAAATGAACTTTCTATAATTTAAAAATACCAAATAAAAATGCCTTTGAAAAGTAACTTTCTTATTTGGAAAACCTTATTTTAATCTTTGTCTAGTATTTTGGTAGAATACTCATTGAATTACAAATAAATTATAGGAATCATCTTAGTATGTAAAGAAAGGAATGTGCTTGAATGAAAACAAAATTTCTGTCTTTCTGGATTGTTAGCAGCAATCAGGGAGGGTAGAAAGAAAAGGACCCAATCCACCCACAAATGTGTTCTATAGTATGGAAGGTACTCTTTAATATAAACATGCTCTCTATAATGCAAAAGAGAAACAAGCTTCCTAAAAAAAAAAAAAAAAAAAAAA
>NW_016809835.1:3072344-3121500 GCF_001698545.2 Rhinopithecus bieti | reverse complement strand
CATTAGAATAAAATGAACTTTCTATAATTTAAAAATACCAAATAAAAATGCCTTTGAAAAGTAACTTTCTTATTTGGAAAACCTTATTTTAATCTTTGTCTAGTATTTTGGTAGAATACTCATTGAATTACAAATAAATTATAGGAATCATCTTAGTATGTAAAGAAAGGAATGTGCTTGAATGAAAACAAAATTTCTGTCTTTCTGGATTGTTAGCAGCAATCAGGGAGGGTAGAAAGAAAAGGACCCAATCCACCCACAAATGTGTTCTATAGTATGGAAGGTACTCTTTAATATAAACATGCTCTCTATAATGCAAAAGAGAAACAAGCTTCCTAAAAAAAAAAAAAAAAAAAAAAACACCACAGCATATTGCCTAAATTCCCAATTCGAAGAAAATTGTATGATGAAATACAAACTACAAATGCCATTGTTATCCAACCAATTTGCCACTGAATCTTTCTGACCACATTTGGACAGATTAAAAAAATAAAAATTACTTCCCAGCTCCCAGTTACTCTCCGAATTGATTTAAAAGCAAAATTCAGGTGGTTCAATAGTTATCTTAGCTGGGATCCATTTTAGGAAGTATTAAAACACTGGAATAGGGGAGAAAAGTGTTTTTTTGGTTATACCACTGAATATATAACCACTGAAAACTGGTTATAGAATGTAGCTGGAACAGTATATTTCATTACTGAGAATCCAAAATAGCAATTAAATACAAAATAAGCTTGATTTTAAAAGCTAGTTTTGCTTTGGTTTCTCTACGCATATTAAAATTAAAATGCAACAAATTTTCTCTTCACTGAAACAGTTCAGTCATATGGTACCTGTATTCTCTAACAACGTCTTTGGTGTGTTGGGTCTGTTAATGATTTCTACAAGCTGGTGCAACACCATAGGAATATAAGGCTGCATCTCTATACCTAGAGATCATCCCAAAAAGAAAAAAACAAAACAGAAAAAATTGAACGTTAAAATATCAATGTGAAATTTTGCTTCCCTTATTAACTCTGATGTGTCATATAAATATAGAAACATAAATAATTAAAATTAAAGCAATTACAAAATATCAAGGCACCTAAAATTTATATTTTATTTATTTATTTATTTAGAGACAAAGTTTTGCTCTGTCGCCCAGGCTGGAGTACAGTGGTGTAATCTCAGCTCACCAAAACCTCTGCCTCCCAGGTTCAAGTGATTCTCCTGCCTCAGCCTCCCAAGTAGTTGGGATTATAGGCGCCCACTACCATGCCAGCTAATTCTTGTATTTTTGGTAGAAACGGGGTTTCACCATGTCAACCAGGCTGGTCTCGAACTCCCGACCTCAGGTGATCTGCCCACCTCAGCCTCCCAAAGTGCTAGGATTACAGGCGTGAGCCACCGTGTCAGGCCTTATGCTTTTAAATAGGGAAAAACATCTTACCCATTTGAATGGAGATTTCTCCAATTGCCCATGTGGCATTGTTGCAGACTGAAATGAATTCTGGATTTAGGTTGGTTCCCAATATTGGCATGAAATCAGCTAGAAAAAAAATTTAAACTATGTAGTAAACTTTTCAATAGCAGTATATTGTACTTTAAAGGAAATCTACTAGATAGAAACAAAAATCTAAGCAAGAAATAACAAGTTTCACCATTAAAAAAACTACTGCAACATCAACTTAAAATCAGTGGAAAAAGTTAGGCGACTGTATTTAAAAATGTTTTTTAAAGGGGTTGGTAATGTTTATCTTAAGAAAGCAGTATCTGGCCAATGAACTTTCATATAAAGTCAAACAGGAAATACGAGTTTGGGTATATTTTACAAAATGCCACTAAAAAGAGTTGGTCAGAGTAATCTTTTGTAATTAAGACTAAAAAAAAAATCAATGATTTTGGCTTTTAAAGCAACTTTTACTCTTGTGCTCTGATTGTGGTCTCTGAATATCATTTTCCACTAAAAAAAAAAAAAAAAAGGACTCTCAGAAAATGTCACATTACAGGCAAAGGCAGGAAATGTGTAAAGTAAGTGGACTACCATAATGAAAGGACTTGGGAGCCAACTTAAGTTCTCACTGCAAGCAACAGCTTGAAGATCATGAAGTCACACTAGCACTAAAAAAACCCAAAAACTAAACTCTGAAACATCAAAGATACTTTTGGAGGATGCTAGGAATCAATTCACTATTTTCAAAATGGGTAAATAAAAAAGAATCAAGTATTTATCTTGCCTCTGCTATATGATTTTACCTCACAGCAGTAATCTATTGATATGGGAAATGTCTCTCTATATAAGCATCTTAATTATTTAATGAAGAATCAGAATATCATAATTTTTTAAACCTCTAATAAATCAGGAGATGTAAGCCAGGGTTTCTTGATCTCAGCAATACTGACAGTTTGGGCCAGATCATTTTTTTGTTGGGGGGAAGAGGAGCTGTCTCCTGTATGATAAGATGTTTAGCAACATCCTTTGCCTCTACCTACTAGACATCAAAGGCACCTCTCCAGCGTTAAACAAAATGTCTCCAGACATTGGCAAATGTTTCCTGAATGGCAAAATTGCCTAGTTGAGAATCACTAATTGAGACAATCAAGATTGATAACATAAAAAAAAAGAGGGACAACTAGACACTATGTAGGTACCTCCTTAAGAAAGTACACAATACCACCTTATAAAGTCTTAAAAACAAAACAATGTAAATCTCATTAAACCTCAGTCTCTGTATCAAAACAATTTACAGTAAATACAACGGACAAAGGAACATGTTAAAGACATCAGAAAGATGCAATCAGTAAAATCCACAGTATAGCAAACTCTTCAGAATAAAAAACATGGTTTCAACAACAAAAAACAAAAGAAGAGGTAGTATGTACTAAAATATTACGACTTCTAATGCTGTGTTTGAGATTTGCTCCAAAATATCTGAGATCTATGTGTCTCACCCTTGACAACAATATATAGGAAACATGGCTGGACAGCTGAAGCTGGGTGATAGGAGGTTTGTTACATTTTTTCTACTTTTGTACATCTTAAAAAGTTTATAATAAAAAAATCAAATCCTTTCATGTAAATTTCAACTAAAAAACTAAATTAGATGGTAAATATGAGAATGATGAGCTTCCCATAAGAATTCATTATACTGTTAGGTTTAAACTTGATGGTTCTTAATATATCATAATTTATGTTAATGTTTTTTGAGAAATGGTTATTATACAAAAGCACAATTATATCAGATGATAAAACATTCAATAAATATTTTAAATTAAGGTTTAAATCAAGTATTAAAACAATTTTTTTTTTCTTTTTTCTTTTTTTTGAGACGGAGTCTCACTCTGTCACCCAGGCTGGAGTGTAGTGGTACAATATTGGCTCACTGCAAACTCCGCCTCCCGCGTTCAAGCGAGTCTCCTGCCTCAGATTCCCAAGTGGCTGAGACTACAGGCGCATGCCACCACGCCCAGTTAAATTTTTGTATTTTTAGTAGAAGCTGGGTTTCACCGTGTTAGCCAGGATGGTCTTGATCTCCTGACCTCATGACCTGCCCACCTCGGCCTCCCAAAGTGCTAGGATTACAGGTGTGAGCCACCGTGCCCGGTCATATTAAAACAATTGTTATCCAGCATGCTGAGATACAGAAAAGGGGGGAAAAAATCCCATAACGCATTTATAATCCATAGGTTTGAGAACAATTCATGGTACAACATTCAAGGAATTCCTTATCATTGTCACAAAAGGCCAAGACAAATGCTATGCTAGTCTTGAACCTTGCACTCCTGACCTCAAGTGATCTGCCTGCCTTGGCTTCCCAAAGTGCTGGGATTACAGGTGTGAGCCACCAGGGTCAGGCTCAGTTAAAGTAACCTTTGTTGGAAGTTTTCTGCAGTATCTGAAATGCTGGTTTATTAGAGAATAATAAACTTTATCACTATTTCTGTGTACCTCTACCAAAAAGGTGGCTACTCAAAAAAAGGATCTATTAACTAGGCCATGGTACCAAGGCTTCCCTCGTGGGCATGTCCTTTAAAGTATTATTACTAAGATTTCCTCCAGTAACAGGAGTGCCTAAAAAGCTGAGATGATGGCAAGCTCAAGGAAATATTAGGGGTTCCTGCCATCTTGCCTGTTTCAATCAGAGCAACTTCACTTTAACCAATAAAGTGTACATTTATAAATGCTGGGATTCCATGCAATTTCAGTTTAATAATAAAAAACAAAGCTGATGTAAAAATAACTTTAAAAAACCATATTCATAGCAGTAGAAAATATTCATACCTATACAAGGCTTAACATGCTGAAAGCAAGCTTTTGTGAGGTCACCTAACAGGGCAAAAGAACTCTGTCGAACTTCTGGCATTTTATCCTACAAGAAATAAGAAGAAATTAACCCCAATGTGATACAGAGAAACAGGCTTCAATTCATTTTCACCTTTCAAGTCTCACCTGCATACACTGATACATTAGTGTTAGGATGTTACTTCGGGCTACCAGTTGTTCAATGTTGCCTCCAAGTCCTTCAGCCAGGCCACTCAGTAAATCAAGAGCCACTATCATAAAATCTTTATCTGGAGCTTCATATTGATCTGGTTGAGCATTGTTTAGCTGAAATTAGACACAATGTTTTTTGTAAGTTTGCTTTAAATTAACTACTGAAAAAGTTTGTATACATTATGCCTATTTTTGGAAAAATGTCCACCATGTCAAGAAGGGAAAGACATTTTAAAAAAATTACCATGGCTTGTGCAAGAGTCTTCTGTACTAGGTTTACACAACGCTGATACACAGGTTCACAGTACGGAAGGAAGCCAGACTGCAGTGCTGTGGCAACTGAAGATAGGCACTAGGAGAAGAATAAAGTACACATGCTAAATTTTCTGGTTACACTGAAGATTATAATGAATGCTTTAAACTATGCTCAACAGAATCCTGGTCATTTATGAGCTTGCTCTACTAGTTTCCACAGTAGCAGGTGTTTTTTGTTTTTGTTTTTTTTCCCCCCAAACATCTCTTTTGGAAGCCATTCATTGCTGTTAGTTTGTGAGCCAATCAGGTCAGGTTTACTCAGAGGAAGAGTTTCTACAAGAAACATTATCCTTCAAGGACAGATTAGTATTATGTGTTCATATTTTTCCCTCAAATTGAAGAGATTCATTTCATGCTCCCATCATGGTCAATGTTGTGGATGGACTTTACTGGGCACATCTGAGATCCCACAGGAAAGTAATATACATACAGTTGGCCCTCTGTATCTATGGATTCAACCAATCTTGAATCAAAAGTATTTAGAAAAAAAATTAAAATGATTTAAAGTATATTGGGAGGAGGTGCACAGGCCATATGCAAATACTACACCATTTTATATAAGGGACTTGAGCATCGCTGGATTTTGGTATCCACAGGGAGTCCTGGAAACAATCCCCTGAGGATACTGAGGAACGACTGCATACAAAAAATGAACCATAATGATTCTTCTTGTTTTGTTGGGCCCAGAATTAGTTGTTGCTCATGGTCATAAAAAATTTTAGCCCAGAATTAGTCGTTGCTCATGGTCATAAAAAATTTAACTTCTCTAGCTAAGGAAGTCCACGGTAGAAGTTGGTGAACTTTGAAATAACGGGGAGCAAGAATGAAAAGGACTGAACTGGTTCTATTGATGTCAATTCAACTGAGTTTCAGTGACTACATTTCACACTGTGTTCAGTTACTACAACATATACAAGTTTGCAATGGAAGGGGTGTTAAAAAAAAGTAAGTACACATGGAAACATTTTCAAATTAGAAAATAAAGTACCTCCTTATTGGCACCAAATCCTACTACTTCACATATATCTATGAGTGAAAAGATATATATATATATATATATACACCCTGGTATATATATCCTCCCGGTATGTTATCTACTGTCTATATAGAGTAGGTAACAGAAGAGAACTTAAAACTATAATTTATTATCAATTAAGTAAAGCAGGTTAGAGAACAACATGTATAATATAATTTCCTTTGTCTACTTCAGAATATAAATTTATTAACACTTTTCTTATCACATATACCCATTTTGGATTTGAACATGTGTTCCTGGCAACACATTAAATATTACTAGCCCTGCATACCTCAAGTAAAGGGAAGAGATCTTTATCTTCATCCTTTAACATGTTCCATTTCTGGATCAGTGGAGGCATTAGCATCTGAATATATTCCTATTTACAATGATGAAAAACATATAAAGTTCCACTATCACATGTAAACAAGACCACTGAGTCTTTGAAAATTAAAATCCATTTTAAGCAATTGTGTAAAACCATTACAAAAGGCATTTTAAGAGTCATTCCTCACTTCTGCACAGTCCCTTTTAAAGTTTTCCTTTCTTTTGCCTACCTTTATACTTACATGACCATGTTCTAGTTTTAGATCTAGAACTAGTGATCTACTGATCTTTTATCCTTGCTGAAAAAGAAGTCTATTAACAAATACACAGCTAATCAAAATCTATTACTTAAAAAAAATCACAATCAAGGAAGATCTAAGTTTTCTTTTAAGTTACAGAACATTTTAGTTCTGCGGCTGGGCATGGTGGCTCACACCTATAATTCCAGCACTTTGGGAGGCCGAGGCAGGCAGATCACTTGAACCCAGGAGTTTGGGCCAGCCTGGCCAACATGGCAAAACCCTATCTCTACAAAAAATTGGCCATGAATGGTGGTACCCGCCTGTGGTCTCAGCTACATGGGAGGCTGAAATGGGAGGATTACTTGAGCCCAGGAGGTGGAGGTTGCAATAAGTACCACTGCACTCTAGCCTAGGTGACAGAGTGAGACCTTGTCACACACACAAACACACACACACAAAAGAAAGAAAAATAAATTCTTTTTAGTCCTGAAACTGTAACGTGTAATACGGCTGTTACTATACAGTACATTTTTAAAATCAACGGGTAAACTTATATAGATGCATTTGTAGAAAAACAGATTTAAAATCATTCAAGTGTCAAACTAAAGAATGATCCGTAAAACGAATAAACAGTTATCATGTAAACAGGGGCACAGATTCTAAAGACATTCAGAAAACCGCCACAAAACCAAACCAAACAACCAACAGCAAAGCAAACCTACAAACTGCCCTGTACCAAATTTTAAGTATAACCTAAAAATAAAACAATTTCTTAAGACTTTTGATATAGCAATCATATAGAAGTCTATTCAGCAGGGTATGTGGAGCTATATTAAAATTCTACTATCACTTAAACCCTCATTAGACAAATCCATCCTCCTCTTAACACTACTGGAAACAAGGCACTTTTGCATTATTATTTAGCATTTTTAAACCTATTACCCCAATTTCTAATTGTTTTATACAGTATACTCCCCATACCTGCTGAGAAAACAAAGATGTCTAGATATGGTACTCTAAAGCTACAGTGTTTATGAAGCAGGAGATTCAAAACCACTAGGAATTATGTAAAAGCAGATATCTAGATTCTAAAAACTTTTTTATCCCTTTGCTTTAGTCATTCTAAGAAGTACCAGAGCATTCATGTGAAATGCTGTTGTAGTTTCCACACCAAGTATATACTTAAAGAATACCATATGAAAGGGGATATACTTGCTGCCTTTGTAAGATCTATACTCCTAAAGTAGCAAATGCTAACTATTCACATCTCCCAAAACATCTTAATTTCCAAATAAACGCTAACCTATTGATTGTAACTATGCTACACATTATTTTCCATAATAGTTCTTAACAGATACTTACTGGTTTGTTTAAATGATGTCCTACTGAATCTGCTAATGTTCCTATGGCATCATAAAGAATGAGCAGGTTCTTATGCTGGTATTTACTAAATGCAAAAACCAGAGTATCAAGTATATAAGCAAGGTAAGGAACAAGTTCTGTACAAGCCTCCTCTTCTAGGGTAGCAAAGGCACTGTTAAAAAAAAAAAAAAAAAAAAAAAGAACACTTATTGACTGCAAGACATATCTAACTCTTAATTTCTAAAATGTTTATGTTCTGTTTTACCCAATCAGAAATTTCCTAAAATGGTCTAAACCATCTGTTAATGAAAGCCCTGGTCATCAGCACTGTGAATTATTTACCCATTTCTTCCATAGCACTTGCCATAAATGATAATTATGTTGTTGCTTTGTATTTCCTACTAGCCTGTATGCCTCAAGATGGCAGGGACTGTAAACTCAGCATTTAGTATATGCTTAACAATTAATAGCTTAAAAAAACCCAAAAACCAGGTACTGAATGAATAAACTATAGGATCTCAAACATAATCTATATCCTCCCTCCCTTAAAATTATTTAGTGCTATATTAATCACTATAGCCCCCCTGTTCAATTTTCTTTCATCTCACTAAGAGTATCTTCCAGATATGACTGCTTCAGATGGATTAAGGTCAAACTCAAATTTACTTTCCCTGCCAGGTGCAGTGGCTCATGCCTGCAATCCCAGCACTTTGGGAGGCCAAGATGGGTGGATCACTTGAGGTCAGGAGTTTGAGACCAGCCTGGCCAATATGGCAAAACCCCATCTCTACTAACAATACAAAAATCAGCTGGGCATGGTATCGCACACCTGTTGTCCCAGCTACTCAGGAGGCAGAGGCAGGAGAATCGCTTGAACCCGGGAGGCGGAGATTGCAGTAAGCCAAGATCGTCCCACTGCACTCTAGCCTGGGCGACAGAGCGAGACTCCATCTAAAAAAAATAAAATGAAATTTTACTTTCCTTTGTTCAACAGTTTTTCTTCCTACTATATCAAGGTCAACGGTAAAAGCAAATCTACTAGAAAAAGTAAGAACTATAAACATAAGCAGAAGGCCCTTTTAAAATATAAAGGTTTGTTCCAGGAAACTGGAATATTTGCAGTAATAATAGCAACTGCTGCTTTGATATGAAGAGATAGCCTCCAAAGCAACCAACAGAATGGCTACTGGAGCAGAACTACTAAGCACTCAAGACCTGTAACTGGTACGTAACAGACCACAGGTCCCTGTGGGACTTTCTAAGTTACGGTGGTTGACCTGTACTCTAAAGATGTCAATCTGCTCAAACTTTGTTATTCCTTCAAGAGTAGGAGTCCTGTCATCACTACTTCAGATGTTTGAGAGAATTAGGGTGTAAGATAATTCTGTTATAATAACCACTGGGTGGGAAAAATGGGCCAAGGAAGAAACAGCTAAGATTGATGTTGTCACATTTAGATCTACAAAATCATCAGGTAAAACCTGTATGACAAAATTCTCCTGGCCAAACAAAAAGTATAAAATATGCTAATATGCAAACCCAAAAGCTACAGATCCTGCAAAAAACTTCACCAAGAAGAAAAAAGAAAACTAAGCTTTCCGACGTTAACTGGGAAATTTTCAATTACGAAACACTTCATTAAAGGTTTAACACCAAGACTCCATCAGAAGGTTGAAAATTAGTTTTTCACTCCCACAAAGAATACTGTGTTATGAATCTGTCCCACCTGCAGGCAGCTTCTTGTACTCTCTTGTTGCTATCCAGGATGCGCTTTAGCAATTCTGTCATTAATGGCTTCAGGTACGTGTCTGGTGGCTGGCTGACTACCCAGTGTGCATAGCGGCTAAGAGTCCAGCATGTTATGGAACGCACAAGAGCCTTTTTATCAGAGAGGCACTGAATAAGGTGAGGAATAAGCTCAGGCAAGTATGGAATCATGCCCTGCATGCAACCTAGAAAAAAAATAAATCTTTCAAAATGCTAAAATTTGGTTAACATTATTTTGGTTGATCATGAAAATAAAACATGTATCTATGAAAAAATCCAGAATATTTCTACTGCTATAAATATACTACAATAACCTATACCAAATTTTTAAAACCCTGAAGTTAGAGCTACTTGCTCCCAAGCATCTTATAATAGGGTTAGGACCTCATTTTATCTCTGCTACACAAATTATAGTTTTCAGAAATGCCTATAACGTGTTTCAATTTCTTCTAATAGATGTTTACTGCCAGGACAGAATCAATAATAACCCTTCATAGAGAATGATGACAGTCTTGCCTTATTGTGTTTCCTATATTTACCTAAGGAATCAAGGATTTTTTCTTTTTTTTTTAAAGCAATGGGGATGCTTCAGACATCAGAGCCTTTCATTCTGTTCCCTTAATTTTTTTTTGTTATTTTTTATTGAGACGGGGTTCTTGCTCTGTTGCCCAGGCTGGAGTACAATGGCACCATCTCAGCTCACTGCAACTGCCACTTCCCAGGTTCAAGCAATTCTCCTGCCTCAGCCTCCCAAGTAGCTGGGACTATAGGCGCGTGCCACCACACCCAGCTAATTTTTGTATTTTTAGTAGCGACGTGGTTTCACCATGTTGGCCAGGCTGGTCTCGAACCCACCTCAGGTGATCCACCCACCTAGGCCTCCCAAAGTGCTGGAATTACAGGTGTGAGACAACATGCCTGGCCTCTGTTACTTTTATTATAACAAATACATTTTGCAAAATATCTGGCTGGGGTTAGAAGCCAGCATATGGCTGTTTAATACCAGTTATCTGCTTCAAAACAGAAATTCCTTAAAGTAGCCTAGCCTTATTAGTACCTAATAGTAGTAGTAAGAAGCCAACTTACATAATTCAAGCTGGACTTAGACTTACCTTCAGCAATTGCTCCTAAAACCAAGATGCCTGATTCTTTAACAACCCATTCATGATGAAAAAGTAATTCTTTCAAAAGGGGCAAAATATGTGGCAGCAGCTCATCACGATACACATTTGCAAGAACATCCAGGGCAGCAGCAGAACATTTTCCTAAGGAAATATTTAATTCAAAAACATTACATTAACCTCTTACTTATATATTAAAATATTTACTGTATATGTAACTCTATTCATATCTCTAATATAGAGTTTCAAAGTAAGAATTCAATTGAATAGGAGGTAGTCTGTCACATGAAAACATTCTGTGTTTTTCTTTTTTGAGACAGAGTCTTGCTCTGCTGCCCATGCTGGAGTGCAGTGACACATTTTTGGCTCACTGCAAGATCCGCCTCCCAGGTTCGAATGATTCTCCCATCTTAGTCTCCTGAGTAGATGGGATTACAGGTGTACGCCACAACGCCCAGCTGATTTTTGTATTTTTAGTAGAGATGAGGTCTCACCATGTTGGCCAGGATGGTCTCTAACTCCTGACCTCGTGATCCGCCCACCTTGGCCTCCCAAAGTGCTGGGATTACAGGTGTGAGCCACCATGCCCAGTCGAAAACATTTTCTATTAAGATGAATATTTTTTTATGACAAGAACTTACTTGGCAAATTAATTGTGAAGACATTGTATTCTGTACATAACTGTCATACTAGAATTCTGCCTATACAGAAAAACTAAAACAAATACTGTGCCGCTCAAGTCAATGCTTCTAATATAACCACTCAATATGATACAATCATATTACAATCATGATTACAATCAACGTTACAATCATGCAAAAAACATACATTATTAATTCTGCTTAACATTTCCAGCAGGAGATCATCTAGAATTAAATACACAATTACTTAGCTAGAATTTAGACACAAAAATTGGAACAAAAGTCACTGGCACATGAAACATAACACATGCTAGAAAATACTCTTTACAGACAAAGAATTAACTATGGGACTATAAATCAACCCAGACTTTATTATCATAATAATTTAGACAAGAGCAACAAAATCGAAAAATATCATTTAACTGTGATGGGTAGGAACATGTTCCTGAAAGTTCACGTGTTGGAAATCTAATCCCTAAAGCAACAAAGATGGGAGATGGGACCTAATAAGAGATGATTAGGTCTTAAGGGTTCTGCCCTCATAAATGGTTTAATGTTATTATTACAGGAGTGGGTTAGCTATCAAAAGAGCTGGCTTATTGTAAGTGTGAATTGAGCTCTCTCTTATGTGTGTCTTTCTGTCATCAGATGTTGCAAGAAAGTTCTCACCAGATGCAGCCCCTCCACTCTGAACTTCAGGTATCCTGTTATAGTAGCACAGAATGGACTAAGAAAATATCAAAAAATTCAAAAATCAAAGTATCAAAAAAAAAAATCAAAACTAGGCATAGCAAATGATGAATCACAAACTACTAGACAATAATAAAATCCTTAAAAAAAAAAAAAAAAAACACCATTACATTGGCCAGAAATTAACATCTTACCTATCAGTAAGGATCTTAGTTATAACGCATGGTAGATCCATACAACTAAACAGTACACTGACATGTAACAAAAGGAAATCTAAATCTGTATGTACTGATGAAGAATGAGGCTTATGATATACAGAAAGAAAGCAGCAGAGTACATATAATCTGATTTCACTTTTAGAAATTTGGCTTCTCCTCTAGTTATCTGTGTAATGATCTTGAGCCATCCTGCTCCCCCAGTCTGCAAGTAGGGATACACTGGGAGATAATCTGTAATAGTAGTGAACACCATGGGTTGTCTTAACAAGTGAGACTCGGGTCCCAATACTAGATATGCTTTCAGTACTAGCTATGCTAACCTTGGGTAAATTTCTCTTTCTGCAGTTTTCTTACCTATTTCAAGGTTGTTGGAAATCTTAAATATAAATATGACTTTATTCTTACTTATGATTAAATAAGACTTTCATATGCATGTAAAGTCCTTGGCCTAGTGCCTGGCACATTAGGCACTCTACATAGAATGTTAGCTATAGGAAGCTGAAGAGGCAATAGAGGACTCAGCATTATCTAAAAAAAGAATGACACAGCCCAGACTAATAATGTCTGTCCTTAACTGTTTTATTCACAGTTACTAGAAAGCCCAACACTTTGAACTAGAGTAGGGGCTCTAAACTGGGGGCGATTTTGCTCCCCCAGGGGATATCTAGCAATGCCTGGAGGCATTGCTGGTTGTCACAACTGTGTTTGTGCTGCTGGCATCTTTGGGTACAGGCCAGGGATGCTGCTTAACATCCCACAATGTGCAGGACAGCACCCACAACAAAGAATTACGTGCATGATGTGGCATTTGCATGTAGGAAAAAAAAACAAAAAACTTATGTGGCTCAAAATGCCAATAGTGCCAAGGCTGAGAAACCCTGAACTAGAGCAGTAGAGGTTTAAAAACCAGCAAGCAAGCAAGCAAAATCAGAACACAGGTGTTTAGGTTCATCCCCAATTAGGAAGTGTGGGCCAGACTGCTAGCTCCACAGGTGATTTGATTTGCAGCTAAGGTTGGAAATTAACATATTTTAAAAAGCATATTTCATAAGTTTTTTTTTATTTTTTTGAGACGGAGTTTCACTCTTGTTGCCCAGGCTGGAGTGCAATGGCACGATCTCGGCTCACCGCAACCTCTGCCTCCCAGTTTCAAGCAATTCTCCTGCCTCAGCCTCCGCAGTAGCTGGGATTATAGGCATGTGCCACCACGCCCGGCTAATTTTGTATTTTTAGTAGAGATGGGGTTTCTCCATGTTGGTCAGGCTGGTCTCGAACTCCCCACTTCAGGTGATCCACCCACCTCGGCCTCCCAAAGTGTTGGGATTACAGGCGTGAGCCACCGTGCCCGGCTTCGTAAGTTTTGAACATAACAAAACAACTTATATTATTTTAGAATTACCTATGATAGCCAATTCTCATGCAAATTACCACACAAAAAACACTCATGTTAGAAAAACCAAAAAAGCTTGTGGTAATGTTCTTACAGTATTAACACAAACAGCCTTTTGAGAAATGGTAGTTTAAGAATATAATAATGATAAAATAAGAGCAGGCCCACCAGGAAAATGCAAACCAAAACCACAAAATACCACCTCACATCCACTGGAATGACTATAATAATAAAGAGATAATAATAAGGCAAGTGAGCATGTGAAGAAACTGGAACCCTTCAGACAATGGTGCTAGGAAAGCAGAATGGTGCAGTCACTTTGGAAAACATCAATTTCTCAAAAGGTTATTTCGCAAAAGGTTAAATATATGGTTACCATATGACCCCAGCAATCCTTCTCCAGAGTGTTTACCCAAGAGAACTGAATACATGTTGGGCCAGACACAGTTGCTCACACCTGTAATCCTAACACTTTGGGAGGGCAAGGCGGGTGGATCGCTTGAATCCAACAGTTCAAGACCAGCCTGGGCAACATGGCAAAACCGTCTCTACAAAACAAAAACAAACAAAAAAAAAAAACCCAAAAAATCAGCCAAGTGTACTGCACACCTGTAGTCCCAGCTACTTGCGGAGCTGAGGTGGGAGGATCACCAGAGCCCGGGGAGATCAAGGCTGCAGTGGGCCATGACTGTGCCATTGCATAATCACACCAGCCTGGGTGACAGAGACCCTGTCTCAAAAAAAAAAAAAGTCTACACACAAAAATTGTACATGAGTATTTATAGCATCACAACTCAAAAGCCACAAAAAGAGAAACACAAATATCCACCAACCAATGAATGGATAACTAATATGTGGCATATTACTACAATGAAATATTATTTCATAATACAAGTGAATGCTACAACATGAACTGTGAAAACTTTATGCTAAGTCAAAGAAGATGGTCACTCCATTTATACAGAATGTCTAGAAGAGGCAAACCCAGAGACAGAATATTGACTAGTAGTTGCCCAGAGCCAGTAAACAATAGGGAGTTACTACTGAAGGGTATGGGTGATGAAAACATTCTACAACTGACTGTGGTAATGGTTGAACAGTTCTCTGAATATACTAAAAACCAACGAATTGTATACTTTAATGGGTAGTAAACTGGACAGATGAATTATACCCCAATAAAGTTGTTACCACAGCAGGCAACTGTGCTTTTCCCTTTCTGACTTACTTAGATTCCAGTCAGAAATTGTATCATCATCATCAATTTCATCATCATCATCATCTTCCTCTTCAATTCCATCTTCATCATGCTGCTGAGCCACCGTCCTTGATCGGTGAAAACGTGGCCGTATATCCTGTTCACTATCAGGAATCGTTTCATCTTCTTCAACATCACCCTGTTGTTTTTTTTAAGATAAATTTTTGGTGGCATTCATTATAGGCTAATAACATGTACATGAGTAAGAGAAACAGAATATCCAGAGATGGGGTCATGCACAGGATTCTGAAGTATACTTCCAGAGTGATTAAGAACCACGCCCATGTACAGAACATATTCCTTACGGAGGGGCGAACAGACTGACATAACACACCTGTTAGGTTATATGGCCCTTTTGGCCAACTACATGGCCTCCATTGGCTGATATAATCTAAGTGTACCTGAATCAAATTCAGAGCAGCATATATAAGAATATTTTTAAAATAACTCCAAGTAATTAAGGGGAAATTAATAATAACCCTACCAATGTCACCATCTAGTACCAAATTAAGCAAGAATTTATCATTACTCAAACTTATGCTTCTAACTTTAAACTTCTATAACCTATTATAGACAATAGGAAGTCTATTTACTGGAGATCTATTCTCAATGAATGTTTTATTGGCCAAATTCAAAGATGTACTAAATCAATATAAAAATCATGTTCCCTATTAATCAAAAAAACCTTCCTTACCTTAAGTAGGATAATATCTATATCTGAGTACTTCATGCCATTCACTAACACAGGAATCAACCTATAAAGAAAGAAATTCATGAAACAAAGTCCTAAAGATCTCAACAGAATAATTAGTAAGTCTTAACCGTATGTGTACTAATAAAACCAATGAGATAATTAATGGTAATATTGTCTTTGAACTTATTCAGTGACCAGTATCTGCTCTCATTAACTGAAGAAATGCTAATAGAGAAAAGGAAGCAGCCGGGCGCGGTGGTTCAAGCCTGTAATCCCAGCACTTTGGGAGGCTGAGACGGGCGGATCACGAGGTCAGGAGATCGAGACCATCCTGGCTAACACAGTGAAACCCCATCTCTACTAAAAAAAAATACAAAAAACTAGCCGGGCGAGGTGGCGGGCGCCTGTAGTCCCAGCTACTCGGGAGGCTGAGGCAGGAGAATGGCGTTAAAAAAAAAAAAAAAAAAAAAAAGAGAGAGAAAAGGAAGCAGTGAAATACAAAATCCCCTGGATAGGTTTAAGAAATGTGGGCCAGTCAAACTTTCATGCTCAAAGTCCTTCTAAATTCAAAAATAGAAAGATTAGTAGTAAACATTATAGTTAGCATAATTTAACTAGGTAAGACTTACAATACATAGAACTATATTTTGTAAGCTACAGGCATTTTGCAGGAGAAACAGGTGTATCTGGATCACTAACAGTTAATCACTGATGATCTTTGTCAACAATTTCAGAGAAATGGTGAGGACAGACATCAGAATGTAAGATAATGAAGAGTTAACAAGATGGGGGTTAAAGAAGTGAAGACAGTAAGTCCCACTCAAAAACAGTTTGACTGTTTTTTTGAAGACAGAAAAAACTGCAGCAAGTTATAAAGTTATGGAAAATGAGGCAACAGGGAGAAGCTAGGAGTGAATATTTATCTGGTACGGTGAGGTCTCTGGGGATACAAAAAATTTATACTATACAGACCTTAAGTTTGGTTAGGAGAGGACAACTCGTACGAAAATATTATCTGTAAGTTTTGGGGCAAGATAATGGGTCACCTGCTTTCTTTATAAGCATTAAGAGCTCAAAGTGCATTAACAGAACATCAAAAGAGTGACAAATGTTTCAAACAGTTGCTCTTGGTGACTAAAAGATAAAAGCTGATCTGGAACACGAATTAGCAGATTGTGAAGGGTCCACTTGTGGTTGATGACCACAGATTTCTACAGCCAACAATCCCCCTGGGGGAGTGTAATTTTCCCCAAAGGCATTCGACAACCTGGTTAAAGAAAAGAGTTCAGAGTTCAATTAGTCTAGAGTAGGGTAGACAGAAGTTTCGGGTTAGTAGGGTTTATTCATGGCTCTGATGTTTGTCACATAAAGAGAATAAAAATAATCAGATTAGGTTAGGCAAGTGGATCACAAGGTCAGGAGTTCGAGACCAGCCTGGTCAACATAGTGAAACCAGGTCTCTACTAAAAATACAAAAATTAGCCAGACATGGTGGCACGTGCCTGTAGTGCCAGCTACTCGAGAGGCTGAGGCAGGAGAATCGCTTGAACCTGGGTGGTGGAGGTGGTAGTGAGCTGAGATCGCGCCACTGCACTCCAGCCTGGGCAACACAGCGAGACTCCATCTCAAAATAATAATAATAAAAAAGAATCAGATTAGAACACAAAGAGGTCAAGGGCCTTGGAATGGGGTGGCAGATGGGCCTAGCAAGGTTTGCAAGAAATAAAGGACTGGCTGGTAAGGCTGGGCAAATAAGAAAAAATGAGGCCAGAAAATAAGACCCGGAAATTAACTGTGACCATGTGGCAATCTGGCATGTGCCTGGCAATCATGCTAGGCAAATTATTATTTTTGAACAGGTCTAATTGTGAAGATTTCTCCTGAAGCCCCATGTAGCCATTAAAACAATAGTTTTTTTTGTTTTTTGTTTTTTTTTTTGAGATGGAGTCTTGCTCGTCACCCAAGCTGGTGCATAATGGCACGATCTTGGCTCACTGCAACCTCTGCTTCCCGGGTTCAGGCTATTCTCCTGCCTCAGCCTCCCAAGGAGCTGAGACTACAAGCATGCACCACCAAGCCTGGCTAATTTTTTATATTTTTAGTAGAGATGGGGTTTCACCATGTTGGCCAAGCTAGTCTTGAACTCCTGACCTCAGGTGATCCACCTGCCTTGGATTCCCAAAGTGCTGGGATTACAGGCGTGAGCCACTGCACCTAGTCAAAAAATGAGTTTTTTAATGCAACATCACATAAAGGTAGTAATATAGACAATAAACGTTTACTGACTACTTAAATATGGCCTGAGCACTGGGTTGTTTTACATGGAAAAGCCACACAACAGTCGTATAAGACATTAATGTACAAGAATAAAGGTGGGAAAAAGCCAAAACAATTTTGTAAAAACAAGAGAAATCAAGAGCTGCTATACCAGATTACAAAATACATTAATGTTCAATAATATAGTACTAGTTACAAAAAATAGAACAGACTATATAGCCCAGAATGATAATAGAACTTAATATCCTCCCTGTTACATTGGTGCATTTTTTTTTTCTGAGACAGGGTTTCACTCTGTTGTCCAGGCTGGAGTGCAGTGGTGCCATCTTGGCTCATGGCTCACTGCAGCTTCTGCCTCCTGGGTTCAAGTGACTCTCCTGCCTCAGCCACCCAAGTAGCTGGGATTACAGGCATATGCTGCCATGCCCAGCTAATTTTTGTGTTTTTGGTAGAGACAGGGTTTCACCATGTTGCCCAGGCTGGTCTTGAACTCCTGAGCTCAAGCCATCCGCCTGCCTCTTGCTCCCAAAGTGCTGGGGTTACAGGCATTGAGTTACTGTGCCCAGCCTACAATGGCGCTTTCTAAATGAGTTTTTATTTATGAGCGATCTTGTAACACATAACAATTTTAATTCCTATGCAAACGCTTTTTGCTCGTATTATACTAAGCAAGTGTGGTTAACAACTAGGAAAAACAAGTTATTTCATTGTGCATCAGATTGATGATGATATTCTGCTATCCATTAACTAAAACAATAAAAACAGCTGCGTTTTATGTATAAAAATGGCTCCCACCGGGTGCAGTGACCCATGGCTGTAATCCCGATGCTTTGGGAGGCCAAGAAGTATGGATTGCTTGAGGCCAGAGGATCAAGACCAGCTTGGGCAATACAGTGAGACCTCCTCTCACAGTAGTAGGGAAGACATAAGTCAAACTCAGTCATGACCGGCTTTGAGTTGTTTAATGTTGGTACTAATTAGTACAGCAAAATGGGTGGTGCTGATCTTTTAATTTCCTGCTTGTTTTAGGAATATCTGGATTATATTAGTACAGTAATAGAGTTAAGAGTACCTAGTTGTAATTCCGTATTTTCAACATCATCTCTAAAGTTATAGCCTAGGTTTTCATTAATAAAATCTCTGGAGTGAAGCACCTGCTGCTGAAATTTGGGGGCAAATAACTGGAGCCTGGTGGGAATAGGAGTTCTAAAAAAGTATGTCTGGAAGACTGTGGCCCAAGGCCTTTTCTGCTGGCTAAAAGCAGGGCCTCCAGAACCAAAGGAAACACACAGCTCTTCTTAAAATTGAAGATGTTTATGCATGAGGTGAAACAGAATTCTCTTTGGGCAAGAGATGTGCTTATGTATATAAAACAAAGAAAAATACAGAGATTCCTGGTGGCAAACCAAACAAAGCCAGAGTAATCTGGGCCCACGGCAACAGTGCCATGGTTCATGCCAAATTTCAGAGCAATCTTCCTGTTGAGGCCTTTGGACACAAAATCTGAGTGATGCCATACCCCTCAAGGATTTAAACTAATGAAAAGTCAATAAATAAAAGTGGATTTCCACTCTTGAAAAAAAGAAAATCTCTGCAGTTTTTATAAAAATTATTATCTATGACTTTCAGAATTGTATGACCCCATAGAAACCCAAACGTATCATTAAAGTGGTATTACAAAGTAAAGAGGAAAGGAAAAATAATTAATAGATTTCCTAAAGAGAAAAAAATCCAGTCAGTGTATTTGGAGGGTAAGGTTAAGCAAGATATGACGTGCCTTGCTTAAAATTTAATTTAATTAAAATTAAACATTACATCTTGCTTAACCTCACAACAATAAAGTGACTTTATTGTTGCTTTCTTGATGGAAAGAAAAAACTCAGTTGACCATAGGACAATAAGAACATTCAAGTACCATAAACATCTGAAAAGAAAAAAAAGAAACAAAACCCTTTACTATTAAGACATATTAAAATAATTTTTTTTTCTTATCCAGATGACTAAGATTTGAGAAATTAAAATTCATGGCTGCCAAAGTTGTGATAGACACACAGTGGCGCATGCAGTTCTATAAATTTCCTAGAGAACTATTTGGAATATTGTGAAAAATCATTAAAATGCTCATATACTTTGACTCTGGGGGAAAAAAATCACTCCTAGTAATCACAACAAAAGGAAAACCTTTTACTGACAAAGAAGGATATTCACTCCAGGATTATTTATGAGGGGAAAAAAAAGCCAAAACAACCTAAATATTCAATGGCAGAGAACAGTCTTTCTCTCTATATACTATACACAAATACAATAATCAATTAT
This sequence comes from Rhinopithecus bieti, assembly GCF_001698545.2. NCBI lineage: Eukaryota > Metazoa > Chordata > Mammalia > Primates > Cercopithecidae > Rhinopithecus > Rhinopithecus bieti. Next base: position 3,101,396 of record NW_016809835.1, on the reverse strand, counting down.
GTAAATATGGTTATGTATACCATGATGGAATAGCATACCTCCACTGAGGTTTTAAAGACTAATGACATGGAGGAAAGCACACAGCATATAACAACTAAAGAGAACAAACCATTAAATAGCATATTTAAAATTTTAAGCAGTAACTACAGGCGAGATGTCATGTTAATGCATTATATATTATTAAATCCAATTCCTTCTCAAACACCCTGAATACATGCTATTTAGTATATGGTACTTTCACAGAAAAGAACATTAAAAGATGACAGCAAAAATACTGCCAGTGATTACTCAGAGTGGTGAAAATGCAGAAAATATAAAATTTTCAGCAATTTAGTTTTCTCCCATGAGCTTATATTACTTTACTTGAGAAAAATGGGTTTAACATTAAGTTAACTAAATTTTGTTGCATCACAACTAGTGGGAAATTATTTCTTGGAAGAAAAGCCTCATAAGAGTCTGTGGTTAAATAACAAGAATTAAAACAAAAACAAAACAAAACAAAAAAACAAAAAAAAACCCCAGAATACTGTGCTGTAAATTATCCAAAATCAATTATAATTTAAAATAGGCAATTGCTTTTTGAAAAATCTCTTTACTAACAATAAAATTAAGTCTGGCTTCTTTAGAATCTCACTCCCTGATGGCAAAAGAATGAATTTTATAAAAATACGAAAACGAAGAATCACTTAGAAATTAAAGAACAAGGCAGCATTTATAAGAAGGAACACTTACTTAGGAAGATGCCTTACGAGTACATCTTTGCATATTGGCTGTTCAGCTAAAGTTAGCCAAAATTCACAGGCTTCTAAAGCCACGTTTTCGTCTTGATCTTGAGTCCTCTGTAGCATGTACTGGAAACACAAGATCCTTACTATTAGTCAGTTTAAATCACACAATTAATATCAATTCAGTCCCATTATCAAGCAAGCTTTTGACCTTATGGTTTTCAACCTAGGCATTTGAATTTTTTAAAAGTTTCCTAGGTGACTATAAAATACGGTTAAATTAAAGAAATACTGATTTAAAATGTTACCCAATGAAAAGTGTTCAGTGAATGTATTACGTTTCTGTGTAGTTTTTTTATGATACCACTGAGATTTTTGAAATGTGAATGCTAATCAAATATTAAGCCTTCTTAGAACATAAAATAAAATTAAGAACTCCATTATATATTTCTTAAAATGAAGACTCTATAAAAGAACTGTAACATTATAAATTAGGCTCCCCAGCTGTGACCAAGCAACTGATAAAATATTTCTTCACTTTAGTTAACACTAAACTTTCAATCAGTCCTGCCTGACTTTTCAAAGAAAAAATAGGCCTACCTTATGCAGCCACGTTTCCTAAAGTTTTACAACAGGAGTTGCTGCATACCATGAATGCTAGCTTTTTAACAGATCTTAGACTACATCCTTTAAAAAAGATCCTCCCTTCTCTCTACCATATGGAACTTTGGAAGTGAAAAGGAGACTCGAGATAACATACTACTTAAAACACTTCCAAAGTTATACAGTATATACAACTATACCCAGAAATACAAAACTCCCCACAAAGATAACTCATAATTTTAAGACAATCATAACCTCCCCATCGGTATGCTGCATTTTCTATCAGTATTTCTCTTAGGGGAAAGATGAGGAAAGAGCCTTTAAATTGCCAGTGTTACCTCAACTATGTTATGCATGTGAGGAAGCAGGCGATCCATTCGAACTTCGAGCAACATCACAAGCGCTCGGCACACATTTTTCCGTACCTCTGGTTCTTCATCACCAGCTAATGCAAAAAGATTCTGTTGCACAAGAAATAATTTTTTCTAGTTTTAGAAAGGCTTATACACAAATAAGTAATCTGCAAGCTGGTGACATTTAAAGAAACCCTACGAAGATAACGTACCAAAAAGTGACTGAATGGCCTACAATATTAGATTATAAGAATTAAATGTGAAATAACTGACAAAGATGATGATTTTGATAAAAGATGAACAGCTATTCTTTTCTGATAGAGTACAATCAGTTGTATTTCGGGCAAGTTTTTAGTTTTTAAGAAACTGTGTCATTAGGACATAGGACCATTTTTTTGCTCATCCAGAAGCAGAGACAAAAGACTATTCTCTACCAACTCTGATTTTTAAGGTGAGAGGTGGTAATAGATTCAAGTTCTATAAAAAGGTGATATAGATGCAATAATCGACAAATATTAATATATACTGATTTTCTAACTTAACCCTAAACTGATGTTGTTCAATAAAATTAGTAATAAATATTATGCTGTTCCCTACAAGTATGTCTGCAAGGTAAAAAAACAATGTCTGAATGGACAATAGGCTACTTTGTTTAATCTTCAAAACTCTTAACATGTTATTATTCAATTTTACAAATAAGGAAACACATTAATAGAAGTTAAGTAGCTTGATAACCAGCAGAAGATCTGAATCTGGCTTTCACGGAATCAGAGTTCACACTCATTTCCTTATACCAAACAAGCTTCCACTAGAAGAAAAAGACATCTCTCAGAGTGGGGATGTGAAAGAAAAACACAATGAAGCCTTCCTCATGTCACACATACAGTCTTACTTTATTTACACATACGTGTACTAAAAGCAGTAAAACAAGCATTTAAAAAATACGTAAAATCCAATGTGTCCCACTGTCTTTTTTCAGGAAATCACAGAAATCTCTACAAAATGAACCTGAAGTCTCATTACAAGAAATTCAGAGGAGAAATTCAATGATCAAATGGGACACTATGTGAACTACTATCGCAGCATTTTAAAAATGTTGATTTACCCAAGTCCTGCTTCCACATTTGACCCTCTCAAAACTAGCGAGTTCCTGTTTTAATCATGTGTTTTACCTAGAGAAGAGCACTGTTTTCCCAGCAGGCATTGCCATTAACAGTGCGTCCTCCATTAAATTTTATTAAAAGATTTCATTAATTTACTCTAGAGAACAGCAACTGGGTTGGCGGTGGAGATATCCAATGCCATCATCTTGCATTTGTCACTTTTGTTACTACTGTCAATGAATACCCAGCTTTGCCAAGGTTACACATTATAGCCATGTACTGGTAACCAACAAACTTTTCATCAATACATTAGACTTAGCAGACTTGATACCATGGAAACAATGGCAAGTGAAGAAAATTAGTTTACTTATTCACTTGGCAAATTGCTATTGAGGGCCTACTATATGTTAGAGGCACTTCCTCCAGAGGTTTACTGTTTTTGTAGGGTGGAGAATTGGCTAAATTCTGTAGGACTATCAAGTAGTAAACAAATATTAACATATTATTTAATAGTAAAGCGAAATATTTTAAAATGTTAGAAAACGTTTCTGCCTCACTTGCTGAGTACAGTCCTACGAAATTTTTATTTTCAGAGAGAATTCAATTTCATTTATTTTAGATTATATTTCCTTATAAGATGCTTGTATGCCTATCACTGTCCCCTTTATTAAACTGTGAAAGAGTAATACAAAAGGAAACACTATGATAATTACAACAGAAATACCACTATTAATACTTTAATAGCTAACATGAAGTACTAGCTTACTCTGTGGCAGGCACTGTTCCAATTTACTTTTATCAACTAGGTGTATAACAATCCAACAAGGTAGGTCAATTATTGACTCATTTTACAGATGATATAAAGAAAACATCAGTTAAATAAAGTATCTAAGGTTACAAAACTACTAAACTGAGAAGCTGGGATTTGAACACCAATAGTCTACTCCAGACCTCTAGTATTACCCACTACATTATACCACCTCTAGACTAGACTAGATTAGACTGAAAGAAAACACCTTGTAGGCATAAAGTTTAAGTATCCCTAGTATCAAGCATGGCATCTGTTCCACAGTAGGTAGTAAGTCAGTAGAACTATTTAAGACACATTTTGGTTTTAACTTGTAAGTGGTTAAAGGATCTTTATGGCTACTACTCTTAGTCTATTGGTAAAAGATGCTCAGAAAGAAGCTGGTCAACTTAAGTGACAAAAAAAAGTAATGTGATCTCCTCCCTCTGCCGACTCTTCCTTATAATATCCCAACAGTAATATCAGCAGTCTGACTTCTAAGGGACTTTTAAAATTCCATTTCATGAAAATAAAAGTGAAAGTGCTTAAGGAACCTTAACAATCCTTTTAATTGTTATCAAGTAGCAGAGATTTTGAAAAGAAATTGTGGTGCTCATGGTTCCTGGCCAGAAAATTATGCTCGTTTCTTTCCGCTTTTATTGGAAAGTTCAAAATGCCTTTAAGAGTCTATTTTTCCTGATGCCTCTAATTTTACAATGGAAAATATTGTCCTTGTAGTCTGTGCCTTCAGATTCTACCAATCAACTTAATCTAACCTCACCAATTTTCACATTTCAAAACTGCATGAGCTGAGGGACTTGGTTTCCATATGCAATGTGAACAGTATATTGAAGGAAAAAATTTTAAAGTAGTCAAGGTACTAAACACCCCTGCCACCAAAATCAGTGTTTGTATAATGATACAAGTAGAAAAATTAGTAAAAGAAGTGCTTTCTCAGCTTACAAAAGTTACAATCTATCCCATATCCAGTTTTAATACTATCAGAAATCATTTAATTAAATATTGACTTTAGAATTATAAGTGATTATTTTGTTTTAAAGCAAAACTACATGCAGTTAGTATCACCTAATCTTCTTAAAAAAAAAAGTTGGGGGCTTGGGGGAGAGAGACAAGAACAAGTCTTACCTCAATAAAAGAATCAATGTGCAACATTAGAGCTTGAGTCCTACTGATGATAAACTGATTGACACATGCAACAGCGTGAGACCTAGAAACAAAGTTTAAAATTTAACATATGCTCATTGTAACTTTGTTCTATCTACAGAAAATTGGCAAAAACATTCCTCCATAAAAGTATTACGGTATATGTCTATCAATATACCCACTAAAAATAATAAGTCAAACTTCTGTATCAACAAAGAAAGAATCTGAATGATATATTAAGTGCAAAATGCAAGTTGCAGGGCACCATGTATTTCTAAGCAACTGAAAAATGTTAGAAAGGACATGTGCAAATTTTTAATAGGGCATATCCCTAAAGAGTGGAGGTTGAGTGAGGGGCATAGTTGTTTTTTAGATACCTACAGATTTAAAAATGATAGGTAAACATTCGTTTTGAAAGTAAAAATAGAGAATAGTCCATGTGTTCTGGCATATGCAATTCAATTGCTCAGCAGTTCTTATTGGCACCACCTTTAAACATTTACTCTTAATTCAATCATTTATCACTGCTTTCATTTCTCTCATCCAAGCCATGATCTCTGATCTCTTACCAGAGTTAGTGAAATAGGCTGTGACTGGTTTCCCAACTTCCACTGTCCCAAACCCCACTACAGCCTGTTTGACACACACAGACCACACTACACTCTCATTCAGATTGCTGCAATAAAACTTAATCTACTTTTTCTACAAAAGGTCAAACAGTAAATATTTTAAACTTCATGTGCCACATGAACACCTTTGTCATTTTTTTCCCTCTTAATTACAACCTCTTAAATTAAAAAATCATCCTTACCTTGCAGGTCATGGGCTAAATTTGGCTCCATGGGACACAGTTTGCTGACCACTTGCCTAGATATTCCTTTATACTGTGGCTCCTCCCTTACTCCCTAACTTCAATTCCCATCATGCTGCTACAGCCCAAAGTTTCTTTCTTCTGTCACTCTAAAAAGCTGATTCCTAATTCCAGAGCCTTCTCACTTGCTGTTCTGTCTTAAACATTCTTCACCATCTTTCATAGACTCACTTCCTTACTTTGTTCAGTCTTTGTACAAATGTTTCCTTTACAGAGAACCATTTATATAAAGTATCTCTGAATCACTGTCTATCCCTGATCTCATTATTTTTCCATCGTACTTACCACTGTCTGAAATTATATTACTTATTCATTATCTCTCCTGTCTTCTCTTCTGAAATATAACCTCAGGAGAACCTTTGTCTCAACCACTGTGCCAAAAACACAGTTGGTTTTTGGTTCTGCAGTTACAGCAAAGCACATAAACATTTACTAAGGTAACATTAAGTGAAAAAAGCATACTATGGGGAGCTCAACCACTTAAATGTGCAGCACAGGGTAAGCTGCTTACGCTTTAAAGTCTGTTTTTTTTTCATTCTATAAAATTACCACTGGCTGGGCGCAGTGGCTCACGCCTGTAATCCTAGCAATATGGGAGGCCAAGGCAGGTGGATCACTTGAGGTCAGGAGTTCGAGACCAGCCTGGCAAACATGGTGAAGCCCTGCCTCTACTAAAAATACAAACATTAGCCGGGCCTGGTGGTGCATGCCTATAATCCCAGCTACTTGGGAGGCTGAGGTAGGAGGCAGGAGAATCTCTCGAACGTGGGTGGCGGAGGTTGCAGTGAGCCAAGATCGGGCCACTGCACTCTAGCCTGGGCGATGGAGTGAGACTCAGTCTCAAAAAACAAACAAACAAAAAAAACTCTGTCTCAAAAACAACCACCACCACCACCACCACCACCTACAATTCATCCATTTGTTGGGGGGATTAAACTAAATGAGCTAATATATATGTTAAGTACTTGGCATAATGAACAAATGGAAAAAAAAATACAATAAAGTCTTTTACAGGGCCTTTAAATTAAGGCCCTTTTAATTTGCATTTTTTTTTGTGTGCATGTGAGGCTAAATTTAAAAGGCAGAAATTTATCCTATCCCCAGCCTCCAGAGGCACCTACTACTAGCTTCCCCAAATAATTTTCAGAAACTTGGGAACAGTTAGGATTTACATTTTAAATTAAAAGTAACAGTTTGACATGCTTTCTTTAGAAGTTTAATATAGTTTCTGTACATCAGCAATGAAGAAAAAAACTAGAAAATGTAACTTAAATGCTACCATTTACTATAGTATCAGAAGACCAAGTGCCTGGGAATACATTTAATATAATACGCTCAAGGCCTCTAAAAAGAAAAGTATAAAACTTTATTAAAAAGAAGCAATTGCCGGGCATAGTGGCTCAGGCCTGTAATCCCAGCACTCTGCGAGGCCAAGGTAGGCGGATCACCTGAGGTCAGGAGTTCGAGACCAGGCTGGCCAACATGATGAAAACCCATTTCTACTAAAAATAAAAAAAATTAGCTGGGAGTGATGGCATGTGCCTGTAATCCCAGCTACTTGGGAGACTGAGGCAGGAGAATCGCTCGAACCCGAGAGGTGGAGGTTGCAGTGAGCAGGGATCATGCCATTGCACCCCAGTCTGGGAGACAAGAGCAAAAACTCCGTCTCAAAAAAAAAAAAAAAGCAGCAGCAATTAGTATTGTGAAAATGACTATTTCTCCTAAATTGATCTATAGATTTAATGTTATTCCAATGTAAATTCCAACAAGATTTTTCATAAAACTTGACAATTCTAGAATGTGTAAGGAAGAGAAAAGGCATTCCTACTGTCTACTGTAAGCTCTAAATATCATTTCCCAATAAAAGGAATCAGATGTAGGCCAGAAATACATATGACAAACTTGGAATGCTATGGATATCTGTGTATATAAAACTTCCTTGTATTGATTTCTGGTGATCAAAGGCAATAACAAAGGCAGAATAATTACTCACGTCACGTATTCATAATCAATACCAACTTGTTAATTAGATCTGATACCATATAAATGGCATTTGTTTGTGAAGAATGAATTTTTTTTCCAATGTGATCTCTTCCTTATAGATTATAAGAAAATATTTCCCCTAGAAGCAACTGAGACTTTTAGTAAGCTCCGAGTAATTCTGCTAAATCATGTATATTTTCAATTCTAATTTCTCATCCCAAAAGTCTACATATTTCAGGTCAAATTCTGATTTTAGCCTTTCTTCAACACATATTTTATAAGGTAAAACTCTTTAAAGAAGTTGTTTTTATTTATTTATTTTTGAGATTGAGTCTCACTCTGTCATCCAGGAGGGAGTGCAGTGGCGCAATGTCAGCTCACTGCAACCTCTGCTTCCTGGGTTCAAGTGATTCTCCTGCCTCAGCCTCCCAAGTAACTGGGATACAGGTGTATGCCACCATGCCAGGCTAACTTTTGTATTTTTAATAGAGGTCGGATTTTGCTATGTTGGCCAGGCTGGTCTCAAACTCTTAACCTCAGGTGATCCACTGGCCTCGGCCTCCCAAAGTGCTGGGATTACAGGTGTGAGCCACTATGCCCTGCCGTTTATGATTATTTTAAAAGTTCTGCCAAATTTATATGTTGTAAAACTGTAGGCCTTATTTTCATTCCATTTTGGGACAGAATGTAAATTTAACTTGTAAATAGGAGTAACGTCAAACAAAATTTTTTTCAAGTTGAGATAACCCAGAACACAATAAAAATATGGAAAAATTGTATAGTTTGAGCTGTTTGTACAACTCTTTCCTTGCTGTGTAGAAATTCACTGCAATATGTCATAAACTTTTTTTATTTTGAGATGGAGTTCTGCTCTTGTTGCCCATGCTGGAGTTGCAATGGCGCGATCTCGGCTCACTGCAACCTCCGCCTCCCGGGTTCAAGTGATTCTCCTGCCTCAGCCTCCTGAGTAGCTACAATTACAGGCGCTCGCCACCATGTCCAGCTAATTTTTTGTATTTTTAGTAGAAACAGGGTTTCACCATGTTGGCCAGGCTAGTCTTAACCTCCTGACCTCAGGTGATCCACCGCACCCAGCCTAAACTTTAAGTAACTACAATTTGTTAAAAAAAAAAGCCTCAAACGCTCCAATTTTTGCTCTAAGACATACCAGAACTCAATTTGAAGCTTTAATCGTGAAACAGCAATGAAATAAAATAGAGGGCCCATTAATAGACCTATGCACACATATATAACTAAGCATGTAACAGAGGTGACATTTTAAACTGATGAGGAAAAGGGACTATAAAATAAATGTGACAGCAAGAAAAAGTTACCTAAATGGAAAAGACAGAATGTTTCTCTCATAGCACACACCCACAAATGCCAGATATATTAAGCTCTTAAATGTCAAAGAGCCCTTAACATTTTAAACTCTTAGTAAAGACAAAAAGGGATTAAGATATTCTCTACACACATAACCGATAAAGGATGAGAATTCCTGTAAATCAATGGAGTACAAATAACCTAGTAGAAAAAAGGACAAAAGACAAGAACAAGATAAAGGCAATAAACATACAAGATCTTCAACATCATTAATGACAGTAAAGAGTATCATCAAGACCATAATGAAACACCAAATATCCATTTGATTGGCAACACTTAAAAAAATATGCAATTGTCATGCAATGGAGTACTACAGAGGAGTCAAAATGAGCTATAGTGATTCAGTACAGATGAATCTTAACAACATAACATTAAAGTTGCCTATATCTACATTCAGTACTGTGCGGTTCTTATAATGCTAAAAACTAAGATATATAACACCCTTTGCATATGCATGCAATAAAATTATCAAGAAATGTAAGGGAAGTATGAAATTGGGGTTTAGATGTAGACTGTTGTCAACGTCTTCATTTTGTTTCAGGTGGTGGATCTGACTGCTTATGTTATTAAAAATAACGAATACATAACTAAAGGCTAAATACGAGTAGGCCATGATGAGAATGTCTTCAACTAAGAATAATAATTCAATTCTGAGTACCTCAAGTCTGATAAAATGGTTCTTATTTTTAAATTGTTGAGTCATTACCTATAGAACTAGGCAATATAGTGTAGTTTCCTATACTCTAATTCTATATTCTTGAAGTCCAACAGTTATGTTGAGAGGGAAGAACGCTTAAGAGTACATAGTAAATGCCAGTTAAACTACATTAATAAGGTATTAAATAATGTAGAATAAGATCATGTTAAAGACGGATGATACATTTAGTATATATTTATAGCAGACAGTTACTTACCCAAATATACATTAAAATGAAAAATCCTTTTTTTTTCTGTACAGCAGAATCTCAAATGGGTATTAATCAACATTCATGGAATGGAATTTTTTTTTTTTTTTGCAGACAGGGTCTTATTCCATCACTCAGATTAGAGCACAGCGGCTCACTGCAGCCTTGAATTCCTGGGTTCAAGTGATTCTCCCGCTTGAGCCTCCAGAGTAGCTAGGACTATAGGCACACACCCTACTACACTCAACTAATTTTCTAAACTTATTTTTTGTAGAGAAAGGGTCTTGCTATGTTGCCCAGTCTGGTCTCTAACTCCTGGCCTCAAGCAATCCTTCTGCCTCAGCCTCCCAAAGTGCTGTGATTTTAGGTGAAATATTTCTGAATTGCTCAACTTTACCTAACGTTTTAATCAAATGAACATCTACAAAATAAAAACCGTGAAAAAATATTTATGAATAATATCCAGCAATGGTGTATCAATTACCAGAAATATGGTTTTTGGATTTTTCTGTTTTTCTTTTTTGAGACAAGGTCTCGCTCTGTTGCCCAGGCTGGAGTGCAGTGGCACAATCTCAGCCCACTGCAAACTCATCGTCCTGGGCTTAAGCAATCCTCTCACCTCGGCCCTCCAAGTAGCTGGGACCACAGGTGTGTGCCACCATGCCCAGCTAATTTTTATATTTTTTGTACAGATGGGGTTTCACCACATTGCCCAGGCTGGTCTTAAACTCCTGAGCTCAAGCAATCCACCCACCTGGGCCTCCCAAAGTGTTGGGATTACAGGCATGAGCCACCAGGCCCAGCTGTTTTTTCAATTACTGAGAATCAGTCACAAAATGTGAAGTACGTATATTACCACATTTTCATTATCTTAGTTAAAATGTTAAAGGGGGAAACATCGTGGAAACGTGAACTCTTATCTAGTTAACTATGTCAGAAATAACAACATTAATTATTATAATGAATACCTGCATGTTCTCACTTATAAGTGGGGGCTAAACATTGTGTACACATCGAGGTAAAGATGGGAACAACAGACACTGGGGAATACAAGAAGGGGGAGGGAGAGGGCCAAACTAGCTAATGGGTACTATGCTTACCACCTAGGTGATGGATTCATTTGTACTCTAAACCCCCAGCAACACGCAATAGGACTTTGTAACAAACCTGCACATGTGCCCCAATTCTAAAATCAAAGCTGAAAAGAAAAAAACTACAACTAATCTCGGCCTTAAATAAAGGAAGTTAGAAGATGCCTGTTAACTATCACAAATATAATTAACTACTGTAAAAGGCAGAAAACTTTTATCACGTTTAACGAAAATTTCCTCACAATCAACATTTCACAGGTTTTGTTACTGAAGTAGTCAATTTCAATTACGTAAGTTCATCTCTCTGGAACATCCAATATCTTTTGCTAATCTCAAAAATACTAGGTAATGAAAACTAAGGTAATGGTCAGGTTTATATCAGAGTTAATGAATTAGTACTGGCAATATAAGTACCTTATTTTTGGACTACTATGCTTGAAGAACTGTAAAAATTTGGGAATCATGATGTTGAGAGGACGATCTAAAACATCACTATCTAAAATCTCAGCAGAATCTTCACAAATCTTCTGAAGGGCGCCAAATGCTCCCTGTAAGAGACATATTTAAATTATTAGAATTTGTTAAAAACGAAGCCATATGAAAACAAGCTGAAGAATGCTGACTAATTTGTATGGATTAATGTTCTCAGCCCACATAAAATGCCTTATAAAATCTGTAAATTTAATCGCTCAAATTTTTTTTTTTTTGAGACGGAGTCTTGCTCTTTCGCCCAGGCTGGAGTGTAGTGGCACAATCTCCCATCACTGCAACCTCTGCCTCCTGGGTTCAAGTGATTCTCCTGCCTCAGCCTCCTGAGTAGCTGGGATTACAAGTACCTGCAATTGTGCCTGGCTAATTTTTGTATTTTTAGTAGAGACGGGGTTTCATCGTGTTGGCCAGGCTGGTCTCAGACTCCTGACCTCAGCTGGTCTGCCTGCCTCGGCCTCCCAAAGAGCTGGGATTACAGGCGTGGGCCACCACGCTCGCCCTAATATTCAATTTTAAAACAAATTATTATATCATCGAGTATGTAAAAATCTCAGTTAAAATACAAGGGTATATTTTAGTTTTAGCATTAAATGACTTAGAAGTGGAGGATATTTTGGTTGGCAGGAAGTAAATACCAGTTTGTTTAAATTAAATATAAAACTACATTTACACAGAAGAGTAATCACTATAATACTTTTCTTTTTGAAGCACAGAGAGGATATTAATACCATTAAAAAGTTACTTAGGCCGGGTGCGGTGGCTCAAGCCTGTAATCCCAACATTTTGGGAGGCCAAGGCAGGTGGATTACCTGAGGTCAGCAGTTTGAGACCAGTGTAGCCAACATGGTGAAACCCCGTCTCTACTAAAAACAAAAAAATTAGCTGGGTGTGGTGATGCATGCCTGTAATCCCAGCTACTCCATAGGCTGAGGCATGAGAATCGTTTGAATCCTGGAGGCAGAGGGTACAGTGAGCCAAGATCGCACCACTGCACTCCAGCCTGGGTGAGAGGGCAAAACTCTGCCACAAAAAAGAAAAGTTACTTACATATAAAAGTATTCACCGGGTAACCGGTGACAAAATCTGTTGCAAGGGCAGGCAATGCAAATTGGCGACCATTTTCCAAATTAAAACCATTTTAATGCTAAAGGGGAAAATCCAGAGCTTTTGTACATAACATGTAACCTACTAGTTACCCACCCACCTACTTTACTGTTTATATTACATAATTCCATCAGCAGCAACTTGATGCTTATTCTCCATAGTACAGTTTTAATGTGTCCAACAGAAGGTAAAATCCTTTAAGGAAATTACTCAACATCCTTTCAGATTTTATAATATCTTAAAATATTAAATCTGAAAATATTTTAAGTCTAAAATTTAATCAATATATTAAATTTCAGTCTTCAATTTAATATGCATTAAATATCAGGAATTTTAATTGTCACGCTAAAATAGTCATATTTTATTATTAAGGTTTTTTTTTTAAAAAAAGCTTTACTTCTGAAACCCTATTACATCAAATTAAATGCGAACTTGTTACCCACGTGGCAATTAAAAATTTTAAATAAGAACAAACATTTAGCTATCACTACAGACCAACATCTGGAAAACCACTATCTTTAGTGCAGATGGATGGGAATATTGTTTATTTACAGTATGACTTCTATGTAGTACACCAGCTCAACAATTTCACAATTACTGCAGCTTAAATTTTTTATTCTTGGAAAGTGCTTGCTTAAAATTTTGATCTTTTTTTTTGAGACAGAGTCTTGCTCTGTCGCCTGGGCTGGAGCGCAGTGGCACAATCTCGGCTCACTGCAAGCTCTGCCTCCCGGGTTCAAGCCATTCTCCTGCCTCAGCCTCCTGAGTAAGCTGGGACTACAGGTGCCCACCACCACGCCCGGCTAATTTTTTGTATTTTTAGTAGAGACGGGGTTTCACCTTGTTAGCCAGGATGGTCTCCATCTCCTGACCTTGTGATCTGCCTGACTCGGCCTCCCAAAGTGCTGGGATTACAGGCGTGAGCCACTGCGCCCCGCCTGATCTTCTTTTATGTTACTACCATCACACCAAAGCACTATTTAAATGCAATCAACTGTCACATGATTACTTACTTAGCTTTTCTGTAATCTTATCAGTGTATTTCCAAAGTTTGTTTTTCGTTTTTTTTTCTGAGATGGATTCTTGCTCTGTTGCCCAGGCTGGAGTGCAGTGGCGCAATCTCGGCTCACTGCAATCTCTGCCTCCTGGGTTCAAGTGATTCTCCTGACTCAGCCTCCCGAGTAGCTGAGATTACAGGCATTCGACACCATGCCTGGCTAATTTTTGTGTTTCAGTAGAGATGGGGTTTCACCATGTTGGTCAGGCTGGTCTCTCAAACTCCTGACCTCAAAAGATCCGCCCGCCTCAGCCTCCCAAAGTGCTGGGATTATAGGTGTGAGCCACCACACCTGGCCCCAAAGCATTTTTATGTATATGGGAACAAACAATTTTTCTTTTTCTTTCAGGGAGCAAGAAAAGTGGTTTTAAGCAGTACTTAGCTAACTCCCCCTCTCTATATCTTCTCTATTTCCCTTTATCCACCTGTCGGGCAACAAACTGCCATGCCCTAAAACTACCTTATGTGTGGTTAGGTGTATTTTTTTCTGGAGATAGGGTCTTGCTCTGTCGCCCAGGCTGGAGTGCAGTGGTGTGATCTCGCCTCACTGCAGCCTCCACCTCACAGGTTAAAGTGATCCTCCCACCTCAGCCTCCTGAGTAGCTGGGACCACAGGCGCACATCACCACACCTGGCCAATTTTTTCTAATAGGGTTTCACCACATTGCCCAGGCTGGTCTCAAACTCATGCAATCCACCCACTTAGGCCTTGGGATTACAGGTGTGAGCCACCACGCCCGATCGGTTTTCTTTCCCTTTTAGGTTAGGTTATTCCTGTGGGTTTTTTTGGGTTGTTGACAGGTTATTCCTGTGCCTGCCCTGTCTTCAACCTCCACTCTTTGAGAGGTAGAGGAGTCACTGCTTTATACAGTCAAAACACGGAATATGGTTTCCACATAAAATAGATTTCCACCCAAATTGGAAGCCTGCTAATGAAAGAGATACTTACAGTATCCACTAACCATGAGAAATCATTCTCTCTCCCCAAACGAAAAGGATGCTAGTGATCTAATCAGTGGCAAAGAACACCCACAGGTCAGAGTTAATGTATGATTAAAACTAAGAAAATGGTCTGGCGCAGAGGCTCACACCTGTAATCCAAACACTTTGGGAGGCTGAGACAGGTGGATCATTTGAAGCCAGGGTTCAAGACCAGCCTGTCCAACATGGTGAAACTCCATCTCTACTAAAAATACAAAAACATTAGGCAGGCGTGGTGGCTCATGCCTATAATCCCAGCTACTCGGAAGGCTGAGGTGGGAGAATCACTTGATTCTGGGAGGCAGAGGTTGCAGTGGGCTGAGATTATGCCACTGCACTCCAGCCTAGGCAACAGAGCGAGACTCTGTTTGAAACAAACAAAAAAATGAAGACAAGTTTAGTGAAGTGCAGCTGCTCATGCCTGTAATCCCAGCACTTTGGGAAGCTGAGGCTGGAGGATTGCTTGAGCTCAGGAGTTCGGGGTCAGCCTGAACAACAGCGTGACCCCATCTTACCAAAAAAAAGAAACAATTAGTCTAGCATGGTAGCACATGCCTGTAGTCCCTGCTACCTGGGAGGCTGATGTAGGAGAATTGTTTGAGCCCAGGAGGTTGAGCTATGATGGTGCCACTGCACTTCAGCCTGGCAACAGAGTGAGATCCTGTCTTTTTAAAAAAAAAAAAAAAAACCAAACACCAAAAACCCAACAAAACCACAAGTTCAGCATCCCTTAGATATCACATAATAAGAGGCATAAAAACAATTTAGAGAAGCTAAAAAAGTACTCATGGTCCAGGAATTTGGTAAATTTCAATCTATCTTTAACTGATTTAAGCTTGACACAAACTGTTCATTACATACGTATACATTCAAGAATAATTTTATCACAGAAAAACAAGATACGTCCTTGTGTGAAATATAGTAAAAGAGGTTTATAATGTAACAGTTTTTATAGAATAATAAATGATTTACAAATGTAATATAACACAAAGGTAACTATGTTTCTAAGTTTTGAGAAGCTGTATGTTTCGGAGGAATTGTTTTCCCCAAAAGCTGCTAATACATAACATGACAAGAAAAATAGAAAAAACCCAATTATATATGAAACCAATATCCTTACCTCACAGGTATTGTAATCTTCAGAATCCAACAGGCTACAGAGTTTTGGTAAGAGGTCAGGCCAATTCTGCAATTCTCCCTTGGAGGCTATAGTTGTGATCAAAATACCTTGAACGAAAACACACTTCTTTAGGAAATCCAACAGCATTATGTTAGGTATTGCCATGTGAGCAACTGTATGCACAAACACATTTTATATAAATAATAACATTTGGCCAGATGTGGTGGCTCATGCCTGTAATCCCAGCATTCTGGGAGGCCTAGGTGGGTAGATCTCTTGATAACAGGAATTCCAGACCAGCCTGGGCAACACGGTGAAACCCCGTCTCTACTAAAAATACAAGAAAATCAGATGGGCATGATGATATGCGCCTCTGATCCCAGCTATTCAGGAGGCTGAAGTGAGAGGATCACCTGAGTCAAGGAGGTCAAGGCTGCAGTGAGCCATGATTACGAGCCACACTCATGCCTGGGCAGAGTGAGATCGTCTCAAAAAAAATCAGTAACACTCACCGACGACACCCATATCACCATTGCATATCTTGTGGGAAAAAATCTCACAGAAACCAGATCTGTGTCTAATACTGTTTTTCAAATTTTCACCCTTTAAGGGTTTTTGAGTTAAATTTATCAAGTATAAAACTGCAACTTCTTTTTCTGCCATAATATCAAGAATAGTTCCACCAATTAAAATTAATTCTAATGGCTGGGCACGGTGGCTCATGCCTGTAATCTCAGCACTTTGGGAGGCCGAGGTAGGTGGATCACATGAGGCTGGGAGTTCCAGACCAGCCTCATCAACATGGAGAAACCCCATCTCTACTAAAAATACAAAATTAGCCGGGCATGGTGGCGCATGCCCGTAATCCCAGCTACTCAGGAGGCTGAGACAGGAGAATCGCTTGAAACCGGGAGGTGGAGGTTGCAGTGAGGCGAGATCACATCGTTGTACTCCAGTCTGGGCAATAAGAGTGAAACTCTGTCTCAAAAAAAAAAAAAATAATAATAATAATAATAATAATAATTCTGATTTATCCATACAAAAGAGTAGAAAGAAAGTATACCAAAATGTTAGCAGTACTTAACACTGGGTGATGAACTTACGAGTCTGTTAGGTTCAAATAAAAGACACGTTAAGAGGCTAAAAATAGCTCCCTGACTTAATCTGGAACCAGAGACAAGGACCATGGTAGGAAAAACTTAAGTAGATAAGCAGCACTTGAGAATAATCCTACATGTTTCACTGCTTACAACACTCTCCCTCATGTAGTATACTCTTAAGACAGTTCCCACTTACTGGATCAAGAATGAGTTGCCAGAGAGGCAATCTTGGAGGCTGGGTGGCCCAGGCTCACTGATCATGTTGTTCGGACTGAACAGATTATCTCAACTGTGTTGTGCAGCTGAGCTGTGATAGTCGATGAATTATGCAAATACACACAAATGTAAGGAAAGTTTTGTGTTAATACAAACCCAAGGACAACAGAAAGGATTTGTGTTAATATTTTTTTCTCCCTTAGTAAACATACTAGTGATATAATATGCTTAGTGATTATGGATCTTTCAGTGCCAGAAAAGTATAAACTGACAATAGGAAAATTATATGTATTCTAAGCTGCAAAATATGAGTGTGCAAAAAGGAAACTCTTCATAGGGTTATTTTGAAAATTCAACTGGATATATACAAAATGCCTGGCATCTAGTAAACACTCAATGACTATTACTGAACAGCAAATGTCACTGTGTATATAAGTTTTCTACCTTTAGTTTTGAGAAGGTTACTCCCAATGATAAAGAACTAAAAAAGAATCTAGAAAGTAAAGCTCCTGGCAAATTTACTCTTCACACACAAAAAAATTAAATTGTATAGTAAGAATTAATGTACTGATAGCATTTTCAAGATATAGCCCTTACAATAAAATAGCCTTCCATTAAGATCCAAAAGCAGCAAGACCTGATCCTTCCTGCAAATTAGTCTTTCCTAAAGTCAAAATATAAAAGAACTAAAGGAATGAGAAAGATCTGAATCTGTCTAAAAGAAACCAAGCATGACTTAAAAAAGACTACAAACAAGCAATAAATCACAACAATTAAACCCAATCTACAACTTGGTACTAATGAACTGCTCACATTCATTACTTCTGTTAGCAGAACACTAAAGAATGTTGATGGACTAACAAACTTACCTGGACCCATAATCTCACCCACACATGAAAAAGCATCTAATACCTAGCATAGCTGCAAAAAGTGGGAAGTGACACATATTTCTCAGTATTTACAACAAATACAGGAATGAAATCAGTGTGCTTGGCAACAACTACTAAAATCTTAAAATGTTTAAACACACTTTGACCCAATAATGCCACTTACACGAATTAATCCTACAGAAATTTGCCTGTAAGTGTACAAACACATACAAGAGAATATTCATTGAAATAATAAAATTACAAACAAACTATATACTCTCTAAACAAGAGAAACATCTTTACTTCATCTAATGAATTACCCAACAGTCATTAAGATGTGGTCCCTTCCAAACAGACTTCCTTGGTAAGATTCCCAACATGTATTGTTAAGGTTAATAAAATTTTAAAGCCAAAGCTGCAAGTCTATTTTTATAATCAGTAATCTTTTAATTAAGATATTTAAGTATTGTAAATATCATTAATAGGTGCTAAGAAATACAAAAATAACACACGGTCCTTGCCCTTAAAGGAGCTCAGTCAGGCACTCCCTGACCCCAACATGTGACATGGTCTGGAGACATTTTTGGTTGTTACAACAGGGTATGCGGCTGCTACTGGTATCTAGTGGGTAGTCAGGTGTGCTGACTAACATCCTGTAGCGCACATACAAAATAGCCCAACAACAAAGAATTATCCAGTCCAAAATGTTAAGTGCTGAGGTTGGAAAACTCGGGTCTAGAGGAACAGAGTCCTACATTAACTGATAATGTAGAGTCGGAGTACTTGCATGACTATACATACACCAAGAATTTTCTGCGAAGGTTAATAATTGATGAAGAGTCTGTTGCCAATTCTTAGAAATGATTTTCAGAAACCCCCAAAAATTATTTCACTTACAAAATATGTTCCTGGAAGTGTTTTACATCTTTTTCTCATGTAAACTAAGATTAGGCAATTTAGGTAATTAAAAAAACAACCACCTTCCCAGATTTGTTGGAAAGCACCAATGTGTTTAAGCAAACTCATCAATTTTCCTGAAGCAAAACAAACAAAACAACAAAATTATGAAATATTTTAGAGTGTGTTTTTTCTTTTTTTTTTGAGACGGAGTCTTGCTCTGTAGCCCAGGCTGGAGTGCAGTGGTGTGATCTTGGCTCTCTGCAAACTCCACCTCCCGGGTTCATGCCATTCTCCTGTCTCAGCCCCCTGAGTAGCTGGGACTACAGATGCCCGCCACCACGCCTGGCTAATTTTTTGTATTTTTAGTAGAAACGGGGTATCACCGTGTCAGTCAGGATGGTCTCGATCTTCTGACCTCGTGATGCCCAAGCCTTGGCCTCCCAAAGTGCTGGGATTACAGGCGTGAGCCACCACACCTGGCCAATACTTTAGAGTCTTAATGCTGTGCCTCCAAAATAATTTCTCCCCTCTTTGGGAAGAATCTGTCAATCATACCTTTCACCACCTTCACTAATACATATCAAACAGTAGGGGTGGAAGGGGTGTGTGAAGGAAGGAGGGACAAAAATGAACTAATTTTTAGCTAACTTATTTCAAGCTCATAGCTGTTGTATCTAGTTAACATTACACACTTTTTTAAATAGAAAATTTCACATACATACATAAAAATAGAAAAATACAATGAACTAAATGTATCCATTAATTAGCTTCAACAATCATTAATACATGGTCAATGTTGTTTCATCCATACTTCTACCCACAACCACCTTAACATTCCTAATTGCTCTTTTATGAAATCCCAGACATCATGTCACTTGAAAATACACTGCAGTTATGTTTGAAGCTCCATCTGTAGTAAAGCAACTAAATAAAAGCTGTTTCTACACTGAAAACTGCAATGGTCCCTCACAATTAGAATACTTAAATATCTACTTAACATAAACTAAAATGAAAGACCTTTAGTATTCTACTAATACACAGCAAGAAATAAAAATACCTACATAAGTCAATTTCACCAATCTCCGTTTTAAAATAAGTCAGATGATACCTAAGTGCTTAAATAATTCCCAAGATAAAGTCAGCTCCTAAACATGTTCAAAAACCTTATGGAAGGTGAAAGTACTCATGGGGAGATAAAACCAATTCTTCTCTCCCCAGTACTATTACTTCTAACCTTTCAAATTTAAAGACACAAAGTATTGTAGTTTGGACCAGATGGCACTTAAAGATAGGTTTATAATGAAATACAGTTTAGGAAGAAACAATCTCATATCTAGTTTCTAAATCCTCTCCTTTCCTTTCAGCTGAGTTGCCAACTCTCAGAGGAAACCCACCTTCCCTCCAAATCCCATTCCACTTATGTGTGGGGATTTCTCTCCTGGATCTGAAATGGAAAAGGCTGGCACACACTCACCATTCTTTTTAACAGTATCAAGAGTAGGTAAAGCCTTAAGGTACATAAGAGTATATTAATCTAGGGAGTCCTTTTTCTCAAACCACAAATGTCCTCTACCCATCAAATTTAAAATCAGTGTCAATGATGGCACTGTTTAATACAAGAATATCTAGAGGGATGTCATAGAGCCAACACTTTGTAAGTAAGAGATGAATATTTTTCAAACCCACAAAGACAAAATAGGAACTTCTTTTTTTTTTTTTTTTTGAGACAGATTTTCGCTTGTCACCCAGGCTGGAGAACAATGGCGTGATCTCGGCTCACTGCAACCTCTACCTCTACCTCTACCTCCAGGGTTCAAGCGATACCCCTGCCTCAGCCTCCCAAGTAGCTGGGATTACAGGCATGTGCCACCACACCCGGTTAATTTTTTTGTATTTTTTAATAGAGACAGGGTTTCACCATGTCAGGCTGGTCTCGAACTCCTGACCTCAGGTGATCCATCCGCCTCAGACTCCCAAAGTGCTGTGATTACAGGTGTGAGCCACCATGCCCAGCCAGGAACTCTTAATGAAAGCATCTGACTCATTTAACTGATTTTCATTTAACCAGCCTGGGTAGATTAACAGACGCTTTCCAGGTCCTTATAAAAGTTAGCTGTTTAAGCCCATGGTATACTAAAGTCTGCCCATTAGTAAGCTCCTCTTCAGTAGGCTATTTATTACTGCTTCCATTGGTTGGTATATGGTGTTAACCAACAGCCAGTTGTGTGTGTTTCCAAATAGATTTATACAAGTTACTATAACTAAGCATGTTAATTCAGTATTACATAAGCTAACAGAAAGTTGTACTGCGCCTGAAAATAAGCTGAACACTCTGAAAAGACTAAAATGTTGCTGCTGAATTAATGACAAGGCAAATACTTAAAAACAAGGGAGAAAATAGTAAAATTCTAGAATCCTATATACGTTTAGGTTTTTCATAAACAATCAAAAAGTATTTCTTTACCTGTAAAAGTGAAACAAGAAATTACATCCCACACATTACACTAGGCAGAAAATAAGAACTCCAAGCCAGGCACCATGGCTGAGACCTGTAATCTCAGGACTTTGGGAGGCTGAGGCAGGCGGATCACCTGAGGTCAGGAGTTCCAGATCAGTCTGGCCAACATGGTGTAAACCCTGTCTCTACTAAAAAGTACAAAAATTAGCCGGGCATGGTGGCGGGTGCCTGCATTCACAGCTACTCGGGAGGCTGAGGCAGGAGAATTGCTTGAATCCAGGAGGCGGAGGTTGCAGTGAGTCAAGATTGTGCCACTGCACTCCAGCCTGGGCAACAGAGACTCTGTCTCAAACGCCCTCACCCCACAAAAAAACCACAAAAAACAAAACAAAACAAAACAAAAAACCAGAACTCCAATCCGCGCGCTCAAGAAAAAGTAGTGTCTGCAAATTAGTATCACTTGTTGATGCCCCATTTTAACCAACTCTGATTAAGCTAAGTTTAATTAGGCTCTCCTTTTATCCAGGGTCACTGGTTTCACTGGATGAGAGAGCTTTTACCATGACTACACCATTTCGAAAGCATTTAAGGCAATGAAAGTTTCCCCATCACAATTTAACATGAACCAATAAAATTCCTAAGGAAATAATCTGTCATCTCTAAAATGACCCAGTTACAAACAAAGTAAGCAAAACTGTTGTAATATAACTTACCAACAGTGGCTCTAATCAGAGGAGAGGAGTCACCAATATTATTTAAACATTCACTTTTAATAAAGTCTGTTACACCATTTGGGAAGTTCTGAAAGTGTGCTTTCACATTATTCTTCAAGATGAGACCACTCAATGATCTTGTGGGTTCATCTGTAATAAAACAGTAATAGTATTGAGTTTTGAAGTAGTCTTAATTTCAAAATGTGCCGATTAACAGTAGTTTTAAAAATACTTATATTCAAAAGTTGACTGACATTCAAACTTGCTATAACCAGTTAAAATAATTATAACTGATTAACAAAAGATTAGTGTATGATTTATAGCTCAGGGTTTTTCAACCTTGACATACTATTATTTGTTGCGGGGTGCTGTCCTGTTCATTTTAAGATGTTAAGTAGCATCATTAGCCACAGATACCAGCAGCACCCCTCCAAGTTGTGTTAACCAAAAATGCTTCCAAGTAATGTCAAATGTCTTCTGGGGGTTAAAATTGCCCTTGGTTGAGAACCACTTATTTAGTTTGAGTTAATTTAGTTTATACATATAGCCACTGTGCTCGAGCTTTATTGTTTCCTGACATAAACATCATTATAGGGCTGGAAGTATTAGTCATTAAAAACATCCTATTAAATTTTTTTTTTTTTTTTAGGGTTGGGCGTGGTGGTTCATGCCTGTAATGCCAGCACTTTGGGAGGCCAGGAGTTCGAGACCAGTCTGGCCAACATGGTGAAACCCCATATCTACTAAAAACCTCAAAATTAGCCAGACATGGTGGTGTGTGCCTGTAATCCCAGCTACTTGGGAGGCGGAGGCAGGAGAATCATTTGATCTCAGAAGGCAGAGGCTGCAGGCAGAGAAGCCAAGATCATGCCACTGCACTCCAGCCTAGGCGACAGAGTGAGACTATCTCAAAAACAACAAAAATTTTTTTTGAAATCATTTTCCTCCAGTGTCAAAAAATATAATATTGGAAAAATTAAATGGACAAAGAATATATAAGATCATCTTCATGTAACAAATATAACTGCTGTTAATTTATATCATGTTTTTCATTTGCCTCTGAACTTAAAAGCAAAAAAAAAAAAAAAAAAAAAACTCCAAAAACATCGAAAGAGTTTCCTTAAAATAAGTTTAATCCATAGATAGTATTTACAAATTTTCAAAAAGCAACTTAATACTAGCAGAATATAACTGATGGCTTTACCAGTTGGCATCAACACCAACAATATTAGCAATAGTTAACATCTTCATTAAACACTGCTAAGTGCTTTCCAAATGGCACTGCACTTAATCCTTACAACTTCAGGAGGCAGGCATTATTCACTCCATTGCACAAGTGAAGAAACCTAAGAACTCTGAATCATTCTTCAGTATTACCCTCCTCTCAAAGGGCTGTAAGATGAAGAGCTGGGGTGTTGAAGAGAATGTTACTTTAACACCATTGTTTTACCTGTCTTCTTAAAAAATAATATATCCCAAGCTTGTTCTAGTTAGTACGATGTTCCCAAACTCTGACTGGCACTGAAATCTTCAAGAGTGAAGCACATGCAGAGGCAAAAAGAGCATTTTTTTCTGCATACAACTCCGCTCAGGTCATCACAGCACTATAAAACCTTGTATGTCATCATTTAAAAACTACTTTCCATTTTCAATTACAACCCATTCCAATGAGTAATTTAAAAGAAAACAAAACATATTTTTAAATTCTCTTAAAAGTTAAAATTGCCATGAAATAAATGAAGTCAGATATTTAACTTCTTCAAGCAATAAACTTGCCTTAAATTACCTGTTAATAATTCAGCCATGTAATTATTTTAAATGGCATGACTTTGTTTACAAGAAATATAGCATACTGTTTTTACCATAAAGGTTATAAGATGAAGAGTTTTAATAAATTACAAAATGAAGTGAAACAATTCAATATGAGAAGTATATACTCTCTTAAAATCCATTTTAAAAATTCAACGACTAATGATTTCCTTTGTTTTAAAAAAATTAAGACTATTTCAGTGGGCCCTCAATTTGTTCAATTAAGGGAGAATTAGAGCAGCTGATCTGAGGGTTCTTACATATCAAAAATTTTACTCTACAATTCAGTGATAAGATTGCTAAACAAGCATTTTCGTTTAAGATGTTACTTGTGTTGCTGCTTTAATATGAACGGCCATGATGCAAAAGTTTTTTTAAAACAGAAAACTACATGCAGCAAACTTGTGTCCCAATCTTCCCAGGGAAAAAAAATAAATGCATAAATGCAAGAAGAAATATCAAGTGTTATACCAACGTAAAACTACTGCATCCTTGGAGAAACTGCATAATGAACATAAACACATTTTAGGGTCAAGAAAATCTGAAAAACATCCTTTCCAACATTTTATGGTTTTGTAATTAATGCTCTGTGGAAGCAATGGCTTCCAAACTCTCTTGCCACTACTGAACAAGTTGTATGTTTGTGTTTTTTTAAGTACTTCTGAAGTATCCCAGGCTGGAGTGCAGTTGCACAATCATAGCTCACTGCAGCCTTGACTTCCCCAGCTCAGGTGATCCTCCCACCTCAGCCTCCTGAGTAGCAGGACCACAGGTGTGTGCCACCATGCCAGCTAATTTATTATAGAGATGGAGTTTCACCATTCACTATGTTCCTCATCTTGAACTCCTTGCCTGAAGCAATCTTCCTGCCTTGGCCTCTCAAAGTGCTGGGATTACGGGCGTGAGCCACCTTGCCTGGCCTGAAGTATCCTTATATCCCAAGAAAGAGCCACCTTGCCTGGCCTGAAGGAAGTATCCTTATATCATAAGAAAGCTTTACTCAAGAGTATAATATTGCAACAATCCTAATATTTGGAATGTAGGATGAGAACATGAGAGTGGACAGCTTAGTGAAAATAAATAAAAATTTCAAATAAAACAATTACAGATTTAAAAAATCCATTTATAAAATCTTAGTAAAGAAACAAACAGGTTGATCACAAACTGTGTCAGAAAAATTTCTATATTAAGAAGCAATGTATCACAAATATATTTATCAAACTAGGAATATTAATTGCTGAAAGAATTCGTTTCTTAAAACCTAGACTTAAGAGTTCTCAATTTTCTATTGTGTCCTTCATTCACAAATTAAAATCCCCCAAATTAACTACAAAATCAACTGAAAATAATTCAAAAGAAATTGCTGTGTATGAATTATGAAAATCTGAATACAGGATCAGTGAGATTTTTACTACACATTAACACCATTAACCTGTCAGAATTTGGAGCTAAAACTTTACAGATGGTCTGGTTGTCTAAAACTTGTTATTTCCCAATTCCAAGAGCAGGGATTTTATTAATTGCACCATAGCTTCTAAAACACTAATCACTGAATAGGGTACAGTGCTTTCATTTAGAGGCCAAACAGATGCTCAATAAATATTTAATTGACTTCTAGGTGTCCACAATGTTTTAGGAAGGGAATACCTAAATAATGCTACCAGAAACAACTCTCACTACAATGTAAGGTTCTGAGGGCAGTGAGTTTTGTCTGTTTTGTTCACTTTTGTCTCCTGAGCCTGCAAATTGCATGGCAAAGAGATGGTGCTCCATAAATAGTTATGAAATAATGTCTAGTGGGATACATTATGTATTATCAGAAATAATCAAATGACCATGTTATTTAATAATCAGACTACTCAGGCTTTAAACTGTCATAGAAATAATTTAAATTTAAAATTAAGAGTCATGAAAAGTTTCATGTATACTGTTAGAAGTTTCTTAAAAGTTACAAAAGCCTACTTATGAATAGAATGATTCCACTTTTTGCTAAACAATTTTAAAATAGTATGTGGCCATATAAGAGCAGAGAAGGATAGAATTCAAGAGATCAACAATAATTATCTCTGGAAGATGTGATAATTTTTCATTTTGATTATATGACTTTACAATTTTTTTCTACAATAAACACACATATATTCAGTTATTAAATCCTACATTCAATCTTTGTATTACAACCTTTGTTATATCCATCTATATGTATGGAAGCAAAACATTAGACTTTGCAACAAGTTTTTTATCTGCAAAGAATTAAGTAACTTATTATACAAACACCCAATTAAAAATGAATGCTGGCTGGGCACAGTGGCTCACACCTGTAATCCTAGCACTTTGGGAGACTGAGGCAGGCAAATCCCCTGAGGTCAGGAGTTCAAGGTTAGCCTGGCCAACAAGGCAAAACTCTGTCTCTACTAAAAATACAAAAAAATTAGCTGGATGTGGTGGCGCATGCCTGCAATCCTGGCTACTAGGGAGGCTTAGGCATAACAATCGCTTGAAGCCGGGAGGCAGATGTTGTGGTGAGCCAAGATCGTACCACTGCACTCCAGCCTGGGTGACAGAGTGAGACTGTCTGTATATATAAAAACAGGAATGCTTATTAAGCATGTAAATATTGAGTGGTACTAAGACTGTTCATCCTACATCTATAAAGCACATGGTTACTACAAAATGAAATTATTTGAAATGAATAATTCTCAGTACACTTAAATAGGTCTTAAAGAAACTTTAAATAGTTATCAATGCAAATCCTACTTACCTTCAGATTTTAATTTTGTAAGAACAAAAATCAAGTAGTTGTTAAAGTCTGGATATTGATTAAGTTGTTCCAGTTTCTAGAACAAACAGTAGTTAAGGAAACTTGTCTGTGTAATCTCAGTGAGAAATTAAGCATTTTTAATCCAACAATCAAGGATCTCTTTGGTGATATTTTCAGTCCCGCATTTTTTTTTTTTTTTTTAACTAAGGCTAAGGATATCTTACCAAATCTATCAACATGCCATTTCAAAAACACACTGGTGCTTGCTAAACCTCTTAGGTGCTTTATGGCTGAAATGCATCAATTACATGCAATACAACATAAGAAAGTGCCAGCTTCAGCATGATTAATATAGCAAAAAATATTCAAAAAATTCTTAGATTTCAACTTCAAACCACTCTAAACAGAAAGGCATTTAAGCATAAAACGACAAAAATAAAAGCATTCCAAGTGAAAACAAGTCTCTCAGAGTTAAAGGTCATTTACAGAAATTAACTTTATAGAATAACTTAAAAAAAAAAACTTTTCAGACTCATTTGTTCTTTAGAATCCAAAAAGATAAAGTGCCATTTATGCACCAGGTTATATATCTTAACGTAAGGTCAGCATTATGAGATTATTGCACTACAGCTGTACAATTATTCCCCTCATCCCCAAGATTTAACATTTCCAGTGACACCAACTTGCAGGTATGTCATCGCTATCAGGAGGCAGCTGTGACAAAATCCTCTATTACATCTTTCTTCAAGCCCTGACTCCCAACCCCTAACTAATATGCTTCCCAATTGTGTTTTACTACACAGAAAGATTAAAATGTTTTTTACCCAACAAACCTAAACTTCTGATTAAATCCATGAATCAAACTTCAGCAACTTTATTAGCTATTTATTATATACTTGAATACCCTCAATGTTTAGGGGTCAGAATGTAAACGAACCAACAACATAGTCTCTAGTAAAATTCCAAGGTGTAACCACTTTCTCCAACCAAGACAGTAATTCGTTTCAGTGAATGGCCAAGACTAACAGCATGCTGATATGCCGATGAATTTTTCAAAACTATTTCCTGATAAGGTTTACCTTCTTACAACTTGAGCTACATCTCTTTATCCTATTATAGTGGTCTTTCAAAAAGTACTCAAAAGCCTATACGAAACAATAATTAAACATATTATCTTCTTAGGAGAGACAAAATAAGGTACTCTGAAACAGCAGCAGTATATATTTTTAGCTGAAGTAGTTTTCCTCTCACAGCAACAGAAAGTTGTTCTTTCTCAGAGGACATGCTAAGTTACAGGCACACAGAAGAAACTGTAATTGACTACCAGCCCAAGCACAGTACTGAGTATCTGACGTGCCTAATAAATGTAGACTAAAACAAGAAATTATGATATACGGTGCCACAGAATAACTACAATGCAGGATCGGGCTTAGCTAATTTAAGAAAGTAGTAATTGTATCATATAATACCTGTAATTAATCAACTATCAACTTCTATCATCCCTAGAACCATGACAACACAAATTAAGACTAAGCCATAGCAGGGTTTACAAGACACAAATGGCAATACACTCCGAAACTGTTCTTTCCTCAGTACTAGAAGTATCCAAACAAAATGGCTTTAAAAAATCCAAGCAGATCTAAATCATTATCCCTTCCACTTTTAAATGGGAAGTATTATATTAACCAAGAACGTACGTACTAATTTTGTTATCTATTGAAGGTTTTAAGTTACGGCAATGCAGTATTTCTGCGAAACCCCCGGGGTAAATAACTTCATCTTTATACGTTTTGAATATAAATAAACTTAAACACGAAGAGCTTACTTACCAAACTCCATATTAAGTAATTTTGCTGCTTATTGACAATAAAAATCAAGAGGCTTTTCTGCAAAAAACAGTAGACTTAACTAACTTCTTTAGGCTTAAAAGATCGGGGGTTAAAATATTATTCATGATATTCATGATATAATGAATGTTCCCTTTACTGGATCCATTAAGAACTCTCCATTTGAGCACAGTTTAGGGCACTACAGAAAGCATACTTAGTAGAGTTTTGGTTCTCTTAACCTTTTCTGTCTGTAAAATCGTAGCAACAGGATCACTACACCAGCACACTCGGTAAAGACCTAGATAATTGTGCAGTCAGCCTCGAGCCAAAGCTTTAAAAAGAAAATCTCATTTGGGTGACAAGGAGCTCGCAACAGGTGTTAACACCAGTAACCCCAGGGTGAGGCACAGAGACCCTTTTCCACCACCTGTAGGTCCCCGGCCTCTTTAGGGCAAGGACGTGAAAAAAAACGCCAGGACCCACACAGCTGCAGTTCAAACCCCGCGCCAGCTCCACCCATTTCTGGCCAGTCAGGCGGCGAGCTCCGCCGCGCACAGAGCGCCCTCCACCCGGCCTCCCGCTCAGCCCGCCGCCCCCACCCGCGGGGCGCATTGTGTGGGCCCGGCCCGCTCCCGCTCGCCCGCTCCCTACCCCCGCGGCAGGTCAGCGGCGGGCAGGGAC
>NW_016809835.1:3067893-3071924 GCF_001698545.2 Rhinopithecus bieti | reverse complement strand
GCCTCCTGCGGGCCGGAAGCCGGGGGCCTCCGCAGCGTGAGCCCCACGCGGCGGCGCCCCCGGCCCAGGAACCAGGGCCGCGTGCTCTAGTCGCCCGGCTGGGGTAGCGACGGCTTCCCCCGCGCGCGGACCCAGGGAAAAGGCCGGGCTCGGAGGGCGGGGGAGGGGCAGAGGCGGGGGCGACTGGAGCTCCCGGTCGCCGGGAGCTGGGCCGCAGCGCGGGGCGAGCTGCCCGGGTGGCGGCCAGGCCTCGGAAAGGATACTTGTTGCACGGTTCTCTGGATGGTGGTGTCTGGGGACTGGGACTCCTTCAACAGCTGCAAGATTTGCTGAAGCCCTTGCTCGTCAGGTTTCCACTCATACTCCATCTTGGTTTGCTGCAAATAAAGCCAGACACAGGAAGAGACGGAGCAAATGTTACTCCCGGTGCACAGGCCCGGAGGCTTCCCGCGCGCAGCGGTCCCGTTCTCCCAGCCACCACAACCCCAGCGCTCCCCAGACGCCGCGGACCTGCCTGGGGTGCCCCGAAGGAACTCTCGGACAGTGAAACCCGGCGGAACTGCTCCTGGCAGCCCGGCCGCCAACGTCTGCTGCTGCTGCCGCCGCGGCCGCCGAGCGCAAGCAGCCGACCAGACTGAGTCACCGCGAATTTGCAATCTGGCCCCAAGATCCGCTCACGGGAGCCCCCTGGGTCCTAGTGCCACGCAGTTTTCTCCAACCCAACCCATCTCTTAATTCCGTCCAGAAGATTACTACTGACTTAAGGGCTAATAAAAAGTCAAGTCCTTATCAAAACCCCTGCGAAACACCTGAAGAGATCTGTTTTTGGTATATTATTTTACATACACATGGCGAATTAACGCAAAATGATTGAAATAGGGTAAAAAGGTTGTTAATTTCCCTGACAGTTCAGCAATAATTAGAAGCAATAAAAATGTTTACAATTCAATTTGATATATAAAGCACTAAAATAGTCTAAAATATTGATGCAATCACAACCCACATCTCAAAACCATTAAATGCAACATCTGCAGAACCTAACTAAAAAAAAAAATTGTATTCCTGCATAAACTTCAACTTTTGAACTCCTATTAAGTGAAATAAATTCCATTATGAACTAACTACATTCCATAAGTAAGGACTTTGGGTCGAAGGAAATACAAGAAAAATAATGTAATTTTACAACTGGGTAGTGTTTAATTCCATTAAAGTATTTTCACATACTACAGTTTCTCATTTGATTCTCATTACAACCTAGTGAGGTATTATTTGCCTCGATGTGGCAACTAAGGCGAAAAAAGATCTAAGCAAACAGCCACACTTAATCAGTGAAGACTGAGACACGAATATAGGTTTTTAAAGCTACTATGAGTTGCATCTGCTACAGTCAACTGAAGCTATTAATGACATTTTCACTAAAACTAAATGCTTAAACAAAACAACAAAATGTAAGTATCAAGCATGACTTATTTGTAAAATCAAACAGTTTGATAAAGGAGAGGATTTTTAACATGAAAAGTCCCTTGCTAGTAGGGTTTAGACAAACTACTACCTTTTCACCTCTCTAGTTAGCTTTTTCTTTCTTTTTTAAAATGCCTTTTCCTCTCTCTTTCACTCTTATTTTTCTGCTTAATATCCTGTAATCTGACTTTGCTCACCAAGTTCTAATGACTTCATAAATGGCCCAATCCAATAAACTGTTCTTAAAAAAAACCCAAAACAAAACCACCACCATCCAGACATAAATGTATTAATGCTGTAGTGTTTTTATTCTAGTCTTCATTCTATTTTTTATGTACATTATATTTTATAATAATGGGACTGTCCTGTTTCTTGCCTGACTTCATATATCATTAAATATTTATTGAAAATATTTCAATAAAAAGTTAATAGTATTCCATTGTACCACTATGTCATTTATTTTTATATACTTTTATTTGATACAATATAGACACAAAATTGTACAAATGATAAGCATATAATCCATAGATGGATTTTTACAAAGTGAACCCATCTGTGTAACCAACACCCAGTTCAAGATAGAGATCGCTGAGTACGAAGAGGTTTCTTTTGTGTCCAATCCCAGCCATCAACCCTTCCCAAAGTAATCCCCAGTATAATTTCTATCACTATAGATTTCTCCCCTTCCCTGTCTTAACTTCAGAAACTTTTAAAAAACTACAAATATTATAATAAATCAAACAACATGGTTGTATAAGACAAGTTAATTCAATCCTATCTCCAGGCTCCCTAGAGAATCCGTTTTATCAGTTTTATGTGAATCTTTCTACAGTCTAATCTCATATATATGTTTTCCTCTTTTTTTTAAGATCATCCTCCATACTACACTGATATTAACTCTACAATGTTTTTTACACATAATATGACATGGCCATAATTCCAGGCCAATACACACAAATTTAACTCACCTTTTAATAGATGCACATTGGTCTTGAGAATGGATAGAGCATAATTTGTTCAACCATCTCCTGATTGGCTTCCAGATTGCTTCTACTTTTTTGCCACTACCAACAACACAGTAAAAAAATTCTTGTACCAATGTCCCTACATAATAGTGGCAACCTGACAGGGTTATTAGGCCAAAAGTATGTGAATTTAAAATTTTAAACAGTTACTACCAAATTATTTTCCAAAAAGTTATACAATTCACACACGCCAATACGAATGTTTCCTTTATCTCCACCAGCATATTCTTCGAATTTTCATGAAGCTAACCAATGACAATTTAATTTCCCCTGATACTAGTGGGGGTGGGGAACTTAAAGTCTGAGCCTTAGTAATATTAGAGTTGGAGCTGCTACCAGGCATACCCTACGTGCTGAGGTGACATTCAGATAGCCCACTTAACCCCCTAGCTGCCCTTTTAAATAAGAAACTAAAACAAGGGACCAATAGCAGTCAAGTCTGAAAGGCATCTTCATTATCACATCCGTCCTGAGGATGGCTGCACCATAATATCAGGCCAATAGCATGCTTCCTTCTTTATTTCTGTCGTCAAATAGGGTTTTCTTTTCAAACAGCTTAGTATTAAGAACATTTAATTTGATCAACCTATGATGACAGAATAGGTGTTTCCCCACACTTTACTCAAATTATCTGTAACAAAAGGCTCTTAAGAATATTTGATTCAGATAACTGCTTGGTAAGAGATCTTAGGCCACTTTGAACTTTTCTATCACATCTTTTTAAAAATTGTGATAAAGGTCGGACGCGGTGGCTCAAGCCTGTAATCCCAGCACTTTGGGGGGCCGAGACGGGCGGATCACGAGGTCAGGAGATCGAGACCATCCTGGCTAACACGGTGAAACCCCGTCTCTACTAAAAATACAAAAAACTAGCCGGGTGAGGTGGCGGGCGCTTGTAGTCTCTGCTACTTGGGAGGCTGAGGCAGGAGAATGGCGTAAACCCCGGAGGCGGAGCTTGCAGTGAGCTGAGATCCGGCCACACTGCACTCCAGCCTGGGCGACAGAGCGAGACTCCGTCTCAAAAAATAAAATAAAATAAAATAAAAATAAAAATTGTGATAAAATCTACATACATAACATATGCCATTTTAAGTATACAGTTCAGTGGCATCCATCGCCAAAACTTACCATATTTTAAAAGCCATTAAAATAAGGAAGAATCTTATACCCTGGGCTAGCCAGACATTACAGGGTTAATTAGATAATATCTGAAGTACTTCAAGCTAACCAAGCACATCAGGATTATTATATGAAGTAGAAATCATTTATTTAAATAGCAAACTACATTTATATTAATTAAATAGAATATCAAGATCAATATTGGATTTTCTTATAAAATTTAAATATTACCTGGAGTATTCTTTTTGCATGTTGAAGACTCAGCTTTCTAAATGTCTCAAAAAAAGGAAGTAGTACTTCAAATTTCGCTTCTTTAGATGATACTCCATACTACACTAATATTAATTTTACAACTTAATTTTACAACTTATGCCTGATTGGCCCATGACATTCAATGGTGACCAAAAAAAAAAAAAAAAAAAAAAA
>NW_016809835.1:2994101-3064955 GCF_001698545.2 Rhinopithecus bieti | reverse complement strand
AAAAAAAAAAAAAAAAAAAAAAAAGGCATTTAAACAGGCCAAAATACAGTTATTTGAAAAACAAGATAGAAGACAGTCCCAGAATAAAAAGTAGCCTGCAAATGGTGAGTTACTGCGATACCATTTTGGACTTTCAGAAGACTAGAGCATACTTATGAGTAAGTTTTTAACTTAAATTTACATAAACATTTTGAATTTGTTACAGCTGAGAATCATGTGAGGTAAAGAAGCCAGACTGACTGAAAAGAAAGTAAAAATATATAGCGTCTTCCTTGCTGGATAGTCTGTAAAATATAGTTTAAAAAGCAGACTGGAGATGTGGACTCAACTGACCTACGTTTGAAGTCTAGTTCTTCCACTTGGTAGCAGTGAAAACCTGGGCAAGTTAATTCATCTGAGTCTTAGTTTCCCAACCCTAACATGGGAATACACTACCTCTGTATGCAGATCATAGGTATCTAGCACACAATATATGTAATTTGAAAAATAGTAGTTTTAATAGTTAAATGAATGGCTTTCTAGCCATCTGCAAGATAAAATATAACTTCTTTTCATGGAAGAAGTCTCTTCATGATCTGGTTCATTACCTTCAGGAACATTTTTATCTATGACTCAACCTCCAACTTTATGCTCCATCATCTTTTCCTGCACCTCTCCTACCTCTGAGCCTTTGCATAGGGATTTCCTGCTGGGAACGCCCTCTTTAAACCTGACCAATTGGCAAACTCCTTCTCCCTCTTTAGAGCTACCCTCATTCACCGATTTTCCAAATATTTATTGAGAGTCTTTCTTGGCACTGTGATTGATACTGGATACTATTTCTCTTCTGTGTCATTATTCCAAGATCTCCCCACAAGACTTAGGATTATTTTTCATTACAGATCTATGGTTTATAGCTATTTCCATTCTAGAAACTGTCATATTGTATTATAATTATTTCTAGGTCTGTCCTGGCAATAGATCACAAGTTCCTTGAGAGCAGGGACAGTGTCTTTTCACTCTGCCTAGCAGAGTCTGATTCAACAAATACTTGTTGAATAAACGCTACTGTTGTTGCTATTAATTCAACTGAGTAAATATTAAGTTGAACAACTACCATGTGCTCAGTGAATTCTGGAGATTCAAAGATAAGTAAAATATAGTTTTTATCCCCACTAAGTTCTCATTTGGTGAGAGAGGCAGATGAGCTGTCAATGAAAGAAGTATATGATAAAGTACAATAGGAAAAGAGAAAAAAAGCAAATACATTCCACCAGGAGAGATGCATTTTCTCCCCATCTGGTTCAATTAAAATTTTTTCCGTCTAATTTCAACTAAATTCAAAGTTAGATGTTTCCATCTATATGCTGAATCACTATGAATGTGAGAAATGTTGCTATTAGTGACGTCACTTCCCAAAATAGTAAACAACGCTTGGTAAGGATCCAAACAAAACAAGGTATAATTGTCCTTCAATAACATAGTAGTTTTGTTTTTTTGTTTTTGTTTTCGTTTTTGAGACAGAATCTTGCTCTGTCACCCAGGCTGGAGTGCAGTGGTGCGATCTCGGCTCACTGCAACCTCCGCCTCCCAGGTTCAAACAATTCTCTTGCCTAAGCCGCCCAAGTAGCTGGGATTACAGGTGTGTGCTACCATGCTCGGTTAATTTTTGAATTTTTAGCGGAGACAGGGTTTCACGATGTTGTCCAGGCTGGTCTGGAACTCCTGACCTCAAGTGATCTGCCTGCCTCAGCCTCCTAAAGTGCTGGGATTATAGGTGTGAGCTACCCTGCCCGGCCATAGTAGTTTTTATTCCTAGAAAATTCAACATATATTAAAACTCTGCAAAAAGTTCCATGTGTATATGTAAAATTGAGTTAGGCTCTTGGCTCTGATATCTATAAACAGATTTTTTACACCTTTGTGATTATCTAATGAGACATTTACAAGTCATACAAAACTAGGACAATTCTTCATGGTGAACATCTAGCACCTCTCAGCCCTGCCCAGTAAATGACAAGAGCACCTCCCAGTCACTAGGACACCTCCAGAGAGCAGCACTGCCTCAGTGGAGAATGACTATGGCAGGGAAAGTACAAAGGGCTGTGAAGACATTATGCTAACGCAATTAAGAGGTCAGGAAAGGACTTCCTTGAGGAAATGACTCTATCAGAAACCTAACAGGAATTACCAAAAAGCAAAAGTGAGGCTGGGAGGATCTCATAGATGATGATAGGAAGCTTGGACTATCTTAAGGATAATACAAAGTTTGTGAAAGAGGTTTTAAATTGATAAAAAACATGATCAAATACAAGTCTGGAAAAGAATTAATCCTCCTAGAAAGCAAAAATGGTGAAGGAGAGGTTCATCTTTTGCTCTATAGCTTCAATATTATGTTAATTTTAGAATGTTTCATATTTCAATAAAATGATTTTAAAACTCATCAGTTTGCAATGAGGGCAGGAGGAGCCATAGAAGACCCAACTGTCCAATCTGCACATAAAATGAAATTACAGTTTGTTAGGGGAAGGGCAGTCATGTTTCACAGAGAACCAAGATGCTACCAAAAACTCTGGTAGTTAAATATTGAAGACTTAAACACGTGCACTATTTTGTTAGTAATAGTGATAGCTAATATTTTTTGAGTACCAAGCAATGTTCTAAGCACTTCACAACTCTATGATGCTGCTTTATTAATTATATTTTACAAATAAGTACACTGAGGCACAGAGAAGTTACCCGCCTAAGGTTGCTCAGCTAGTAATTGCCAAAGCCATGATTCAAAGCCAACTAAGCTGGCTCCAGTGTCCAGTCTGGAAGCCCCTGATATACTGCCTTTCCAAAAGAAACATCAATTTCTATAAACTGGCAAACTACTCATAGATACAACCATTTGCATACTAAAGAACATCTATTTTGATACCTTTGTGGTGAGGTAAAAGAGAAAAGTAAAATCACACTTCACCATCATAAAAGTCATAATAGATCTAAAAAACCAGTAGTATGTATATAGTATGACAATATAATAAAAATGAGATTTTCCATAGCATTGAGTAAATGAGTTAAAAACATTATAAATAAAATCTTCACAACACCCCTCTGTTGTAAGTAGGTAGCAAGTATTATTTTTATTTGACAAGCAGATAAATCAAAACAACTTAAGAAATTTGCTGAATGTGAATCAGATATGCAGACTTCCACAGAAAATGTCTCTCTTATACTGTTTTTTTTTTTTTTTTTTTTTTACAGAAAAATGCTATGATGAGCAAGGACAGAAAAAAATCAGAGCTATCCAATGATCTAAAAAGAGCATGCTATTTAAAGAATATAAGTATTTAATAAAACTTTTACGAGAAATTGAACCAAAGTTCAGGTATGAAGGGAAAGAAAGAAAAGTTTACAGGCACCCAATGATGCATCAAAATGTTGACAAACTTGTTAAATTATAGCTATCAGTGGAACTAGAAAGTCCTTTAAGAAAGTCTATAGGCTGGGCACGGTGGCTCATGCCTGTAATCCCAGCACTTTGGGAGGCTGAGGCAGGCGGATCGCCTGAGGTCAGGAGTTCAAGACCAGCCTGACCAACCTGGTGAAACCCCGTCTCTACTAAAAACCACAAAAATTAGCCAGGCATGGTGGCATGCCCCTGTAATCTCAGCTACTCAGGAGGCTGAGGCAGGAGAATCGCTGGAACCCGGGAGGTAGGGAAAAAAAAGTCTATAATGAGCTGGGCACGGTGGCTCATGCCTATAATCCCAGCACTTTGGGAGGCTGAGGCAGGTGGATCGTCTGAGGTCAGGAGTTCAAGACCAGCCTGGCCAACATGGAGAAATCCCGTCTCTACTAAACATACAAAAAATTAGCTGGGCTTGGTGGCGGGTGCCTGTAATGCCTACTAGGGAGGCTGAGGCAGGAGAATCTCTTGAACCCAGGAGGTGGAGGTTGCAGTGAGCCAAGATTGTGCCATTGCACTCCAGCCTGGGCAACAAACAAGAGGGAAACTCGGTCTCAAAAAAAAAAAAAGAGAGAGAGAGTCTAAAATCAGAGGTTATGGATCAAGAAAGAAGAGAAGAAAATGCAAAATGAACTGTTGAGCTCATATTAGTTGCAGAAATGAGCTCAACTAGATTAGAAGGGCAGGGACCATAACTCATGTTACACAGTGCTAGGCACATGGGTTTTAAATCATCCTTGATTGAGACTGATGGATAAGTCATCTAGTTCACCATTTGAAAAAATTAGGCTAAGACATTAAAATTTTAACTTTCTGGCATTACAAAGTTATTGTCATCTAAGAGCTGAGAGATTAACAGAACACAGAAAATGGAAAATAGGTACTAAGAAAAGTTTGAATAAATGTATTCTTAGAGTGCCTTTTCTGGAAGAACTTTGAAGATGACTAGACATGCTTACCAAATGCTAAAGTTTACAAATCAACATTAAAAAAAGAAAAAAGAGTGTGGTATCAAATTTGAGTGATAAGAAGGAAATCTTGGTCTCAAAATTTGACCCAATCTATAACCAGACACTTCCTATACTTTAGCCCATTTAATATTCACAACAGCACTATGAGGTAGATGTTAACTCCATTTTATATTAACCGAGTTTCAGAGAGGTTAAGTAGCTTGCCCAGCTAGTATGTGGCAGAGTAGGCATTCAAAACCAAACTTGTGTGATTCCGAAGTCTGAACCATGCCTACTAATAACAGCAACCCTGTTATCATTAATGGGTCCTTCCATGTGCCAGTTATTATGTTAAATTCTTTAAATACATGATCTCATTTAATTCCGTGAATATGTACTATGATTATCTCCAATTTACAGAAGAGGAACAGGCTTAAGAGAACTTAAGCTATGTGTCCAAGATCACACAGTAATGAGCAAAGCTAGGACTCAAGCCCAGATGCACCCAACTCCAGAGCCCATGCACTGAACTACTCTACCATATTATTCTCGTTCTGCCACCCCACGAACATGTGACTAACCCTTAGAGAACTTAACAGTGGACAGACTATGAATGGTCTGCGTTATACTACGCTTTCCCTTTCTATTCCATGCATCACCAATAATTCAACAGCTCTCTTGAAGAATGTCTACTTCAGGTCAATTACTTCAGATATGATAACTGCACCTTGCTTTTCAGAGCACAATTTTTTCATTTTTAATGAAAACGAAAGGCTGATAGGAGTAATACCTCCCATACATTTAACTTTTGGTTATCTCATTGTCACCCTCAAAACACCAACTCCCTGTTGAGTTCTAAAACAGATTTAACCTTCGCAGTTGGTCTCACTCTGCATGTACGTTTAAGCAACGTAAATCAGTGGTTCTCAACCCTGACTGCACATTATAATTACTGGGAACTTATAGCCAGTTGAGAACCATTATATTAAATCAATATATCTGCTCCTGGCAATTTCCATTATTTCTTACTCTTTAAGCAGTGGTGTTCTAGCTGTACTAGAAATGACAGAAAGCAGAAAAAGAGAACAGAATGCAGGCTGCACTAATTCATATGGGAAACATTACTAATCACTAAAAAAGTCTTTGATGAAAACCAAAACATACGAACATACTGTTTGAAGTTACACAATAATTTGTACTTCCTAGTAAGGATAAGTACAATGTTTATTTACTTTGTAATTTAACAGTGACAGAGAATGGGTAAGAAGTTCCACTTAAGTTATAAGACAGAAATGGGAACTTGGGAAAAGTAAGTTTTGGGGGAAGTTTATCTCCAGTAAATAACAACAACACACACTAGAAAATTATGATCCTTAACTGGCAAAATATGATTTAAATTTGTATATCAAATCAACTTATCTTGTGAATAACTAGATCTTTCTTCAAATGGCAATATTAAGTCATTCATAAAACTAAACTCTTTTAATAAGCCTACACATTAAAAACCAATTAATCAAAATAATTAGGTCCCTGATTCTCTTAGTAGCATAGGATTTATTAATGTGCTTTACTAGGGATTGTCCCACTGCTACATTCAACTGAAGAGTTAGTTTTTAAGTAGTTCAGTGGATTACTGTCACTGCCTATTGTTAACCCTAGTCCAACAGTTTTCATTTCTGTGACACAGACTTAAGAAAAAAAGCTTTTAAAAGTCTTCTTTAAGTATTATACCATGATTATAAATTTCCTTTCAGAACACTGCCAAGTGGTTTTAAGTAAACACAGTGCTTAAAAAGTTTCAAAGTACTTTCATATTTTACCTCATTTAATTTTCAGAACTACCCCGTGAGTTGAGGAAACTGTCTCAGTGATATTAAGTCACTTGCCAAAAATTGCTCAGCTAGTAAATGTTAAGAATTGGGTTGGAATGAATGTCTATTTCTGGTCGAATGTTTCTACTACTCCAAACTATTCCTTTAATTCATAGTTCATTAAATATGCAAGTACCATCAATTAAAAGAGTAGCCTGTCTTCAAGTAACACTGCTCTACACTGATTATACATTTGCTGATTTATATGATGATATGCATAAAAGGTGGAGACAAGCTGTAGTACTCTAGGTAAAATAATGGCACTGAATGACAAAATATGAGCACCAGGCAAGTTACTAATTATAGCTATACTTACTGAATTTAAAGAGATGGTAAAAAAGTCAAATATGATGCAAATAGTCAAATATTTTCCTGTGAAACACATCTGAAATTATAAGTCAATAAAAGGTATGATTCAATTATTTTAGAATCCACTTTACATATTAATAAAGTGAGACATACCTAAACAGTTGATAGGAAGCCAAGTTGATAATTTTAAAAAAATTAGCACATTGGGATAACCGTTATAGCTCATTTTGATAACTACAAGTATACTGTTTTATTGCCATTAGCTTGCTCCAGAAGTTCTGAAGTGAGAGGGATCCAGAAATGTCTTATTCATGTCCAAAGCTGTCCTTGATTAAGTATAATGTATGGATTCAGTATTTCACATTTTCAAGTGTATGCAGAAAAAGGAACATAGCACTGTATTTATTGGTAAGGGTTGAATGAGGAAAGGATCAAAGCAGTTTAGACAGCAAAATAGGAAGGTTAAAAAAAAAGTTAAGTGGTTAGTAGGCTGATTAACATTAGGTTTTACCTAACCATACATTTCTTCACAGAAATCTCACATACAACAGGGGCATGTATTAGTCAAATTTCAGTTATGAAAAGATAGACACAGCAGAAAAAACTTTTCAAAGGGAATCAATTTTTACAAGTTTAGTTCCTGAACTGAATCTTGTTCAACATTACTTGTTGCTGATAAGCAACAAGATGGAGTAGAGGAAGCATGGGTTCTAGAGTCGTGCATTCATTGGCTCAAATCCCAGTTCTGTTAATTATTGACGCTGTCTTTTTTAGGAAAAATGCCCAATCTTTTGAGCCACAGTTTAGTCATCTGTGAAATGGGGTTGATAAGAAGATTAAATGAGAACATAAAGTGCCACAATAGTCAGTACTTAATGTTCGTTCCCTGCACGCTACACTCCCAACTAAAATTGTCATTAAGACCCAGGTTTACTGATGGC
The DNA here is from genome assembly GCF_001698545.2 of Rhinopithecus bieti. Taxonomy (NCBI): domain Eukaryota; kingdom Metazoa; phylum Chordata; class Mammalia; order Primates; family Cercopithecidae; genus Rhinopithecus; species Rhinopithecus bieti. Next base: position 3,057,451 of record NW_016809835.1, on the reverse strand, counting down.
AGCTCGTACCATCAGATAACAATAGGATGAAGATTTCTTAGATTATTTTTGTGCAATCAAAGAATATGCATCAAAATGGGCTGTTTAACTTGTCATTTAAAAGAACTGATGCTATGGTTTAATGTTTGTATCCCTCCAAAAATTCATGTTGAAACTTAATTCCAAATGCGACAGTATTAAGAGGTGGGGACTTTGGGAGGTGACTGTCATTGTCATGAGGGCTCTGCCCTCGTGAATGGAATTAATGCCCTTATAAAAGGGCTTGAGGGAATCTATTTGGCCCTGCTGCTCCCCTTCAGCCATGTGAGGAAATACTGTTGTTCCTTCATCCATGTGAGGATGCTGCAAGGTGTCACTTACGAAGCAGAAAGTGAGATTTCATGACACACCTAATTCACTGGTGCCTTGAACTTGAACTTCCCAGCCTCTAGAAGTGTGAGAAATATATTTACATTACTCATAAATTACCCAATCTAAATTATTTGGTTATAACACAGGAATGGACTAAGACAGAAATTGGAACCAAGAAGTGAGGTGCTACTGTAAGAAATACCTAAAAATGTGGAAGTGGCTTTGCAATTGGGTAATGGGTAGAGGTTGGATGGTAAAGGGCTATTCTGGTAAGGGCTCTGAAGAGGAGAGTTGCATGACACGCCTCAATCCTCTTAGAGATTTCTTAAGTGGTCCTGTCTGTATTGGTAGAAATACAGACAGTAAAGCCTATTCTGATGCGGTCTCTGAGACAGATATGAGGAATATGTTATTGGAAACTGCAGGAAAGGCCATTCTTGTTGCAAAGGGGCAAATAACTTTGCTGAATTGTGTTCCTGTCCTAGTGTTTTGTGGAAGGCAGAACTTAAGAATGATGAAATAGGATATTTGGCAAAGTGTTCAAGGTGTGGCATTGGCTTCTCTTGACTGCTTATAGTAAGATGTAGGAAGAGAGAAACAAATTAAAGATGGAATTTGTAACTAAAAGGAAGGCAGAACTTAAAGAAGACAAATTCTCAACCTGAATGTTTGATAAGGAGATTAGTACGGACAGAAAGAAGCTAGGTGCTATTCATCAAGACAATGGACAAATGAACCAAAAGGCATTTCAGAGACGGTTGCGACTATCTTGCCTATTATAAGCCCGGAATGCCAGGGCCTTGGGAACAGAATGATTTCAAGGCTCTGCTACCCACATTGTAGTGCAGCACTCCCTGGCTACCCTAGCTGTGGCTCAACCACACCGAGGTTCAGCTCAGATCACCCCTCCAGAGGACACAGGTGGTAAACCTTGGTGGTGTCTACATGGTGCTAACTCTGCAGGTGCACAGAATGTACAAGCTGTGGGAGCACTGTTACCTCATCTAGATTTCAGAGAATACCCTGAAAAACCCTGGGGCTCAGGCAGAGCACCATCACAGGGTGGGGCCACTGCAGAGAGGCCCCACTAGGGCACTGCCTTAGTGGAGCTATTGTAGCGGGGATACAGCAGAGAGCCTACACAAGGGCAATACCTAATGGAACTGTTGGAGTGGATCTTCTTGGACTGAAAGAGCCACTGGAATGCAATTCCAGCTTGGGAGAACCACAGGCAGTAGACTCTTAACTCATGAGAGCTGCAGCATAGGTTGTGCCCAGCAAAGTCATGGGGGCAGGGTGACCTGGAGCCTTGGGGGCCCAACCCCTACCCAACTGTATCTGGAAGGCAACACAAAGATTATTCTGGAACCTTAAGATTTAATCTTGTTTGCCTTCTTGGATCTCGGGCTTACTTGGTTTTGCAGGCTCATAGCTGGATAGCAATTTGCCCCAAGATGAATCGCACTTTGGGCCTCACCCATACCTGATTTAGATGAGATTCTGGGCTTCAGACTTTTGAATTAATGCTGGAATGAGGTAAGACTTCTGGGGCTATTGGGATAGAATGAATTTATTTTGACAGAAGCACATTAATTCTGTGGGGCCAGGGGCAAAATGGTATGATTTGAATGTGTCCTTCCAAAATTCATCTTGAAACTTCATCCTCAATGCAACAATATTAACAGGTGGAGCCTTTAGGAAGTGATTAGGTCATGAGAGCTCTGCCCTCATTAATGGGATTAATACCCTTACCAAATGGAGCCAGTTTGGCCTTTCTGCTCGCCTTCCACCATGTGAGAACACAGTGTTCATCCCTTCTTCCATGTGAGGATGCAGCAAGAAGGTGCCATTTATGAAGCAGAGGGCAAGCCTTCACTAGACATCAAATTGGCTGGACTTCCCAGCCTGTGTAGTACTATGAGAAATACATTTTTATTATTTTATAAATTACCCAGTCTAAGGTATTTTGCAACAGGAACAGACTAAGGCAGGTGATATTCTAAAGTAGAAAAATCAAAACAGAAACATTGGAAGAATAAGAACAAAGAAACAAATGGAAATCAAGTGTTGGACATTAAAGCAGATATGAATTTAATCAGTACAAAAATTGTATAAGGGCAAAAACCAAGTATAGTCACGTGTCAGTTAAGGACAGGGATACAGTCTGAGAAATCCATTGTTAGGCAATTTCCTTGTAGTTAACATCATAGAGTGCGCTTACACAAACCTACGTTATAGCCTACTACACACCTAGGTTATATGGTATAGCTTGTCTGCTAGGCTACAAACCTGTATAGCATGTTGCTGTACTGAATACTGCAGGCAGTGGTAACACAATGGTAAGTATTTGCGTATCTACACATATGTAAATATACAAAAGGTACAGTAAAAAAAGCATAAAAAGATAAAAAGCATAAAATAAAAAATAAAGCATAAAAAGCATAAAAGATTAAAAAAAGGTTTATCACTATAAGGGACTTACCATGAATGGAGCTTACAGGACTAGAAGTTGCTCTGGGTGAGTCAGAGAGTGAGTGGTGAGTAAATGCAAAGGCCTAGGACAATATTGTATACTACGGTACTTAATAAACATTTTCTTTCTTCAATAATAAATTAACCTTAGCTGTTACTGTAACTTTTTACTTTATGAACTTTAGATTTTAAAAAATTTGACTCTTTTAATACTTAGCTTATAACACAAACACTGTACAGCTATACAAAATATTTTCTCTTTATATCCTTATTCTATACACTTTTTTATATTAATTTTGTTTTACTTTTTAAACTTTTTTGTTAAAAATGAAGACACGAACATACATATTGGCCTACGCCTGCACAGGGTCAGTGTCATCAATGCCACTGTCTTCCACCTCTGTATCTTGTCCCACTGGAAGGTCTTCAGGGGCAATAACAAGCATGGAGCTGTCATCTCCCGTGATAACAATGCCTTCTTCTAGAATCCCTCCTGAAGGACCTGCCTGAGGTGGTTTTACAATTGACTTTTAAAAAAACAAGTAGAAGTACACTCTAAAATAACAATAATACAGTAAATACATGAACCAGTAATAGTTATTTACTATCATTATCAAGTATTATGTATTGTGCATAATCATATGTGCTATATTTTTATACAACTGGCAGTGCAGGTTTATTTATACCAGTGCCACCGCAGACATATGAGTAATGCATTGCACTATGACATCAAGAGGCAACAGAAGCTTTTCCGCTCTATCATAACCTTATGGGACCACCATTGTATACGTAGTCCATCGTTGACTGAAATGCATGAGTGTAGTTGATGGAGGGTGGACCTCATATTATGCAAAAGGATAGGACAAGAAAATTCTATAGAGACGATCCAAAAGTGGGAAAAAATCAGTGGGAACTAATGTCATATGATAGACTACCATACAACGAAGAGTTTAATATGAAAAACAGCAGCATATATTCTGTGTTACATTATTTTCTGTTACTGTGATAAAGAAACATTGAGGCTCAACCAAGATTAATGAGACACATAAAAATTCATGAGTACAAAAAGCAGAATGAAATGTGAGATGGGAAGGAAATCTGAAATTACACTAGACACAAAAGATAATGTTAATCTGTACACATTAAGAAAGTGTTCAGTTTATAAGCATAGACCCTTAAAACTGAATCTTAGGTTAAAAAGTTTATTTTAGTCTTACAAATAGAGATACTAAGTTATTGGCCAATTGAATATCATGTCCATTCATTCCCCTCAGCCCACAAAATAAAAATTTGTTAACTTACACTTTAACTGTAATTAGAGAATGGCAATCATAGCATCTAAGCTTCCAAATGTAATGAGTACTAGACAACATCTATCCAATCCTCTTATTTTAAAAATGGGGAAATCAAGACCCATAAATCAACATTATAAATTAAGAGGGGCTGTGTGCGGTGGCTCATGCCTGTAATCCCAGCACTTAGGGAGGTAGAGGTGGAGGAACTCCCTAAAATATTCAGTTTCTTCCACTTAAAGCAAAAACATCTTGGGACTAGTTTGTCATAATATATATATTATATAATTATGTAATATATACAATCATGTAGTATATATTTGAATTTTTATCTAATATTGCTATCCTGATTAAGCTCTTTTATTTTCAAGAGGGGGAATAACTCAAATTCAGATTGTCTAAGAGAAAAGGGGAGGTTTATTTTAAGTTATTCATGGATTAGAAATAGAAAGCCATCAGGAAGTAAGGCAGTTTTCAGCAGCAGGGAGTTCTCTAGGAACTGCAGGGTTGGTACAATGAAGGCTGATGACTGCCATGGGAATTAATTTCCTTCAATTTGAACACCAATGTAAATCTAAGCGCTGACATGCAGGTCTCTGAAAGGTACGAAGTCTAATGAATATACCCAGATGGGTGGAGAGTAAACTGAGTGGGAAAAGTAGAGAAAACCCAGAATAAAGTCATCTGCCAGTTCAGGTGTACACCTCTTTATGGACAACAGAATTCCTTCACCATCTCCTTCTATCCCTCTCCTCTCCTATCTTCCCCCATCTTTTCCAAATTACACTATTTTGTTTTTGAGCACTGACAATCACTGCTACTGATGCCATCAAGGGAAAAAAACACCTCACAATATTCATTTTACTAACACTTTACACCAGGAGAAGATGTAGGGAAAGTGGCAATTTACTCTCACTATGATGCTAGCTTTCAGGTAGTACTTGGTTCTCAAGACTCAGACATTCCATATCTCAAAGGACCTACAACATCTCTTAGGCATTTCCAGGAGGTACCACTGTTGACAAATATGGTAGATGAATATCTGCTTTATTTGAACAAGTATAAAAGAGAGCTCCTAAAATATTCCAACAAGAAAGCAATATATTAGTAACTTTTCTGGGAAGCTAATATAGAACCAATAGTAGCACATGAAAGAAAATTCACAGGAGGAAATACAACATTAAACAAACATGAGAAAATGCTGAAGCTTACTAATAATCAAATAAATTTAATAATAAAGTAATAGTTTTAGTCCAATTAGCAAAGATAATTTTGAAATGATAATATCCTATGTTGCTGAGGAGATGATGAATCAACTTCAACAAAATACTGATGGTAGTATAAAACTAATGACCTACAAGAAATAACTCAACAATCTATATTGAGCCATATACATTTTTATACACTTTGTCCTCATGATTACACTTCTGAGCCTGTATCCTAAGAATCCTAACTACACAAAAGACAGTATTATACTCACAGATTTTATCCTAGGGTTATTTCTAATATCAACAATAAATATATGGCAAATAATATAACCTTCAACTGATGCAGCTATTATGCAACAATCAAAATAAGTAGACATACTATGAAGATAATACTGAAAACAAAAACATCTTCATAGTTATAAAAAAAAAAGGATTCAACTTTTGCAAAGCTCAAGCATTATACCAAAAAATTGTTTTATAATCTAAGAGACCTAGTTTCAGAGAAAGGCTTTCCTGAATATTAGAGAACAGAAGTTTTACTTAGATAATAGGAGTTATTACATATTCTACACTTGTGATTACTGTTCTGATACCTTGTATATACAAAATTATTTTTAATATATTAATAATATGAAATTCATGTTGACATTTAAATGCTATAAAATACTAAGTAAAAAATATAGAAACAGTAATAGTATGAAATCTAAAAGAACAAATCCTCAAATTTTATTTTATATCAAAAGAAATAATAATACAACGATCTTTCATCAATTTCCTAATTTTTCAAATGCCGATACAAAATTCTGGCAATGCAAGAAAAAACAATAAATAGCTCAAACAATACATTGCACTAGAAGAACTAAGAAAAAAACTCTACTAAATATGTAAAAGCCAAAAGCAAATGAAAATGAATTTTAGCTTAGAAAAGAGGGCCTATATTCTTCTACAATGGTTCTTGAGACTTCTGTAGAAATAAATTCCACAGACTGTCTCAATAATCGTAACTAAAATATGTTAAGTAAAACACTAATTCATAATAAAATCTCTACTGCAAAAATAAATAAATCTAAAGTACTTACGTTAGAATCATCAATAGATTCTTCTTAACACATTTTTCTGCCAAAGAAAACTAATGTGGTAAGAAGGGATGGAAAGAACATGAATGCTTACATCTATCTTGACTAACGAGCTAATGGCATAATTCTGTGTGTCTGTTTAGTCTTTAAGGTAGATATCATTCACAACTATACACTTACAACTGGTAGACATAAGAGTCTAATTAACTATTTCAAAAACACATACTATTTCCATTACAGTAAACCGATTCTTAGAAAAAAAACATAAATTCACTTATTATAAACTTCTCCTAAATCCTGGAGTAGGGTTGAGAGACACAAAAAGAAAATCTTTGTCTTGAGTCACATGAAATGATACCTCAAATTAAAAAATAATTTCATGTAGTAACTGATCCATATTATTTATAGTTAATAAAATACATAATCTTCAGTTAACTTTTGGTCATACATTATTATAAGCATACTGTGCATTTCCTAGAAGGAAGGAATGCCAGCTATTAAATCAAAAGCAAACATTTCTTAAGTGCTTGTATGTGCAGGATCTCAGCTGGAAATTACCAATATAATAATAAAACATCTGAAATGAGAGGATGAACTCAGAAATTCCTAAGATTTCTTAACTTATTAATTTAAATTGTTATTAAATTAAATAATTCAATATGTGGGTAGGCATTTGATGAACTTGCTCAAAAACATTTGAGATGTTCACGAGTTTGTATTTCCCAGAATCAGAATATAATAATTTTACCTAAAATGACACTTTTGCCCTAGCTGCTGAGCAATTTAAACTCTACGGGAATCACACTCCAGTAAGAATGTGTATATTCTGTTTTACAAATAAAAATTGCCTGCCATGCACCTAACAAAAGTCTCTAGCCCATTAGGATGTAAGGTTAAAACAAAGCTAGAATTTTTATTAGCGCCTTATCCTTCTTATGTCTCATCCTTTTATTTCTCTACTGACTCTTAAGCTTCTCCATCAAATTCCTACATTAAATATTAAACTACCATACCACTCTCTTGATTCAGAGGTTATTATCTATGCTAAAACCAGACTCCAGAAAAATCTCCTACCTTCACACTCCCTTTATGGCTTCACTGTTTCTTATTTGTGCAGGGGGATCAGGCTAAGGGAAGGATGATGCAGACACTTAAACTCACAGCCACAATCTGTCTACAGCTAACAGCCCAGGGTAACTGTATGGGGCTTTAAGACCAACTGCCTTCCTCTAACGGTGTTTAAGTTTTCAGTGCCAAGAAGAGTCAAAATAACATCAGAAAAAAAGAAGGGGCATCAGGAATCTGGGGCTCCAGTCTCAATTCTCTGCATTAAGAGCAGCCAGCTGGGGAATTCTACACCAATCACATACTCTCATTTGGTTTATTTCCCCACCTATAAAGCAACTAAAGACCAGTTCCTTTCAGCTTCTAGAAGTAAAACATTTAGATGACGATAAACAAGGAATCTAGTCATACTTCAAATACAAAAGCTGGCATTACTGGCATTACTTCTTATACTTGCTACTGAAATTCTCCGAGCCACTCCTATCCTTGAGGGAAACTTGTATTCAACTCGATTGTTCAAGAGTAGTTCTGGGTCTAAGTTACCTGAGTGAAAGCTACATGTCACTCGATACTTTCAGCTAATACTTGGGCCCCTGTGAAAGCGCACAGTACTGTGCTAGCCTTAGGTGACTTCTTGCAGAAGTCGTATTCAATAGCAGGAACAATCTCTGGTTGAAAACGTCAGAGACAAATTTGCATCATAACTTGTGCTTCAGAAGTCTTTACTCACTACCCCTCAAAACTGTGTAACAGAAAACTGTGTTCATCACTGAACCAAAAACTCAATGGAGCATTCTAATGCCTATTCTGAAGCACTTGTGGTTCCAATGTTTCACTCTTTAATGCTCTTTTCCTAAATTAAGTCTCACAATATTTTCTAATAAAGGTTTGACATGCAGCATTTTATGAGCTGAAACAAACTCTTTTTGAAAAACTCTTAAACCATGTCCATATACTATTGCCAACTCAACCCTATCACAAAAGAATCCAAGTTGTTTTACCTTTCTAAACAATAAATATCAATAACTCTGAAAACACATTATTTATGCGAAAGTCTGATAAATGTACATATAAAGTATCCTCGCTTTCCTTGCTCTTCTTTGTGTCCCAATTCTTATCAAGATGACATATTAAACTGATCTACCATTATGAAGTTATAAATACACATCTAGAAAATTTTAAATTATCTTTCTGATATAATGATCATTGCAAATACCTCTCTGTCTAAACAGACATGACAACGAAATATAGCATAAAATCCTAGACCAGACCAGGTACTGGTAGAAAAAAAAAAATGCTACAAAAGATGTTACTGGGACAACTGGCAAAATTGTAATGTGGGCTGTAAAAAACAAAATATCCTGAATTTGCTCACTGTATGCAGTTTTGTAAGAAAATATCCTGGCTCTCAGGATATGCACATTAAAGTATTAAGGGCTAAAGAGGCACAGATGTATGCAGCCTACTCTCAAATGACCCCCTAAAAAAGAGAGCAAACAAATGTAGCAAAATGTTAAAAATTGGTGAATCCAGGTAAAGTAAATATGGGAGTTTTCTGAATTATTTGTACTACTTTCTGTAGTTCAAAAGTAATTTAAAATAATATCTTTAAAACCCTGCTTAGACTCTGCTCATCCCCTACAACTAAATTTCTCCACTCACAGAAATTTCTCCATTCACAGAAACATCCTGAAAGTTGTGAATAGTCACTGTCTCCTGTTGTACTCCACCCCACTGAGAGATTTCCACAGTGCCAAACCCAACAACTTCTTCTTGGCCTCATCTTAATTTCTTCACAGTGCTGAATGCAGGTGACCACTCTTTCACCTCTTATGGTGCCACATCTCGCTGGTTCTCCTTGTATCTCACTGGCTGCTCTTTGTCTCCTTTGCTGGCTCCCCTCAATATCCTAGACCCCCTTCTATTCTCTATCTAAATAATCTCATCAGTTTACAACATTAAAAGCACCCTGAATTCCATACTCAAGTATCCAACATCTGACAAGACATATCTGCTTGTTTGTCAAATGGGCATCTCAAACTTTGCTGGTTGAAACAAAAGTCTTTTTTTTTTTTTTGGCAGGGTCTCCCTCTGTTGCCCAGTCTGGAGTACAGTGGCATGACCACAGATCGCTGCAACCTTGACCTCCCAGGCTCAAGTGATCCTCTCGCCTCAGCATCCTGAGTGGCTGGGACTATAGGCGCATGCCACCATGCCCAGCTAATTAAAAAACAATTTTTTTTTTTTTTTTTGTGGAGACAGGGTCTCCCTATGTTGCTCAGGCTTGAAACAAAACTCTTAATTCCCTTCTCTAACCCATTCCAATCTGCTCCTCCTTCAGTTGCCTAATACCACTAAATACCACTAGTTTTCACCCAGTTGTTCAGGAATTGACCATTTCTCACCCCCTCTGCTGTCCACCCTAGTCCATGGTCTAGGCAGATTTGCCTGCCTCCCCTTTTGTTCCGTCATAACCCATTCTCTGAGACAAAGCAGCAAAAATGAGCTTATTAAATCTGTAATTAAATCATGTCTTCCCCCCATCAAAATCTTCCAATGGTTTCCCATCACACAGAAGACCTTATATCCTCATCACAACCTGCAAAGCTGTACCTAACATGGGTGCCTGCCCATCTCTCTGAACTTATCTACTAGCAGTCTCTGTCCCCTTTTTCACTATGTTCATCACACTGGTTTTCTTACAGTCTCGAGATCATGCTAAGTTTGTTCCCACCTAAGGGCCTTTACTTTTGCATGCTCTTTCCCCCATATTCACATTGCTCACTCCTTCCCCTCTTTCAGATCGACTGCTGGCCAAATAAGACATTTAAGAAAGGCAATATCCTCTTCCTTTTCCTCTCTCTCCTTTACTTTTCTTAATATGTATTTGTTTTTTCTTGTCTCTTCATTAAAAAATAACTTAATGAAAAACATTAACATGTGACAGTTTCTCATTGCTAAAAAAAAGAAAAGCAAACAATATATATGAAATTCAAGCTCCATTCAACTATCTCCCTTAATCTTGGTTCCCTCCCCAGAAGTACTTTAGTATTCATTTGGTTGCATATCCTTATAGAGTTCTTCTCTATGGAATTAAATACACAGGTATCTGTAGAAACAAAAAGTGTTTTATGCCTGTTCTATAGCAAACTTCAAAATACGCCTTAACTTTCCTAGTCATTATACAGAGATTTATTTTGTTACTCATTGGAATATATAGGTCTATTGGTGAACACTTAATGTAATTACCATTTTGCACCATTATGAACAATTCATTTAACAAATATTTACTGAGTGTCTACTACATTCTAGGCTCTGTATCTGTATCTTGCTGCAGATACAGCAAAAAATAAAACAAAGATCTTGCCCTCTTGCAGCTTGTATTCTTGCAGGAGGAGGAGGACAATAAACAGAATAAAATATACAGTGTAAACTTTTTTTGAAAAGGGCCAGAGAGTAAATATTTTTGGCTTTGCAGGCCACATATATATGTCACGTATTTTTTGCTTTGTTTTACAATCTTTTAAAAATGTAAAAACTATTCTTAGCTTATAGAATGTACAAAAACAGGGCAGAAGCTCATGGAGCTGTGGCTTGCTGACCCCTAATAGAGTACGTTAGAAGGTGGTATGTGCTATGCAAAAAATAAAAAGGAGTCCAGGATAAGAGTGGGTGGGGAAGTGCAGGATATAATATAGTATTAAATAGGATTTCATAGATGGTAAGATCTGAGCAAAGACTGGGAGGTAAGTCCATTGAGCCAAGCAGATATGTGGAAGAGGTACATTTCAGAGAGTGGAGCCAGCAAGAGTCCTAAAGTACGAACAGGACAGATATAGCAAGGAGGCCAGTGAGCAAGAGGAGGACAGTGGTAATAGTTAATGAGGTCAGGAAGGTAAGGAGAAAGTGGAGTGGATTGGGCAGATCATGTAGAGCCTCACAGGACCAGCTATTCTCTGAATGAAAGGGAATGTCTTAGTCCATTCAGGTTGCTATCACAAAACACCATAAATGAGATAGCTCATAAACAACAGAAATTGATTTCTTACCATTCTGTAGGATGGGAAGCCCAAGATCAAGACATATTCAGTATCTGGTGAGGGCTGCTTTCTAGCTCACAGACTTCTTGCTGTGTCCTCAAGAGACAAAGGGCAAGGGATCTCTCTAGGGTTTTTGTTTGTTTGTTTGCTTTGAGAGAGAGTCTCACCATGTCACTCAGGCTGGAGTGCAGTGGCGCAATCTCGGCTCACTGCAACTTCAGCCTCCTGGGTTCAAGCGATTCTCCTGCCTCAGCCTCCTGAGTAGCTGGGACTACAGGCACGTGCCACCACGCCCGGCGAATTTTTTGTATTTTTAGTAGAGATGGGGTTTCACCGTGTTAGCCAAGATGGTCTCGATCTCCTGACCTCGTGATCCGCCCGCCTCAGCCTCCCAAAGTGCTGGAATTACAGACATAAGCCACTGCACCTGGCCTCTAGGGCTTTTTAAGGGCACCAATCCTGTTCATGAGGACTCCACTCCCATGACCTAATGGCCTCCTAAAGGCCCCATTTCCTAATACTATCAACTTGGGAGTTAGGATTTCAAGTTTGGGAGGACACATACATTCAGACCATAACAGAAGCCATTGCAGGAGAAATGACAGGGACTGTCTTAATTTGCGAAAGGTTTATTCTGGCTACTGTATTGAGAAAATACTGTTGGAAGGGGCTTGGGCAGAAGGGGCAGACCACATAGTAACCTATTTCAGTAATCCAACAAGATGTGATGGTAGTGGCTTGGACAAGGGTGGTGGCAGTGTGGGAGGTGGTGAGGCATGATAGGATTTTGGATATATTTTGATGATACAGAAAACAGATTGTCCTGAAAGAACAGATCTGAACAGCAAAAGAAAAAGTGAAGTAAAAAAATAAGGTCAGGATTTTGGTCTGAGCTGCAGGATGGAGTTGCCATTGACAGAAATGGGGGAGTCTGTGGGTAAGTTAGGCACTGGGGAGAAAGTTGAGGAGTTTAGTTTTTGGGTATGCTGACTTGATGTCTATTATTAAACATTTAGGGGAGATGCTAAATAGGCAATTGCACGTATAAGACTGGAATTGGGGAGAGGGGCTAAAGATCTAAATTTGGGTATTGTTGATATTTACATGGTATTTAAAGCCATGAGACTAAATGAGATTACCAATAAAATGAGCATAGATAGAAACAAATAAACAAACAAACAATAAAATTGGGGCTCTCCAACATTAAGAGGTCAGTGAAAATAAAGGAAAAGGAGAATTACAAGGACCACCACTGAGACAGCAGATAACCAGGAATGTGTGACGTCCTAGAAGGCAAAGAAGAAATGGTTTCAAGGCTAAGGGAAGCAAACCGCTGTGTCAAATGCTGCTGACAGGTCACATAGGATGAGAATCAGTAACATAAGGCATTTAACAATATGCGGGCTACTGAAGAACCAGAGGAGCTGTTTCTGTGGGAGTGGTGCAGATAAAGGCCTGACTAGAGTGGTTTAACAGAGTACTAGAGGAGAGAACTTGGCAATAGCAAGTACAGACAACTATTTCGAGAAATACTGCTCCCAAAGGAAACAAAAAATTGGGGTAATGTGGTGAAATCGGACAATCTTTTTCCTAAGAGGGGAGAAATGATAGCATATTTGTTTGCTGATAGAAATGATTCAATAAAGAGAACAAAATTGATGATGTGGAAGGAGAGAACGTGAAGCCAAGTCCTTGAGCAGATGAGAGAGAATGGGGCCTAGTACAAAGGTAGACAAGAATATGAACAGTTAATCTAAGGTAATGGGCCGGAAGACAGTCATGTACTGAGCAGATGCTGCATAGACCATTTCATAAATAGAGTGCCAGAGGTACGTGGAGTGGTTGCAGTCTATGGAAGTTCTGATTACTTCAATTTTCTTAGAAAAATGGGAAGCAAGGTCATGAGCTGAAGGTGAGGATGGGAAAAGAGATATGGAAGGTTTGGGGAAAATAAGATATGAAATAGTCATTTAGAAGAGTGGGAGAGTAAGCAGACTAGGAAATACAGTACAACCATCGGGCAGCATTACGGACCCACTTGAGGTTTGTGGTCATGTGTGGTTGTGTGGTTTTTTTCTGGCCATGCCCAGCTACATAGGGGCAAGTGCAAAAAAAAAAAAAAAAAAAAACCCAGAGAGTTTGTTTTAACTAAGGCTCTGGTTTTGCCAAACAAGCAAAGAGCAAGGAAGGGGATCCAAAGAAGTAATTAAACTGATCAACCATGAAATTTAGATGAGTAAATTCCATGGAAAAGGGAGTAAAAACATCAAAAGGGTAAGGGGCGGGGGAATAGTAATAGGATCAATGGATTGGAGATTCCACTGGGGTCAGAAGATGGTTAGGGCTGAGGCACTAGGAATGAGCTGCAAAAATAGGAAGAAGGGGTAACAGAGCAGAACACATGAAATGGCAACTATGGAAGGATTGCAGTTATTGACAATATAGGAGGGTATCACTGTGGAATGAGTGGCTGACATAGCGTAGATGGGAAGAACACTGGAACAGGGGTCTAGGAAATGACAGGCCAGAGTTTGGGCGGATCAGTTATGTATACTCTTATCAATTTCAATATAAAGACTGGAGAGTGGGACAGCGAGCCTTTATGACATAATTCAAAACTGAAGATTGTAGGGAGAAAGGAGGAAGCATAGTCTGAAAGAAGCAAGGAGACTCGTGACAGATATCTTCCCTACCTCTAGAAACAGTGGTAAGGAAAGTTATGGAGCAAACAAACAAAAACAGCCACAACTGCACAGTGGAAGAGAGTCCGGTTTCCATTAGAGCAAGAAAGTGAAAACAACATCTAAGAATAGGTTCAGACTGGATTTTGCAGATGATAGACAGTTAATTTCACAAGGCACAGTAGAAGGGTATGAAGAGTTGAGAAAGGGTTTAAGAAAAAGTGTAGACCCCACTCCAGCCTGGGCAAGAGAGCTAGACTCTGTCTCCAAAAAAAAACAAAAACAAAAACAAAAAACGTGTAGACCCAGTCTGAGCGCGGTGGCTCACACCTGTAATCCCAGCACTTTGGGAGGTCGAGGTGGGTGGACTGCCTGAAGTCAGGAGTTGGAGACCTGCCTGGCCAACACAGTGAAACCTCGTCTCTACTAAAATAAAAAAAATCAGCTGGGCATGGCAGCGTGCGCCTGTAGTCCCAGTTATTAGGCAGGCTGAGGCAGGAGAATTGCTTGAACACAGGAGGCAGAGGTTGCAGTGAGCCGAAATCACGCCAGTGCACTCCAGCTTGGGCGACAGAGCGAGACTCCATCTCCAAAAAAAGTGTAGACCTTTTTATGAATGGAGTGCCAGAGATAAAATGTGAACAGGAAGTCTGGAGGTTCTGTGGTTACTGACAAAGACTAATCCTAGCACACATGACTCCTGATACACCCATGTGTTTCACTAAGAAATGGAAACTGCTGGGTCAAAGATGTTTTTACTTTAAAACAGCTGTACTGATATATTCAATGTTATTCCTTTAACCTTCTCAATACATACTAACAAAACTTTTTTCTCTTTTGCTGGTATAATGAGCAGAAAAAAAAAAGTCACTGCTTTACTTTGCATTTGTCTACTAGTGAGGTAAATCATCATTCCACGTTTACCCGCTACCCGTATTTCCTCTTCTGTGGAACCTGCCCACTTAAAAAACTGAGTTGTTTTCCCTTTTAAACTGATGTAGAGTGCTTTAAAAATCTATTTTATTCTCTTCTTAATGATTCACACAAATCAATCTTCTAGATTCGTTTCATACCTTTCAACAGCTCATAATAGGGTGATATAAGGCTCAGTAGGTGCTCTCTCTTCCAAATCCCTCTGTACTATATATTAGAGTTTGTCTAATTAAGGCCTTAGTCAAATCTGGCCATACCACTGGTTTCGTAACTGTTTTTGCATTACAGTGGTAGAGATGGTATGGCCCACAAAGCAGAAATTATTTGCTATCTGGCCCTTTACAGAAAGCTTGTGGGCCCCTGCTATATACCTCTCAGGGCCGGTTCGCTTAAGATTTCCAAGAACCCAGCGGATCTTTATCTTTACTGACACACTCACTGAAATGCTGTTCCTAGTTCCCAAAATGCTCCAGACATTCCCCCTAATCTACTCAACGAATCTATTACTGGCCTTTCTGGTGTTTTTACAGATTTATATCACGAAATCTGTAAATACACTTATTGAACTTGTTTATTTACACATCTCTTTCTCCACTAGTATGTAAATCTCTCGACAAGAGATAATGCCAGCACTAATAAATGGCACACAAAGTCCTTCATGGTTTGCTAGCTCTCTCATCATTTCCTAGTTCTGCTATGCTCCAGTCAAAATATATATTTAATTTCAATAAATATTTTCAAAACATAATTTCTAATGGTAGCATAATAATCAAGAGTTCTGTACTTTCATATTCATTTCTTTAAAATTTTGGTGGATACCACCTATTCCTAATAATTTATTTGCATTTATTTAGCATATTCATGATTTGCTGAAATACTTCTCTTCCTTAATTCCTTTCTTAGTAAAAACAAAAGTGGTGGAATCTTATCCTTCCTAGGATTAACTTTTTCATCTGTGGTAGGAACATATGCATCTAGGATAAAGGGGCTCCACTAACTACCTTGTAGGTAGTTCTATTTTCCTTATGTGAAACACATATTATTTTTTTATTTCCCCAGTAGAACCTTCATTTACTTTACCAGGAGTTTTACTAAATGCATATTTCAATTCAAGCACTTACGAGCCTTTTCATTCCTCTTACTCCCCAGATTTAATCAAATTTGAGATTTCTTTGCTTTTCTCTCACTTACTTGTTTTGAGATCATTAAGAGTTACACCCACAGATATTTGGTGCATTCACTTTAGAACCCAGCTTTATATAGTTGTTGCCAATTATATCTCACCCAGGTAAAGATTTTTCTCTAAAATGTATGTGGAAAGTTAAGCCCTGTCTTGTTTAACTTTGCAACTTACCCATTCATTATTCCCAACTCAGTTTATCTTAAAAATGTGGTCTGTGATCTATAGTTAGTTATAGCATAAAATTCCGAGTATGTATATGATATAAAAGTATACAAACAAAACAGCATGATGGGCTTTGCAGCCAAGCAGATCTAGATTCAGATTCAGGCTCGAACGCTCTGAGCCCTTGGACAAAGTACTTACCTATTTACACTTTGTTTTCTCATCAGTAAAATAGAAGTAACTCCCATGTATAACACAGAGCCAAGATAATAAATGAGAACAATGCACATGAAAGTGACAATGTATATTAAATGCCTATAAATAATGTCCAGCACAAGTAAAACGTTAATCCACTCTCTATTCTTCTAATCCCCAAGCAACAGGAACAATAAATACTGTGTAGTCTCAATTTATTGTATTAATAAGTTCATTATTAAATTCCCTTAAGTAAAAGCAATTTGGCAGTATGGACCATGAGCTTTGGATGTTTACTTTGACTCAGTATTTTTGCTTTGGGGACTCTATCTTCATAATCTAGAATGCAGAAATTGATTTTTTTTAAGAGGATGTTCATTGCAGTGTTTATTATAACTGCAAAAAATTTAAAACTGTTTAATAATGAGAAATCCACACAAACATGCAAACATTAGATATGGTAACAGAATAATTTAGTAGCATAAGAAAATGCTTATGGTGCTAGGTGAAAAAAGAATACAAAATTACCCACACAGTAAAGTGTCAACTGTGAAAAAAATCCAATAAACTCAGAAAAAAACATTGGAAGGAAATGCACCAAAGGGCTTACAGCAGTTACTACGTAGTACTGATATTTGTAATTTTTATTTTATGGTTTTCTATAGTTTTCTGAAATAATTAACAATGATAATGACATTGATGATAACAGCAGTTATTACTTATAAAAAAGTTAATACATGACAGGCCCAGTTTTTTTTTTTTTTTTTTTTTGAGGTGGAGTTTCACTCTTGTTGCCCAGGCTGGAGTGCAATGGCATGATCTCGGCTTACCGCAACCTCCGCCTCCCAGGTTCAAGCAATTCTCCTGCCTCAGCCTTCCTAGTAGCTGGGATTACAGGCATGTGCCACCAGGCCCAGCTAATTTTGTATTTTTAGTAGAGATGGGGTTTCTCCATGTTGGTCAGGCTGGTCTTGAACTCCCAACCTCAGGTGATCCACCCGCCTCGGCCTCCCAAAGTGCTGGGATTATAGGCGTGAGCCACTACGCCCGGCCTGACAGGCCCAGTTTTAAGAGCTTACTGTATTAACTCATTTAGTCCTCATAACATAAGATGAAAAAGTGAGATTAAATAACTTGCCCAAGGTCACACAGATAATTACAGAAGGTGCCAAAATCTGAATCCCAATAGTGTAGCTCTAAAGCGCCTGTTCTCTACACTACACTGAAAAGTTTTGCTTTGTTTTAAAAATTTAACCGTTAAAAAGGCATATATCAATCCCAACTTTATGGTCTCACAGTTATCAGCTTCTTTGTCAGTACTGAGTTGTAATATTTGCTCTGTCATGGAGTGTCTTTTTGGATTAAGATGTAGCCACTATTCCTATATGTATTCTATCTACTCCAGAAAATTCCAAGACAAATCCACCTCCCTATTTCCCATTTCAATATCTCATTTGACCATTGAGACTCTAGAACTCTAATATTCTTATTATAGCAACTGACAGTACTTCAAAGGACCCTTCAAAGCAACCCAATCACACTTGCTTTTGAAAACCTCCCAACTAACATCCACGCATATAATTACAAATCAGTTGCCACTTGCTGTAGTTTGCATATGGTGTGTCTGTCTCTATCAAAATTCATGTTGAAATCTGATCATGATCTCGTGGACATGATTTAGTTCCCCCAGGGTGAGTTGTTAGAAAGCCAGGCCCTCCCCTCAGATTTCCCTTTCTTTGCCTGGGGAGCTTTCCCCTTTGACCTTCTCTAGCATGATATGATGCAGCACAACAAGCTGACCAGATGGCGGCGCCTTGCTTCTTATACTTCCCAGCCTGCAGAACCGTGAGCCAAATAATAAACCTCTTCTCTTTATAAAGGACCCAGTCTCAGGTACAGCAACACAATACGGATTAAGGCACCACTCTTGCAAACATCTGTCTTCCATTGTGAAGTTCATTCCTCGTACAATTCAGAAGACTCCTTCACCTGCCAACACTCAACAGATTTACCATGGCAATGGCTGAATAGGGCCAACTAAGAAAAATCCTCAACCTCCAGGGGAATTTCACTGTTTCTGATCCTTCTCTTTGAGGATGATGGCATTGTTCTCCATTGTTTTTGAAAACCTCATCAGTTTCTTTGATTCTCTCAGCTTTCTCACCCTTTTGCTGGTAAACCAAACTGTTTTGAGGAGGGAGGATATCTTTTTGGCACCAATATGTATTCAAATATCAATCTCAGGAAAAAAATCACAATTTATACCCTGGCCAATAAAAGAACTCCCCACTTACTGCTGTGCTCCTCTCTGCAGTTTATATTTGATAAATTTATTTCATTACACATGTCACTTGGTTTGACTTCCTTTATAACCAGGTTTCTTTTCTTAAAAAAACATTTGCAGAATCCAACATGGTTAAAAGTCAAGAAATTCTTCTAAATATAGATGTTTACATTTCAATGTAGGAGCTCATTTACAACATTTAGAAAAACTGAGTTCATGGAATGGCTTCAAAATTATAAATATAGTCATAAAAACAATGAATACAATAACAAGTATTGATATTGGAAAAGCTTACAACTAGAATCATATATTTTTACAAAAAATCTTATTCTGTTCACATTATATAATGGTAATAAAGCCACTCAGAGTTGAGGTAGAAGTGCAAACAAGATTTTTATAGATATTTCAGTGGGAGGAATTTAATAATTCCTGACTAGGACAAAGATGCAGCCACATCAAGACTAATCCAGGGTGGCGGCCCCTTTTAGGAAAAAGAAAACAACACTAGTACTTCATTAGGCTCACGTTAAATTGCATGAAGTAAAAATCGTACTGCCAAACTAGTATAAATTTATGCATTGCATAGCTAGAGACTGAAAAAGAAATCTGCACCTTCAAACTATTATTTCCCTTTTGTGGTTGCTAATTTTCATCCTGGTACAGCCTTCTCTAGGAACAACTAGGGTGCCAAGTAACGTAAAAGTGGAAAACAGATCCTTTCCCAAAAAACGGGACTTTCCCCTTTTCCACTAAATATAGCTTCTTCACCACTCTAATATGAAAGCTTTGATATAACAGGGAAACTTAAAATCCTGCAGGAACTTTTGTTATTCTAAAAGTGAGTACGTCAGGACAGCCATTTTACAACCTTCATTTCCAAACACCGATTACACCACACATCTTGCAATTTTAAAAGTATCTTTTCTTTAGGGTAAAAAAAGTACCATTTACGCATTCATCATTTAAGTCATTACTGTTACAAAGGACAGTTATTAAGCTTCTTAATACAGCTGTCAAAATCAATTTGTAGATGGCCTCCAATTTCAATTTTCTACATTTACATCTACTGATAGACCAACCTGATTAGCGATTAAGATAACAGACTTAAACTGTAAGCCATCCTTGCAAAATCCAGTTGATTTTTAAAATCAGTAAGCAACACGCGATCATTTTTAAAGAAAGCCATTCCGAAAATAGCTTGATTGTGGTGGCCGGTCTGCTCCTCAGCAGCTGTTCCCTGTTGCTTGTATGCATGGGAGTTCAGGTAGAAGTGCAAAACCCACAAGCCCACGCAAAACCCGTACAGTCACAAACATTATGTAAACATGTCGTGAGGCCAAGCCCCAAGGAGAAAGAACCGCCGGGAGAAAGAGATCGGCAAGCTGCATGCGAGGACGATGGGCGCTGTGTGCGGACGCGGGAGACCCGGGCAGAGGGGCCCAGGGCGGGACAAAGACTGGCCCATTTCGGGCAGCGCCGGGCAGCGCCCAGAACCAGTGGGAGGCTGCCGTCCCGGGGCAGCCGACTGCAGCACTCAAGGGCCTCAAACGCCACAGCTTAACAGGCGAGGCAAACGCTTCCCTGGGTATCAGATCATTCCCTTCCTGCCCCTCGTAACGGGCTCCCACCGCCCCTAACGGGCTCCTCGGACACCTGAGGAGTCGCCGTCGCCTGCCCCCTACCCGGGTCCCACAGGGCGCCTGGGCCGGCAGCTGTTGGGGTTAGAACCGCGCCGCCGCTGCCTCCCGGCTTCAAACGGCCGGGCGGGCACCGAGAGAGCGAGCGAGCCCAGCGTCTCTCCCGTAGGCGCGTCAGGCAGCTCGGAGCTCCCAGCCTCTACTGCCGCCCCTCCAGTTCGGGGCCACGCACCCTCACGCCACCTACCCGGTCCCACACCATCCCAGAGGCCTCGGGCGCTCAGGCCTTCGGCCGAAGCGGCACTGCCTCCTGTCCGGGGCCTGAAATGGCTGCGGAACAAAGAGAATCTGGGCTCCACCGAGCGCCGGTCCGATTGGCCGGGGGGCGGAGCCCGCCGCGGGAACGTTCGGCGGCGGTCGCCTTGGCAACGGCGGCGGGGCTGGGAAAACTGCGGCCTCGGTCGGCTGGGCCTGTGGGCCTGCGTCCGGCAACGCGCGGCAGTGCTTTCCAAGCGGGCTCTGTAGCTTCAGACCTCACCGGCCTGGCGCGGGGCTCACAAGTGCTCGCACTTCCTGCGGCCGGCGCGCTGACCGGAGCCCCTGGGTCTCGCACGCAGCCGCTGCAGACGCTGCCCGGCGCGGTGGGGCTGTGAGCAAAATGGCCCGCCAGTGTGGTTGCCCAGACTGTGCTGGGCCCTCCTAGGAGGATGGCCCTGCCCCAGCCTAACTTCTGTACCCCAGCATAACCTCGAAAGTAACAGCCGTGCCCTGGGAGCCTGTTCAACACTGAACATATCCCACAATAACACAGTTCCAGCGTCCCTGGTAAAAAGCAGAAATGGCTTCGGTAGGTAGATGCGGGTGGATGGCTTCCTGCTTAGTACAAGATAGGCTTTTGACGTGTGTTGTGTCTGGCGTATAAACTACTATGTAATTAAAATTCAGTGATTTATAAAATTTTTACGTCTCCAGGTGTGCAATCCTATAAAACTGTAGTTTCTTGCTCTTAGAAATAACAAGTCCTTCTCTCCCTAACCTGCCATCATGAGAAATTAAAATGTCCTCTATTTTCTGTACGGCAAATGATTCAAAATGGGAGTGGTGGACGTTTTTATACCCAATTGCAACAACGGTAATGAGATAAATATCAGTTCCCTTCCCTCAGATTATTCTTATATGTAACATTTACTGTATAAAAATACTTAAAATTTGCATAGCTAGCTGATTCTTATTTTCTAAGGTGGTGATTCCGATGATAATATTCCTCACATGATCAATGTGAGTAGAAATACCAGCAGTTCCGACTATCTTACTGGAAGTGCTGTATATATTTTGAAAATACGTAACAGTTGTTGCCTTCCTGTCATAGTTTAGGTAAAATTGCAGTACATAATACTAGAAAATGTCTATAAATTTTTACTAAGATAATTTATTTGTTCATCTAAACATGTTAACAATTTTCGTTTGAACTACAGTCATTTTGCAGAAACAACTAGTTTATTTAACTTAAAATTTGAGACTAAAAGTATCAATTTTTAATTATTGGGAAATTGAACTTAGCAAGGAAAATATTATAGATAACTAAAATACTCATGATTTCAACATGTTCTAATGTTAATTTGATAGTAATTGGATACAGTAGTGTATATCAAAAAAAGCCCCCCCCCAAATAGGAGTAGATTACTAAGAACAAAAATGTAATATAAACTTTCCTAAATGGTAGTTTATCTGCAGGAAAATATACCCAGAAAAAGTGTATTTATCCAAATAACAAATGGCTTATTTCTGCATTTGAAAAGTTACATCGTGGACTAGGATCTGTACAAATCAGAGGATGTGTAGTATTTGCATTATTCTTTGCTAAAGGAAAAAACACAAACATTTCTAAAATCTAAAGGATTAGCAAATAATGACAGATGCAAATACTGCTGACTAAGCAATTAGTAGGAGTTCCTCTGATTAATAGTTTAGAAATAATTGAAATGAAGAAAAAGTAACATTATTTACCCTAAGAGGATTTACTGGCCAAAATATTTTGAAAGAAAAAAATGTTGATTATCAGATGTAGTAAAATTGAGATTAAGCAAATTAAATATGTATTCTTTTGTAAAAATTAAAGTGAATGAAAATATTAATATAAAATAGTTCTATGTTGAATAGAGATTCTTACACATGTAGCCTTTTGTCTCTATCTAGGTCAAATTAAAATACATGTTTTAAAGGATAAATCTTTCATTAAACAGAAGGATTTATTAACCATTTTTTGGGCTTCATTTTTATTTTTCTGCGGTTGCACCGAGTTTGCCACATATAATAGCAGGCGTTATCCAGTAGGTATTTCCTCTTTATACCTAAATATGCCTGGTGAAAACTTTGAAGAATTAGCTGATAATTTTTAAATGGACAAAAATGAAGTTAAAATTTATAAGAGCTTTGTTTTACCTTTTAAGACATATTATAGATACCTTATATTTTAAATTTCTGTATTAATTTTATTTTCTCAGGTGAAAATTTACCAAGATAAAATAAAACATGTTAGAAGTTACAAAATAGCATCTGAGGAAGAAGACATGCCAATAAGCTTTCACCTAGGAATGACAAGATGCTTATGTTGTCAGGTGTAGCATTGTCAAAACAAGTGTGGAGCTTGCAGGCAGAGGACCTATATGCAGACGCTGGCTTTACCACTTACGAATGCTTTTGGTTCAGTCTTTCTGAGCTTCACTTTCTTTTGTCTGAAATGAGATTAAGTAAGATAAGTTACATAAAGAACTCATGAGCAGAGTGCAGGGTAGGTTGTTAGAGGGCAATGAATGAAAGTATTACTAGACATTAATATAAATCAAAGATGTTTGAGAAGGAGGAATGATTATTGAAAAGTACGTCTGGAAGTTCAAAATTGTTAAATAAATATCTTTAATAGGCAATTGTTGGTAAGTATATAGAAACCTGGTAAGATAAGTAATCTTTTAAATGCAGCCAAGCTTCTAAAATAGAATAAGCCTGGGCGCAGTGGTTCACGCCTGTAATCCCAACACTTTGGGAGGCCGAGGTGGGCAGATTACCTGAGGTCAGGAGTTTGAGACCAGCCTGGCCAACATGGTGAAACCTCATCTCTACTAAAAATACAAAAATTAGCTGGATGTGGTGGTGAGTTTCTGTAATCCTAGCTACTCAGGAGGCTTAGGCAGGAGAATCGCTTGAACCCGGGAGGCAGAGGTTGCAGTAAGCCAAGATCACACCATTCATTTGCACTCCAGCCTGGGTGACAGAGCAAGACTTTGTCTCAAAAATAAATGAAAAAATAAAAATAAATAAATAGAATAGAATCTTCTAAAATATTGTTTCCATTTATACTTCTGGAAAGACAATTATTTCACATTATGTAGTTTAAAGAATTGCCTTACACTGAAACATCTTCAGGTTGACATTATGAAAAAAAGTTTCAGTAATTATTTAGAAGAATTTAATTCAAATATTGAAGAAGACAACTGTAGTCAATATTCAGAAATGTGTAAATAATCTACAGGCATTTCTCATTTAAAGTAAGCCCAATATATAAAGTTTGAATTCTTAAAATGATAAATTAGGGAGTTATGAATTGGGAAAAATTAACTTCAAAGCTCCTTTAAATATTAACATATCCTAGTGATTATAATATGATTCTGCTTATAAAAAGGTCTATTTAGACTTCCACTTTTGGGAAGATGGAGTAGATGTACTTGTCCCTGTTCCTCCCACTAAGTATAATGAAAAATTCTGAACATTACATATGAAGCAAACATAAAAGTCTCCAAATGGTGGAAAGAAGACAGATCAACTAGAGACCTTGGGACCCAAGGAACAACATGCTGGTTAATTCCCTATGTTTTCTTTTTGCTTTAGATACAACAGACTTGAAACTTTAGACATCAGCAACCTGGAAACACCAATGGCACAGACAATAAAAGCCCCATCAAAACACTGCTCCAGCTGAAGGGCCAGAAAAGGAGTATAGCAGACAGAGAACTTTTTGACAATAAATGCATACTCTAGGCAAAACTATAGACAGAATTGTGACCCCATCCTACTCATGTCAGCAAAGTCCTAGTGGAGCGCATAGACCCCTACCCTCCTCACCAGACTATTAGGTAGTTTAAAGAATTGCCTTACACTGAAACATCTTCAGGTTGGCATTATGGAAAAATATTTAAGTAATTATTTAGAGGTGTCCTAACCCCTCCTTCCCAGGGTGGTGTCGGAGAAGGTCAAATAAAGAACCAGTACTTTCATCATCATAAGTCAGTAATAAAGAGTCTCCCATCTTGGGTATCAGTGGAGGCCAAATGAGGAACTTGGATATCTCCTCCAACTTGGCCTGCTCCCCACACCCACTTCCCCTGCCAGTACCATGTTAGAAAAAGCCAGCTAAAAGAGATTTTAATGAGATTCAAAACCTCATCAATATCCCATATGTCCAGGTTTTATGAAAATCACTCATGATATATATCAAGAACTGGAAAGATCTCAAACTGTATGAAAAAAAGACCATTAATAAATGACAAAACCAAGAAGACAAATATGTTAGAATTATCTGACAAAGGTATAAAAAAATTATCTGACAAAGATGTTAAAAAATAAAATGCTTCAGTGAGCAACTACAAAACACTCGACACAAATGAAAAAAATAGGAAGTCTCATTAGATAAGTAGAAGACATAAAGAAAAACCAAATGGAAATTTTAGAACTGAAAAATACAATAATCAAAATAAAAAACTAAATGAGTTGAATAACAGAACGAAGGAGACAAAGGAATAAATCAAGGAACTTGAAGATAGAAGAACAGAAATTATCCGCTCTAACAAAAGAGAGAAAATAGACCAAAAAGAACAGATTCTCATGGAACTAAGTGACTACAACAAAAGATGTAACATTAATGAAATCAGAGTCCTAGAGGGAGAAAAGAAAGAGGGTGAGGGTAAAAATACTCAAATAAATAATATCTGAAAACTTCAGAAATTTGGTGAAAGACATAAACCTACAGATTCAAGAAGCTGCGTGAATTTTTAACAAAGGAGCCAAAACAGTTAAATGGGAAGAAGGTAGTTATTTTTTAACAAATAGTGCTGAAACAACAGGGTATTCACATGCAAAAGAATAAAGTTGGATGTCTGCTTCACACCGTATACAAAAATTAACTCAAAGTGGATCATAGAACAAAATTTAAGTGCTAAAACTATAAAATTATCAGAAGTAAACATGGAAGTAAAGTTTTGTGACCTGGAGTTAGGAAAAGACTTACATATGACACCAAAAACACAAGCAACAAAAGAAAAAGTAAATAAGTTGGATTTCATCAAAATTTTAAACTTTCATGCTTCAAGTGGCACCATCAAGAAAGAAAATGAAAAGAACACACAGAATGGAAGAAAATATTTGCAAATCACATATACAATAAGAGATTTATATTTAGTATAGATAAAAACTCTTATACCTCAATAATAAAAAACAACCTAATTAAAATGGAGAAACAAAAGGTATAGACATTTCTTCAAATAAGATATACAAATGACGAATATGCTTATGAGAAGAAGCTCAACATTAGCTACTAGGGAAATGCAAATCAAAACAAGGAGACACCACTTCACACTCAGAATATCTATAGCATGAAGTACAGGTAACAAGTATTGGGGAGGATATGGAGAAATTGGAACCCCCATACACTGCTGGTGGGAATGTAAAATGCTACAGCTGCTCTGGAAAACAGTGTGGCAGTTCCTCAAACAATTAAATAGAGAGTTACTCTATGACTCAGGAATTCTACTCCAAATAAAAGAAAACATATGTCTACACAAAAGTGGTACAAAAGCAGGATTATTTGTAATTATTTGTAATGTCCAAAAAGTGGTACAACTCAAATGTTCATCAATTGATTAATGAATAAACAAAATATAGTGTATATATATTATATATATAGTGTATATATATATATACACAATTGACTATTAATTGATACTAAAAAGGAATAAAGTGCTAATACATGCCAGAGTATGACTCAACCTTGAAAGCATTATGCTTTCTTTAGGTAAAAGAAGCCAGTTACAAAAGCCACATGTTACATGATTATGTGAAAGTCTAAAATAAGCAAATATATAGAGACAAAGTATGTCAGTGGTTTCCAAGGGTCAGGAGGGGAAATAGTGATTACTAATAGGTATAGAGTTTCTTTTCTAGGTGATTAAAGTGTTCTAAAATTAGATAGTGGAGGTTACACAATGTTGTGAATCTAAAAACCACTGAATTATAAACTTTAAAAGGGTGAGTTTTATGGTTAAAAATTATATATCAATAAAGCTGTTACTAAAAAAAAAGACAAATGAAACCTAATAGGATAAACTCAAAGAGATTTCATGCCAAGATGTATCATTCAACTTTTGAAAACTAAGAACATAGAAAAAATTGTTAAAAGCAGAGTGCAAGAAATGACACCTTACTTGTAAGGGAAAAGCAATTTGAATGACAGTGGATCTCACATCAGAAACCATGGACTCCATAAGGAAGTGACACAACATCTTTCAAGTGCTGAGAGGAAAAAATTGTCAACCCAAATCTAATATCCAGCAAAAAAAATCCTTTAGGAATGGAAGGAGAAATAATGACGTTCTCAGATGAAGGGAAACTAAGAGATTTTGTCACTAGCAGTTTTTTTCTAAAAGCATGACTACAGAAATTTCTTTAAACAAAAAGGAAATTATGAAAGAAAGAATATTGGAACATTAAGTGCAAAGAAAAAAACACACTAAGTAAAAATATGAGTCAATATAATAGGCTTCCCTTCTCCTCCTGAGGGGTTAAAGCAGAAATTTTAACATCTGATTTGGTAGAGAGAACACTTAGGACAATCATATTATAAAAGGAAAAAGGTAAGGAACTATAAAGGGAAATAAGGTTTCTACACTTCACTTGAACTGGCAAAATTACACCACAAGTCACGAGGATAGGTTTGATATCGATACTGACTTAGTCCACTTATGCTGTTATATCACAATACCTGAGACTGAGTAATTTAGAATAAACTGAAATTTATTTTCTCACAGTTTTGGAAACTGGGAAGTCCTAGATCAAGGCATCGGCATCTGTTGTCTGCTGAAGACCCTCTTGTTGCATGAAGCCTCTTTTATAAGGGCCTTAATAACATTAATGAGGAAGAACTTTCATGACTTAATTCCCTCTTAAAAACTTTACTACCTAATACCATCACATTTGCAATGCCTGAATTTTGGAAGGGACACATTTAAACCATAGCAAATATATGAAAAAATTTAAGTTATAAAAATATGTATAATTTTAATACCTAAAGCAACTAGTAAAAAAAAAACAGATACACTCAAAACAAAATTAATATGGAATTCTAAAAGTAACCCACAGGAAGATAAGGAAAAGAAAACAGAGAAATGAAAAACAGAGAGAATAGACAGAAAGCAAAATATAAAATAACTGATTTAAGCTCTAACATATCTGTAATTACATTCAACATAAATGGAAAAAAGGATTGTTGGAGGTGGGTGGCAAGATGGCCGAATAGGAAGAGCTCCAGTCTGCAGCTCCCAGTGAGATCAACGCAGAAGGTGGGTGATTTCTGCATTTTCAACTGAGGTACCTGGCTCATCTCATTGGGATTGATTAGATAGTGGGTGCAGCCCACGGAGGATGAGTTGAAACAGGGTGGGGCATTGCCTCCCCCAGAAAGTGCAAGGGGTTGGGCAACTCCCTCCCCTAGTCAAGGGAAGCCATGAGGAATGGTACATTCTGGCCCAGAAACTATGCTTTTCCCACAATCTTTGCAACCGGCAGACCAGGAGATTCCCTTAGCTCCCTACACCACCAGGGCCCTGGGTTTCACGCACAAATCTGGGTGGCCATTTGGGCAGACATTGAACTAGCTGCAGGAGTTTTTTTTTTCATACCCCAGTGGCGCCTGGAATACCAGTGAGACAAAAGTGTGCAATCCCCTGGAAAGGGGGCCGAAGCCAGGGAGTCAAGTGGTCTAGCTCAGTGGATCCCACCCCCTCCAGAACCCAGCAAGCTAATACTCACTGGCTTGAAATTTTGCTGCCAGCACAGCAGTTGAAGTAGACCTGGGATGTTTAAGCTTGGTGGGGGAAGGGGTGTCTGCCATTACTGAGGCTTCAGTACATGGTTTTCCCCTCACAGTGTAAACAAAGCCTCCAGGAGGTTCCAACTCAGCAGAGCCCACCGCAGCTTGGCAAAGCCTCGGTAGCCAGACTGCCTCTCTAGATTTCTCATCTCTGAGCAGGGCATCTCTGAAAGAAAGGCAGCAGCCCCAGTCAGGGGCTTATAGATAAAACTCCCATCTCCCTGAGATGGAGCACCTGGGGGAAGGAGCGGCTATGGGTGCAGCTTTAGCAGACTTAAACCTTCCTGCCTGTGGGCTCTGAAGAGAGCAGCGGATCTTTGAGCACAGTGCTCGAGCTCTGCTAAGGGACAGACTGCCTCCTCAAGTGGGTTCCTGACCTTCGTGCCTCCTGACTGGGAGACACCTCCCAGCAGGTGTCAACAGACACCTCATGCAGGAGAGCTCCAGCTGGCATCTAGCAGGTTCCCCTCTGGGATGAAGCTTCCAGAGGAAGGAAAAGGCAGCAATCTTTGCTGTTCTGCAGTCTCTGCTGGTGATACCCGGGCACACAGAATCTGCAGTGGACTTCCAGCAAACTCCAGCAAACCTGCAGCAGAGGGGCCTGACTGTAACAAACAGAAAGAAATAGCATCAACATCAACAAAAAGGACATCCACACAAAAACCCCATCCAAAGGTCACCAACATCAAAGACCAAAGGTATATAAATCCACAAAGGTGAGGAAAACCCAGCTCAAAAAGGCTGAAAATTCCAAAAATCAGAACGCCTCTTCTCTTCCAAAGGATCACAACTCCTTGCCAGCAAGGGAACAAAACTGGACACAGAATGAATTTGACAAATTGGACAGAAGTAGGCTTCAGAGGATGGGTAATAACAAACTCCTCCAAGCTAAAGGAGCATGTTCTAACCCAACACAAGGAAGCTGAGAACCTTGAAAAAAGGTTAGATGAATTGCTAACTAGAATAACCAGTTTAGAGAAGAATATAAATGACCTGATGGAGCTGAGAAACGCAGCACGAGAACTTCGTGAAGCATGCACAAGTATCAACAGCCGAATCAATCAAGCAGAAGAAAGGCTATCAGAGATTAAAGATCAACTTAATGAAATAGAGCGTGAAGACAAGATTAGAGAAAAAAGAATGAAAAGGAACGAACAAAGCCTCCAAGAAATGTGGGACTAGGTGAAAAGACCAAACCTACATTTGATTGGTGTACCTAAAAGTGACGGGGAGAATGGAACGAAGTTGGAAAACACTCTTCAGGATATTATCCAGGAGAACTTCCCCAGCCTATCAAGACAAGCCAACATTCAAATTCAGGAAATACAGAGAACACCATGAAGATTCTCCTCGAGAAGGGCAACCCCAAGACACATAATTGTCAGATTCACCACGGTTGAAATGAAGGTAAAAATGTTAAGGGCAGCCAGAGAGGAAGGTCAGGTTACCCACAAAGGGAAGCCTATCATACTAACAGTAGATCTCTCTGAAGAAACACTACAAGCCAGAATAGAGTGGGGGCTAATATCAACATTCTTAAAGCAAAGAATTTTCAACCCAGAATTTCATATCCAGCCAAACTAAGCTTCATAAGTGAAGGAGAAATAAAATCCTTTACAGACAATCTAATGCTAAGAGATTTTGTCACCACCAGGCCTACCTTACAAGAACTCCTGAAGGAAGCACTAAATATGGAAAGGAACAACTGGTACCAGCCACTGCAAAAACATACCAAATTGTAAAGACTATCAACACTATGAAGAAACTGCATCAACTAACAGGCAAATTAACCAGCTAGCATCATAATGACGGGATCAAATTCACACATAACAATATTAACCTTAAATGTAAATGGACTAACTGCCCCAATTAAAAGACACAGACTGGCAAATTGGATAAAGAGTCAAGACCCATTGGTGTGCTATATTTAGGAGACCCATCTCACGTGCAAAGACACACAGTCTAGGGAACAATGCAACAAGAAGAGCTAACTGTCCTAAATATACGTGCACCCAATACAGGAACACCCAGATTCATAAAGCAAGTTCTTAGAGACCTCCAAAGAGACTTAGACTCCCACACAATAATAGTGGGAGACTGTAAAACCCAACTGTCAATATTAGACAGATCAACGAGACAGAAAATTAACAAGGATATTCAGGACTTGAATTCAGCTCTGGACCAAGCAGAGCTAATAGACATCTATAGAACTCTTCACCCCAAATCAACAGAATATATGTTCTTCTCAGCACCACATCACACTTATTCTAAAATTGACCACATAATTGGAAGTAAAACACTTCTCAGCAAATGCAAAAGAACGGAAATCATAACAAGCAGTCTCTCAGACCACAGTGCAATCAAATTAGAGCGCAGGATTAAGAAACTCACTCAAAACCACACAACTACATGGAAACTGAACAACCTGCTCCTGAATGACTACTGGGTAAATAATGAAATTAAGGCAGAAATAAGTTCTTGGAGACCAATGAGAAGAAAGACACAATGTACCAGAATCTCTGGAACGCAGCTGAAGCAGTGTTTAGAGGGAAATTTATAGCACTAAATACCCACAGAAGAAAGTGGGAAAGGTCTAAAATCAACACTCTAACAACACAATTAAAAGAGTTAGAGAAGAGGGGGCAGGCAGATTCAAAAGCTAGCTGAAGACAAGAAATAACTAGGATCAGGGTGGAACTGAGGGAGATAAAACATGAAAAACCCTTCAAAAAGTCAATGAATCCAGGAACTGGTTTTTTGAAAAGATTAACAAAATAGATGGACTGCTAGCTGGATTAATAGGGAACAAAGGAGAGAAGAATCCAATGGACACAATAGAGAATGATGGGATGTCACCACTGATCCCACAGAGATACAAACCACCATCAGGGAATACTATAAACACCTCTGTGTAAATAAACTGGAAAGTCTGGAAGAATCGGATAAATTTCTGGATACATGCACCCTCCCAGAACTAAACTGGGAGGAGATCGAATCCCTGAGTAGACCAATGACAAGTTCTGAAATTGAGGTGGTAATTAATAGCCTGCCAACCAAGCAAAGCCCAGGACCAGACAGATTCACAGCCATATTCTACCAGGGGTGCAGAAAGGAGCTGGTACCATTCCTTCTGAAACTGTTCTGAACAATGGAAAAAGAGGGGCTCCTCCCTAGCTCATTTTATGAGGCCGGAACCATTCTGTTGCCAAGACCTGGCAGAGACACAACAGAAAAAGGAAATTTTGAGCCAATGTCCCTGGTGAACATCGATGTGAAAATCTTCAATAAAATACTGGTGGGCTGAGTTCAGCAGCACATCAAGAAGCTTATCCACCATGACTGGATCAGCTTCATCCCTGGGGTGCAAGGCTGGTTCAAAATACGCAGGTCAATGAACGTGGTCCATCACATGGGCAGAGCCAGTGACAAAGGCCACATGATTGTCTTAGTAGATGCGGAGGGGGCCTTTGATAGAGTTTGGCACCCCTTCATGCCGGAAACTCTCAATAAACTAGGTATTGATCGAACGTATCTCCAAATAATGGGAGCTGTTTATGACAAACCCACAGCCAATGTCATGCTGAATGGGCAGGGGCTGGAAGCATTACCTTTGAAAACCAGCATAAGACAGTGGTGCCCTCTCTCACCACTCCTATTCAATATAGTATTGGAAGTTCTGCCAAGGGCAATCAGGCAGGAGAAAGAAATGGGGGGTGTTCAGACAGGAAGAGAGGAAGTCAAATCGTCTCTGTTTGCAGATGACATGATTGTGTATTTGGAAAACCCCATTGTCTCAACCCAAGATCTCCTTAGGCTGATGAGCAATTTCAGCAGTCTCAGGATACAAAATCAATGTGCAAAAATTGCAGGCATTCCTATACACCGATAATAGACAAGCAGTGAGCCAGTTCATGAGTGAAGTCCCATTCACAATTGCTACAAGCAGAGTAGAATATCTAGGAATACAATTTACAGGGGATGTGAAGGACCTCTTTGAGAAGAGCTGCAAGCCACTGCTCAAGGAGATAGGAGAGGACACAAATGGAGTGTTCCATGCTCATGGATGGGAAGAATCAATATTGTAGAAATGGTCATACTGCCCAAAGTAATTTATAGATTCAATGTTATCCCCATCAAGCTACCATTGACTTTATTCACAATTAGAAAAAACTACTTTAAATTTCATATGGAACCAAAAAGGAGCCCGTATAGCCAAGACAATCCTAAGCAAAAGAGAAAGGTGGAGGCATCATGCTACCTGACTTCAAACTATACTACAAGGCTACAGTAACCAAAACTGCATGGTACTGGTACCAAAATAGATATATAGGCCAATGGAACAGAACAGAGACCTCAGAAATAATGCCACATATCTACAACCTTCTGATCTTTGACAAACCTTGTAAAAACAAGCAATGGGGAAAGGATTCCCTATTTAATAAATGGTGTTGGGAAAAATGGCTAGCCATATGCAGAAAACTGAAACTAGATCCCTTCCTTACACCTTATACAAAAATTAACTGAAGATGAGCTAAAGACTTAAATGTAAGACCAAAAACCATAAAAACCCTAGAAGAAAACCTAGGCAATACCATTTAGGACATAGGCATGGGCAAAGACTTCATGTTTAAAACACCAAAAGCAATGGCAACAAAAGCCAAAATTGACAAATGGGATCTAGTTAAACTAAGGAACTTCTGCACTGCAAAAGAAACTATCATCACAGTGAATAGGCAACCTACAGAATGGGAGAAAATTTTTGCAATCTATCCATCTGACAAAGGGTTAACATCCAGAATCTACAAGGAACTTAAACAAATTTACAAGAAAAAAGACAACCCCATCAAAAAGTGGGCGAAGTATATGAACAGACACTTCTCAAAAGAAGACATTTATGCAGCCAAGAAACATATGAAAAAAGCTCATCATCACTGGTCATTAGAGAAATGCAAATCAAAACCACAGTGAGATACCATCTGATGACAGAATACCCATCATTAAAAAATCAGGAAACAACAGATGCTGGAGAGGATGTGGAGAAATAGAAACAGTTTTGCACTGTTGGTGGGAGTGTAAATTAGTTCAACCATTGTGGAAGACAATGTGACAATTCCTCAAGGATGTAGAACAAGAAATACCATTTGACCCAGCAATCCCATTACTGGGTATATACCCAAAGGATTATAAATCATTCTACTATAAAGACACATGGACATGTATGTTTATTGCAGCACTATTCACAATAGCAAAGACTTGGAGCTGACTCAAATGTCCATCAATGATAGACTGGATAAAGAAAATATGGCATATATACACCATGTAATACTATGCAGCCATAAAAAAGGATGAGTTCATGTCCTTTGCAGGGACATGGATGAAGCTGGAAACCATCATTCTAAGCAAACCAACACAGGAACAGAAAACCAAACACTGCATGTTCTCACTCATAAGTGGGAGTGGAACAATGAGAACACACGGACACAGGGAGGGGAACATCACACACTGGGGCCTGTCTGGGGGTGGGGGACTCGGGGAGGGATAGCGTCAGGAGAAATACCTAACGTAGATGATGGGTTGATGGGTGCAGCAAACCACATGGCACGTGTATACCTATGTAATAAATCTGTACATTCTGCATCTATATCCCAGAAAGTAAAGGAGTGCCTGTCCTCACCTAGGTCCATGGGCACAGGGCCAGCAGTTAAGCCCTTGCCAGGGACCTGCCCTTCCCTTCCCAGCACTTCCCTGCCCCTTTCTGTTTTGCTAGGTGAACTGATAGTACTAATAGGAGAAATGGGCAAATCCACAATTATAGTTAGAGACTTTAGCACCTCTTAATAGTTTATAGAACAACTAGGTGAAAAATCAGCAACTCAACAATACCATCAACCGAAAGGCTTTAATCAAAATTTATAAAATACTCTATCCAACAACAGCAGACTTAACATTCTTTTCAAGTGTTAATGGAACAAATGTCAAGATAGACCATATCCTTTTACAAAACAAAGCTCAGTAAGTTTCAAAGAATTGAAATTATGTAGTGTGTTCTTTTACCATAAGAAAATCAAACTAGAAATCAATAACAGCAAAATGTTCTCCAAACATTTGTAAACTAAACAACACACTTCCAAATAATCTATGGGCCAAGTAAGTCTGAAGGGAAATTAAAAAATATATTGAACTGAATCAAAATGAAAATATAACATACAAAATTTTATGACACAGCTAAAGCAGGGCTATAAGGGAAATTTATAGCATATGTTAGGTTAAACTTAAGTGCATTTATTAGAAATGATGAAAAGTCTCAAACCAATAATCTAAGACAATAAATGTAATATCTCTTTACTGTCTCCTTTTTATAATTGTCTTAAATGTTTCCTCTAAATACATTTAGAATCACATCAGATAATGTAGTTTTTCAGCAATTAAACGTAATTTAGAAAACTCAAGGGCCAGGCGTGGTGGCTCATGCCTGTAATCCCAGCACTTTGGAAGGCTGAGACAGGCGGATCATGAGGTCAGGAGTTCAAGACCAGCCTAGCCAACATGGCGAAACCCTGTCTCTACTAAAAATACAAAAATTAGCCGTACATGGTGTTGGGCTGTAATTCCAGCTACTCAGGAGAGGAGGCTGAGGCAGGAGAATTACTTGAACCCGGGAGGTGGAGGTTGCAGTGAGACAAGATGGTGCCATTGCACTCCAGCCTGGTGACAAGAGCAAGACCCCTCCATTTCAAAAAAAAGAAAAAAAAAAAAAAAAAAAAAAAAGGGAAAGAAAAGAAAACTCAAGAGAAGGGAAGCCTGTTGTATTTAACCATATTTTTGAGTAAAGCATTTTTTCTTGGTTATCAATGTTCCTAAATTCCTCCTTTTATAATGTAATTTCTGTTTAGTTTTTTTTAGCCATTCTTTTAAAAGAAGTCTGCTAGTGACAAAATCTCTTAGTTTCCCTTCATCTGAGAATGCCATGATTTCCCCTTCCCACCTCAAGAACCTAGAAAAGAAAGAAAACCAAAAGCAAGTGAAGAAACAGAAATAATAAAGGTAGAAACAGAAATTAATGAAGTTAAAACAGAGAGAAAATCAATGAAACAAAAGCTTCTTTGGAAATAATTAAAATCAACAAATGTCCATCTCTTTTCTTATGAAAAGAAAGAAGAGAGAAGACATGAATTACCAAACTCAAGGATGAAATAGAGGATATCACACAAACCCTCTAGATATCAAAAAGATGATATGGGAATAGTAAGAGCAATTCTGCACACAAAAATCTGACAACTTAGATAAAATGGATCAATTCCTTAAAAAGTACAAATGACTATAATTTGCCCAACATGAAATAGATAATTTTAATTACATAATTATTATACAAATGTAACTATTAAGATAATTGAATTTATAATTTTAAAACTTCCTGAAAATAAATATCAAGGCCCAGGTGGTTTCACTGGAGAATTCTACCAAACATTTAAAGAATTAACATCAATTATGTAACTTTTCCAGAAAAATAAGAGAGGAGGGAGCATCTCCCAATTCATTTTATGTGGCTACTTTCACCCTGCTATCAAAACCATACAAAGACAACATAAAAAGGAAATCTCCAGGTCAATATTTAATGAACATGAACTCAAAAATTCTTAACAAAATGTTAGCAAATAGAATTCAGCAATATATAAAAGAATTACATACCATGAAAAGTGATTTTTTTTTTTTTATGGATGCAAGTCGAATCCAATATTCAAAAATCAGTCAACATCATTAGCCATTAAAGAAATGCAAATTAAACCACAATAAGACATCACTACACATCTATCTGAATGTCTGGAATTTAAAAAATAAGTGACAGCACAAAATCTGGCAAGAATTCAGAGAAACTGAATCACTTATACATTGCTGTTGGGAAGAAAATGAAACATGTGATTACCTTTTGACCTAGCCATTATTAGAAGAGTTATCAAAGAAATGAAAACTTAATTTTACAGAAAACCTGTACATGAGTGTTTATAGCAGTTTTATTTATAATATCTAAAACTGGAAACAACCCAGATATTTTCAATGAATGAATAGTTAAAGAAAGTATGGTACATCCATAACCAAGAAATACTACTCAGAAATAAAAAACAGACAAACAATTGATACAACAACCCAGATAAATCCCTAAAGAATTTTAAGGGAAAAAGAGCCAATCCATGGTTCCCCTAGCAAAGGCCATTCCCTCTGCATTACGTCCCTCTAGCCTTCTCTCTCCTGACACCTTCAACCTCAAGTGACACATATTACCAATTTACTATTTAATCTCCTTCCTTTTGCATCTTCACAATACAACTCTGATTTCCTTTTTTCTTCTTTAAGAAGTAGTGAGCACAAGGGTTAAAGGCAAAGCATTAATGCCCGGTGTATCTAGGTTCAAATCTTGGCTTTGCCATCATGGAGACGTCAATTGGTCTTTGGAAGCCTTGGTTTCCTCATCTGTCTGATAAGAATAATAATAGTACCTATCTTCTAAGGCTGTTGAGAGGATTAAATGAGCCTATGCATGTAATGAGCTTGTTAGAGTGC
Source organism: Rhinopithecus bieti (assembly GCF_001698545.2). NCBI lineage: Eukaryota > Metazoa > Chordata > Mammalia > Primates > Cercopithecidae > Rhinopithecus > Rhinopithecus bieti. The sequence goes on along the minus strand of NW_016809835.1, from coordinate 3,020,176 downwards.
CTAGCTCAAAGTAAGCACTCAACTAAATACCAACTATGATTATTTTTACTGCTTGGGATGATTAATAATTTGTTCTAGGAGAATTGAAAATAATGCCAATTCTACTAACATTATTAACAGTATAGCCAAAATTGAGGAATGCAAACTTTTTTTCTTTAGAAATGTCTCAGTATTGATAAATGTTTTGAGTGTCTGTGTTACAGTTTATTAAAAATAAAGATGAGTTGGGCATATTGATTAATCCCAACAAAGCAAAACTAGTGGCAAATAATGGCAAATCTTAATGAGAATGCTATCTAAAGGTATCTCAAATGTAGATCTTTTGTTGAAAGGCATGGGGGTAAAAGACTGAGTTAGTCTTCTCTTATCTCTTGTATGATATTAATTGGGGTTAAAAATCAGTTTTCTTCTATTGCCTGCATTCTTCACCCACGCCCCAAGTTCTTTTCTTCTGTTCATTTTGTCTATGCCTTTGATTTTGGTGGCTTTCTTTAAATATCTGGTGAGGCTTGGTTCTCCATTCAGAAATATTTAAGACTAAGGCACCGAAAAGCTGATTGGAAGCTCTGTTGTAATGAGGAACTTGTAGACGGGTGGGCAACTCTTGAAGGATGTGGGACAGTAAGACAGCTTTTGTGTTGAGGGACTTTCTGGGTCTCCATAGAAGGCTCCTCTGATGTCTTGATTGGGAGGAATAAAAATGATTCCTTGTGTCCTGGCACCTGGAAGGAGTTATAGGGCTACAGGCGGAAGGTTGATTATGACTAATTAGTCCCTTATTTTCTGGCTGGTGCCTCATCCCTGCTCTCTGTGTTCCTGGAGTCCTCAAATCTGGGGCCTCACTTGTTCAAATGCTGTAGAAAATAAACCTCCTCTTTTCCTAAGGGTGAGACAAGAGTAGTTAGCTGGCTTCATCAGGTAGGGCTCCAGTGCTCTTTTCAATCTCTTTTCAGTAGGTTCTCCTGCTGTCAGTCTCACCCTGCATCTCGGCCTTTTCTGTACCTCCAATTCCTGAGCCCTTCTCCAGCTTTATGGAGAGAATCAGAGTACTTCAGTATGGTATTAGGAACTTTGATTTCAGGTTTCTCTGCTCTTCTAAGAACAGAATTTGGAAAAAATAGATAGAGTTCCATTTCAAAATTGAGAAAAAATGAAGACATGTACTGTCAAAGTTCAGGTGCTTTCAAGAAGAGAGAAGGAACAAAAATTAAATGTAGTAGCTTGAAACCAAATTTTGATACTACTTAAAAATTTTTTTAATTTTTTTTTTTTTTGACAGTGCGTTTTGGCTCTTGTTTGCCAGGCTGGAGTTCAATGCGCGATCATTTTTTTTTTTTTTGGCTGCACGGCAACTCTCTCTCTCTATGGCTCAAGTTATTCTCGCGTGCCTCATGCCTCCTGAGTAGCTGGTATTACAGGTATGGTTGCCACCACGCCTGGCATAATTTTGTATGTTTAGTAGAGACGGGGTTTCCTCAATGTTGTGCAGGTGGGCTGATCTCGAACGTCCCAACCTCAGTGGATCCACCCACCTCAGCCTGCTCCAAGGCGGGATTACAGGCGTGAGCCAATGTGCCCGGTCTAAATTCATTTTATTTTTTAAGAGACAGGATAGGCTGGGTGTTGTGGCTCATGCCTGTAACCGTAGCACTTTGGGAAGCCAAGGTCAGTGGATGGCTTGAGCTGAAGAGTGAGACCAGCCTGGGCAACATAGTGAACCCCACCCCTACAGAAAAAAAATACGAAAAATTAGCCCAACATGGTAGTGCGACTGTGGTCCCAGCTACTCAGGAGGCTGAGGTGGAGGATCACCTGAGCCAGGCAGGCCAAGACTGCAGTGAGCCGAGATCATGCCACTGCACTCCAGCCTGGGCAACAGAGCAAGACCTTGTTTCAATGTTTTTTTTTTTTTTTTTTTGAGAGACAGGTTTTTCTCTTTTGCCCAGACTGGAGTGCAGTGGCACAATCATAGCTCACTGTAACCTCAAACTTCTGGATTCAAGCGATCCTCCTGCCTCAGCTTCTCAAGTAACTGGGACTACAGGCACACATCACCATGCCTGGTTAATTAAAAAAAAATCTTGCTTTCATTTTTGTAAAGACTGTGGTGGAAGGGTGTGGAGAGTGTCCGCCTTTATTGCCCAGTCTGGTCTAGAGCTCCTGGGCTCAAATGATCCTCTCACTTCCAAAAATGTTGGGATTACAGGTGTGACCCACAGTGCCCAGCCTGATACTACTTTTTAGAGTCATTAAATGATATTCTATACATGGTTTCATTTTTAATTTTGATTGTAAGAATAAAAGTAGTTCGATGTATGTGACTATATGTAATTTGAGTTAGCAGGTTAACAACTAGAATTAAATATTTTAAACATTTAGTTTTAATTTCATTAATAATTTAGAAGTCACTTATAATTTTATTATAATTACATGTGGAATAACATGTAATTGGTCCAAATAATCTGCCATATCATTTTTCATGTTTTGTATGTCATGAAAATTCTGCACAAAATTAATTTATACAGAATTTGTAACTTTCATAATAAGAGACATTCTATCAAGAAAAGTTTATATTTTTAAACCTAGATTGTTACAGCAAAATTTACAGATTAAAAAGTCAAGATTCCTGTGTACATATCTCTTAAATTATCCCTGGAGATAGAAACCAAATAAGGGCAATAGGAAAGTCTGCTTATAATTTTTAATTTCTGTACCAGAAATTCTGGAATCATAATATCCAAGCATCAATGCATTCCACCAAACCATGGAGGCTTTCTTGCTACGAAGATGTCTTCCAAACTTTTAAAGTAACGAAAGATTTCCTTATGAAGTTTTCCCTTGTGGCTCTGAAGTCATACCTATGCTGGACTGGCTCCTTTGTCTCTTCCTCTGCATTTTTAGTTCAACTTCAACTGCAGTTCTCAGCTATTACTTCTGTTTTGTCCTTAGTATTCACTGTTGTTCTTCCTTTAAGAGTCAATAGATTGGCAGTTTGTCAAAAGACCAATTTGTGATTCCGTATGTTAAGCTTTTTCTAGCACTCCTGTCAGGGAAGATTTAAAGAATTCTAAAATGAGAACTGTCTCTTTTCTAGTTGGCCTGAAGTGTAAGTGGTAATTTGGATTTGCTTTGCCCATACTGGTAATGATTGTACAGTTAGATAAATGAATTTTAAAGCATGAAAGCTCTGTCTGCATTTCACAGGGCTTGTGTTGCCCGTGAGGAAAAACATATTTCATGGTCCCTTAGGACTAAACAGAAGGAAGACTTTCTAATCTTGGAATTGGATTTTTTCTGAGGGCATACATATTTGCATAAATTACAAAGAAAAATCATTAGGGATTTTATTGTGAAGAATATATAAGCCAGCAAGATATCTACAAAAATCAAAACAAAGGAAAATTTCAACAATAGTTGTGGATAAGCTATTAATTTCTGTCCCTTAACACCTTTCCCACTTCCTCATTAACTCTTTTCTCTATGTTGGTTAGTTATATTTATGCTCAGTTTTTGCTCAAATAATTTGTATTCTTTCCTCAGAAGTATGTTCTGATATATGGAGTGCATAATTACTTTGTAATTCTTGTGGGTATGCTACTGGAATTTGACTGCTGAGGAAACAGGAGGCCATCACATTGCTATGTTGAGGATTTACCATGATTCTAGTATATCTTAAGTTGTTTTGATCCAAAAGATTATTTCTCTCAAATTATCACACATCTTTTATTTTTTCTCTCACTTCAAGATCTGAGAAGATGAAATTGAGGCCCATCTTACAGGTGCAACAGAAACCTATACATAGTTTACGTAGTGTCTAAGATCCTGTAAATCTTTAACAGACAACTATATTGCTCTGTGCAACAGAATCTGAAGGAGAAGGGCTCAGAAGTGACAGATTCAAGGTGAAAATATCTCTAAGCCACACAGATCAATTTTTGCTGGAGAAAGTACATGTTATACTAGTTAAGCTAATGGGAAAATTTCATTTTAAAAGGAAGGAGTAATGTGAGCAGATAACTCAAGGCACGCTCATAGAAGTCACAGAGATGAACAGGGTTATGGGAGAAGTAATCATACCTGCTGGGAAGATTATCTGAAGATGAGAGATTTCATCTTATTAGAAGTTGCATTATTTTAGATTTATTTTATTTATTTTTATTTTTTATTTTTCAGGGGAGAAGGCAACAAAACAAGACTCTAACCAGCTTAGGCAAAAGGAAGAACTTATATAAAGTATATGGGGATGAGTTGAACAACCTACACTACAGATAAGAATCCAGCTAGCCTAGGGACCAGCAATATTAGATCCTCTGCTTGCTTCTTTTTTCTGTAGACCAACTTTTCCACAGGAACACAGCTGCCTAGCACACCCAAGGTTTTCACTATATGGTTTCAAGAATGAGAGACCAACTTGCTTTCTATATTTTTTCCTATCTAAGACCCAAATTCCTGGAGATGGGACTCACTGGCTCTGATTAGGTGAGGTATCCACACCTGGATCAGAGATGATTAGCTGTGGCCAGAAGGAAGGGTCCCATTATAGCTGCACTATGATGGGAGGATGAAAAAGAGAGGGAGGAGCAGTTCCTAGAACAAGCAGAGAAGCTACAGAGACTACCCCAGAGTTTTCCATTGCAGAAGTACTACTTCAAATCATATGATTCATGAGATTGAATTGGAAGAAATGATTTGATATTTGGGTACAAAAATTCCACTATCCCATCATCATATTTTGATAAGATAGCAGTACCTAAAGGTTTACCAAGGTTTGCTTTAACAATTTAGATATGAGTAGTTTATTAATATTACTTTTATACATTTCTCTAATAGGTTATTCATTTTAAATTGCAGCTGGAGGCATCAATAAATCTAATGCAGTGACCTCATGTTACAGAAGAGAACTCTAAGAGGATAAATAACTTGGCCAAGATCACATGGTAAATAGTGAAAACATCTGGGCTGGAATCCAAGTGTTATTTTTATCTAGTGCTACTATCTTGATCTCATTATTTGTTTAGAAATACTTTATCTTTTGCCAAAAATATTTAACAATTATGGGTTCTTATTTGTACAATCTTTGAATCAAACTATACATAAATCCCAGGTCTCCCAGTGTCCAGTAGCAGCAAGACTTAGAGGAGGTAAGAACATTAGCTCAGAAACTGAGGAACATGAATTATATGTAGTACTCTGTGCTGAGTGAAAGGCCACTTCTGCACAGAGATGACTTGCAAAGAAAGCTGCAGGAAAAGCCAGGATTTAGGAAGCAGCTTTGGCTTCTATTAGCTCCAGGATAGTACTGTAATGCTAGATCAGGGTATATCACAATTTAATATTGCAATGATGATCTGACCAATAAAGATTTCAAAGCAAGCATTACCAGTAGGGGCGCCATGCATAGCAGACGGACAATAACATGTAAACCAGTGGCTCCAACCTTTTTGGCACCTGGGACTGATCTTGTGGAGGACAGTTTTTCCAGGGACTGGAGTGGGGGCTGTGTAGGGGGGTGTGGGAGTATTGGGGATGTGGGAGTATATGGGTGAAATGGGTAGGAGGGTGGTTTTGGGATGAAACTGCTCCACCTCAGATCATCGGGCACTTGATTCTTATAAAGAGTGTACAACCTAGATCCCTCACAGTTTTGGAATGAAACTGTTCCACCTCAGATCATCAGGCCTTAGATTCTTATAAAGAGTATGCAACCTAGATCCCTCACATATGCAGTTCACAATAAGATTCACGCTTCTATGAGAATCTAGTGCCGCTGCTGATCTTACAGGAGGCAGAGCTCAGACAGTAATGTTCGCTTGCCTCCTGCTGTGCAGCCCAGTTCCTAACAGGCCACGAACCAGGGGTGGGGGTACCCCTGATGTAAACAAAGAAGCTAATTTAAAATAACAATAATAACTGCCATGAAGAGAGCAAAATGAAGGATGTGATAAAGAGTGAGGGGAGGCTACTCAAGATTGGAGAATTAGGGAAATTCTCTCTCTAAATCAGTGAATGATTCAATGAAAAGGAAACTGTCAAAAATCACACATCAGTAACTTCAATAATAAAACCATATGTCAATAAAAGCCCAAAACATTTGATAAAATTCAAAGTCCAGTTTTAAAATACCCTAAGTTAGAATATAGTTTTGCTATTTTATGATATCAAAACAGGAAAAACTAAGAATTTAAAGTTTTATAAAGGGTAGAACAAATCTAGAAACATTTTCCTTTAAAAAAATGAACAAAGCAGCTGGGCACAGTGGCTCATGCCTGTAATCCCAGCACGTTGTGAGGCAAAGGCGGGAGGATCACTTGAGGCCAGGAGTTTGAGACCAGCCTGAGCAACACAGTGAGAACCCTGTGTCTGCAAAAAATTAAAAAACTAGCTGGGCACGGTGATGCATACCTATAGTCCCAGCTACTTGGGAGGCTGATGTGGGAGGATCACTTGAGCCCAGAAGGTCAAGGTTGCCGTGAGCTGTGATTGTGCCTCTGCATTCCAGCTTGGGCAACAGAGCAAGACCCTGTCTCAAAAAAGGAAAAAAAGAAAAAAAGTAAACAAAGCAAAAGTGCCTTTTGTTACCATTATTTTCCAATTTAATGATGAAAATTCTTTTAATCATAGTAGGTCCTCCAAAAGCAATGAGAATTAAATATTGGGAAAAGAGGAAACAAGGTTGTTATTTGAAGAAATAGAAGACCCAAATTAAGCCATCCCCACGTGCAACAAAACTATTAGCGATATTAAAAACATTCAGTGAAATGGGCTAATACAAGATAAATCCGCAAACACCTATATCTTTCCTAAGTATCAGGAATAGCCAACTAGAAAAGTTAAATGAAAGGAGATCTTAGCCGGGCGCGGTGGCTCAAGCCTGTAATCCCAGCACTTTGGGAGGCTGAGACGGGCGGATCACGAGGTCAGGAGATCGAGACCATCCTGGCTAACACGGTGAAACCCCGTCTCTACTAAAATACAAAAAACTAGCCGGGCGAGGTGGCGGGCGCCTGTAGTCCCAGCTACTCCGGAGGCTGAGGCAGGAGAATGGCTTAAATCCGGGAGGCGGAGCTTGCAGTGAGCTGAGATCCTGCCACTGCACTCCAGCCTGGGAGACAGAGCCAGACTCCATCTCAAAAAAAAAAAAAAAAAAAAAGAAAGGAGATCTTATTCACAACGTCAGCAAATTATAAAATATATGGAAATTAATGTGGAATCTTGAAAGCTTATAAACTGTGAAAGGAAAATAAATCTTAGGGCCCCCAAATTACTAAGCTAAAGCGAAAAGCCAAGCTGGAAACTGCTTAGGGCAAACCTGCCTCCCATTTTATTCAGTCACTCCTCTGCTCACTGAGATAAATGCATATCTGATTGCCTCCTCTGGAGAGACTAATCAGAAACTCAAAAGAATGCAGACATTTGTCTCTTATCTACCTATGATCCAGAAGCTCCCTCCCTGCTTCGAGTTGTCCTGCCTTTTCTGGATGGAACCAATTTTCATCTTACCTATGTTGATCGATGTCTCATGTCTTCCTTAAATGTATGAAACCAAACTGTACTCTGACCATCTTGGGCACATGTCATCAGGACCGGACCGCCTGAGGCAGTGTCATGGGCACGTGTCCTCAGCCTTGGCAAAATAAACTTTCTAAGTTAACTGAGACCTGGCTCAGATTTTCGGGGTTCACGAAAGTATAAAAGTTTAATGAAATAATTTTAAAACCCAAATGAAAGCAAAGACATAGGATGACTGTGAATAGTAAAGAAAATATTTCCCAAATTAATGTATAGATTTACCATATTCCTATTAAAAACCAAAGAATACTTTATAGAACTCAATAAAATGATTCCAAAACTGCTTTCCAAAATAAATGGGCAGAATTCTCATATAGTAGTCTAAGAGAGGAAAAAATTACAAGGAAGAACTATTCTTGTTAGATACTAGGATTTTAAAGGAAATGAGTGGAAATGATATGGAATGAGTTTAAAAAATGAAGTAAGAGGTAATTGAACAGAAAGATAGCCTAGTTTACATAGATGTTAAAGATATGATGAACTCAGCTTATGCAAGTAATGAAGTAATTAAGAAAAGAATCATGATTTAAGAACTGGTAAGAAAACCAACAGGTCATGGTAGCTCATACCTGTCATCCCAGCTGTTTGGGAGGCTGAGGCAGGAGGACTTCTTGAGTCCAGAAGCTTAAGATTTCAGTGAGCCACTGCACTCCAGCCTGGGTGACAGATTGAGACTCTGACTCTTAAAAAAAAAAAAGCATGTGTTGCAAACTTAATCCTCAGTGCAGCAATGTTGGGAGATGAGACCTAATGGGAGACATTTATTTTCCACCCTCATGAATGGATTATTGCTGAATAAAAAGGAGCTGAGCCTTCAAGTTTGACCTCTTGCTTGCTCACATGCTCTCTTATCCTTCTGCCCTCTACCATGGGATAATACAGCAAGAAGGCCCTTAACAGATGTTGGCCCCTCAACCTTGAACTTCATATCTTCCAGAAATGTAAGAAATACTTTTTTTTTGAGACAGGGTCACTCTGTCACCCAGGGTGGAGTGCAGTGGCATGATCATGGCTCACTGCAGCCTCAACTCCTGGGCTCAAGTGATCCTCCCACTTCAGCCTCCCAAGTAGCTGGGACTACCTGGCTAATTTTTTTTTGTGGTAGAGGTAGGGTCTCACTATGTTGCCCAGGCTGGTCTCAAACTCCTGGGCTCAAGTGATCCTCCCTGCCTTGGTCTCCCAAAGTGCTGGGATTACAGCATGAGCCACTGTGCCCAGCCAAATTTCTTTTCTTTATAAATTACCCAGTTTGTGGTATTTTTCTGTAGCAACAGAAAATGGACTAAGACAACCAGATGTTAATATGGAAAAACTTTAACTTGGACCTTTACCTCACACTACTTTATTCATTCTGCAAGAGGCTGCACATCAGGACTTTACCTTTTTTGAAATCTGGCATTAAATCATTCAAAAGTTGCCAGATGTTTTCTTTTTAAAAAGATGGAGTCATTGATTCATCTTTGGAGCAGACTTTCTTTGTTTTGGGAAAATTACCAGAATGGGCCTTTTGAATTACACACGTCTACAGCAAGTACTCACTTGTTGCTTTTTGAGGAGATAGAAGTTTCTAGTAAGCTGACAAGTTTTGTTTAGAAGTATAAATTGGGTTTAGTGCCTTGTTTATGTCTTTTCAAAATCAGAGGGGGAAAATATGTAGCCCTAGAATATGGATTTAGGCTGAATTGTCCCTGCAAAGTACAGTTTGTTTATTTATGTTGGAAGAGAGAGACAGAGAGAGAGTTTTGTCTAAGTAATTGGTAACAGGAGATTGTCTCACTGGACCATGCCAAGAGCATTGTGTAGATCTGAGCTCTTTATTATGGAGATAAAAATTGCGAAAGGGAATCATAGGACTAGGGTTGGCATAATACCACCTGGATTTGGAGCACTGGTGCCTTTCACATTGTGTTATTTAAGACAGAATAACTCAGACTTGTTATTTAAGATAGAATAACTCAGACTTGTAAAATGTACTGCTGACCTTTATCATTGCCTGTCTGGCCATAGGAGCCAGACTGTACTCTGCATTAGTGGGTGCTCCCACTGTCAATTATGTAATTTAACTCTTTTAATTGTCACACAGCCAAAACAAGCAGGGAATGGATTTGAAGAGGAAATATCTCTTTCTGAATCTCTTCGTCCATCTCTACATCTCTTTCTCCTCTCTGCACACACACATACTTCCACCACAGTGGTTCTTAGGGCCAGTGTTCCAGAGTGTGGAGATGCCTGGCGATTTTCTGTTGGTGGGGTGAGCTGGCCATTGCCACATTGTGTTCCCAAAGTAACTCCTTCCAGTAGTTGTTGGAATCTACACTGCATTGAGAGTCTCGCTCTGTCACCCAGGCTGGCATGCAGTGGTACGATTTTGACTCACTGCAATCTCCACCTCCCAGGTTCAAGCGATTCTTGTGCCTCAACCTTCCAACTAGCTGGGACTATAGGTGTGCACTGCCACGTCCAGCTGATTTTTGTATTTTTAGTAGAGACAGAGTTTTGCCCTGCTGGCCAGGCTGGTCTTGAACTCCTGGCTTCATGTGATCCACCTGCCTCAGCCTCCCAAAATGCTGGGATTATAGGCATGAGCCACTGTGCCCAGCCTGCATTGTACTTCTTTCATACCCAAGTTTGCAGTACATTTTTGTTAGTTGTTTTATTCGTGTGTTAAACCTGTGCTTTCTATAATTAAAGAAGGGATCAGAATCTATGCTTGGAGAGTAACTGATAGGGCAGAGCAGTATTCTTGATAAACTGGTGATCTGATGGCAGAAGTGAATTGCTGGTCTCTAACAGCGCTGACAAATGATTGTAGTACTGATTTAGTGGAACATTTAACAGATCCATGGGAAGGAAATCCTCTGGAAGAATAGTTTTTTTGTAGCCTATGGAATGCAAGTTCATAGTTTCTATAAGTTGGCTATTAAAGAAAAAGTGACCTTATTATGTAATCTCAAGTGAGTGTGGTCTGTGGACTACTGGGGCCAATTCAGTTGTTCCTTCACTTACTCATTCATTCCACAAATATTTATCGGTAGTTCATTACATGCTGGGACTGGGCTAGGCATATAGATACAATGATGATTCACAGAGTCTCTGCCCTTTAGGAGAAAACTACAGGAAGTTAAATATTAACAAATCAAATTGTAAGAAAACAAGAAGAAAAGAGGAGAGCAATCAGAAATGAAAAAATAGAAGATGGACACATATAACTATATAAACATTTAAAATATCTATAATGTAAAAAACAATAAAAGGAGCTTAAAAAGAAAACAAGAGACTGAGAGAATTACTTGTACTAAATATGACAGATGAAGCAATGAAATTTTCAATATGTCAGTCTTTAGTCAAAACTAAAGCCTGGCTGGGCACGTTTACTTATGCCTGTAATCCCAGCATTTTGGGAGGCCAAGGCAGATGGATCACTTGAGGCCAGGAGTTCAAGACCAGCCTGGCCAACATGGCAAAACCCTGTATTTGCTAAAAATACAAAAAAATTAGCCAGGTGTGGTGATGAGTGCCTGTAGTCCCAGCTACTCGGGAGGCTGAGGCATGGATCGCTTGAACCCAGGAGACGGAGGTTGCAGTGAGCTGAGATTGCGCCAATGCACTCCAGCCTGGGCAACAGAGCAAGACTCTGTCTCAAAACAAACAAATAAAAAACAACAACAAAAAACAAAACAAAACAAAAACTAAAGCCTAATGCCAAACCCCTAAAAACAAAAGGGCACTAACAGCATTCAAAGAAAAGGGAATAGTCACTTAACTTACAAAATGCCTTCAGTAGCAATTAAATAAATTCACATAAAAAAAATAAGGTAATGTCTCACACTTTATAAATTTAAAGGTGTAAGAAAATCCATGAATTTATAATTTCTCACACTTAACAAATTTAAAAGTATTAGAAAATTTGGAAAGTATAAAAATAAAAATTCATTCTGGGCAACAGAAGCAAGTGGAAACTCTGAGTTACGCACTTTCAACCACTGAGATTTCTATTTTATGATGGATTTATCAGGCTATAACCCCATGGTAAGTGTCAAGGAGCATCTTTAGGTAACACCTAGATGTTGAATCCTACATGCTGAATTAATGCCAGATACTTTTCTAAGTGCCTTTCATATGTTAACTGATTTAATCTTCATAGCAGCCATATGAACTGGGAGTTTTATTATCTCCATTTTACACATGAGGAAACTGAGGGAAACAAAGATTAAACAAATTGCTTAAGATCACATGGTTGGTCAATGGCAGAGCTGGGATTTGAGGCTAGAGAGTACGACTCCAGGGTGTGGCCTCATTATCATTGTACCATGCTGCTTCAGTGGAAGAAAAGAGCTCTATATACAAAGATGATGCTTGCGGCATCATTATTTATGAGGTAAAAGGAAAAAATATGGGGGAAAACTACATGTTCCACAGTAGGAGATGGTTAAATATATTATGGCATATTCATTCAATAGGTAATTGCTCACCAAAATTGTTCAGAACTTTTCATTCGTTTTCCCAGGGCACAATGGTATGGGCCACAGACTTCACAAAAGTATTACTTGTTCTTTTGTAGTCCTATGTCCCTACATATTTGAGAAATTCATGAGAATAAGAAGGCCCTGTCCCAAATGGACACTTCATCGTTTTCTCCTACAGTGGTCCGTGGCTCCATATATTATGTCATTAGATGTACTGAGAGTTGCTGGAGTGTGAACTCTTTAGGAGTACAAATAACCACCTTCCCTGGATACTTAAGCCACACTTAATGAACTCACACATTTCTTTGACCTCACAGGTCCAATCCTTATCCAAGTAAAGCTGTTTCTTATCATAAATATATTAACACAATTAGCAACCTTTTTTTTTAATCATAAAGGACTGTGAAGTGCTAAGATTTTTGTGTTGTAAATGTTTTCAAAATATTAAAAGTAATTTTATTTATGCAGAAACAAGGAAAGAAAAGCACATTAATTATGTATTTTAGGATAAAGTCTTTTCATACTTAAAAAAGATTAGTTACAAAAATGATGTATCACATTTATTAGGTGTATACCATGTGCCAGGAACTATGCTAAGCTCTTTACATAATTTATGCTTTTAATCCTCTCAATAGCCATATAAAGTAGATATTATTTATCATCATCATGTTACAGATGAGAACACAGAAGCTTAGAGAAGTTTAGTCACTTGCCCTAGGTCACACAATTCATAAGTGGAGGAGTCAGGAACTGTCTGAATCCAGAGATCAAGCTGTTAATCATACTGATATTATCTTTTTCTTCCTCTTCTTTTCAAAAAATAAATTTGGAGTTACTGTCTCTAACGCTTAATTCTATGATGAAGTTCTATGTCTGTGGTCACAAATAACATTATAACCAGTTGCCTTGGAAATGAAGACGATATAATAAATTACAACTAGAAGTGGCTTACCATATTGAATATGAAGTTCTTTGAGGAGAACCCTGCCATAATCATCAAATAAAGAAGAAAAACAAGTAAGGGAACATAAAAGCAGAATACAGAATACTCTGTCAATAAATTTACATGTGTGGTTTACAAATATGTTTTCTAAAAAGAATATTGTATATAATAAGTGATAATCTCCATAGGGAATGAAGTTTTGAAATTGCCTAAATGTGTATTGGTTTCAACTATAACTCTTTCAGAAGAATCTCTTCCTTTTTCTACTGGCTCAACCATACAAAGTACAACCTACCCACAGGAATCTCACTCATACCAAACATTTTCCATTTAACACGAAGGCTGACACCTGTTCCCAAGTGGTAAGGTGTACCATTTTTGACAGAGCTCCGCCATGCTAAGCCATGAATAGCCTCCAATATTTCTATTTCTTTTTCTTTCTTCTTTGATCATAGTGTTGAACTTGAGAACAAAAAAGGTTCTTAGAAACATAGGAAAAGATTGATAATTCTGAAGTCATGGTAACAAGTAGCCACTATAACTTGTTTTAAATCTGTTCTATCAAACAACTCAATAAACACAATTTTGCAATCCAACTACTCTGTCAATCTCACTTATGAAGGTCAGTCAATCAGGGACAAACTCATTCCAATAAGCATATTTCTGAGCGGTACCCAATCGACAATAGTCTCACCTGAGTAATCACACTTCTACAGATGATGTCAATCTACTTATGTTTCTGAGAGTCAACCAATTCCTAAATGCTATGCTTTCTTGAAACACTATATAAGATCAGCCATCTGTTCTGCTTGAATAAGGCTGTACCTGACCCACATCTCTTACTGTAACAAGCAATAAGTCAACTTTGTCTTTGTATGTTAGATATTGAATGGTGGTCTTCATTTGGCAGCCTTCATTAGGCCAACAGATGCACTCACTGGACACCTTGTACCAAAATTCTATTTACCCTTCAGATATGTTGCCAAGTTAGTTAATCTCAACAATAATCTGATCTCTGGCTAGTTTCATTGACTCTTGGTGCTGAATTTATTTTGTTATTCTAGAATTTGTAGCCAAATAGGTCTTTGCTTAGGCCTAGGTCATTGCAAAAAGCAATTAGGCATTTTTTGGTTTTTAATATAAACCATACAATAAACAATTAGACTTAGGAATTTTTATAAGACAACAACTAGACCTTTTGTTTTGGAGGTATGCCATTTGATATACATATATTCTTTACTATTAACATGCTTATTCTTTTGCTGCTTGCCTTACTTTTGCTCTTGTTTGTCTGTATGTACAAAGTCTTGTTTCATGTGTTTTGTTTTATCCTGGATTGTCTGTTTCTATTGAGTGTATAAGGGAGTGTTTCATAGAGAACATATGGGAGTATAGACCAGATAAGTTTCCAAAACAATGAAAGTGGCCTTAAGAACTAATAGCTGGAGGTCCATCAGACCAGCAATCACTTGGTGAAAAAAGGGTTGGCCAAACATCGTCTAGGGACTCCTGTAAATCCTTTATGAGGGTACCCTTTTTCTTGTTAACTTGGAAAAGAAGCTTACTTTGTTTTGTCCCTTCTACAGAGTCAAGAATTGTCAGGTTGTTGACTGTGTTGTACCTGTATAGTTTATTCTTGGTTGGGGAAACCTAACACCCTTCAAAACCTCACAATGTAGACTGACTGTAGTGGCTTCTTTCTCTTGTGTGTTATGGGTTTGTCCATGCGAATGCCTCATCCTCCTCCTGAAAGAACGTCTGTTTCCTTTAAGAAGCACCATAATTTTAACTTTTCATTTTATTGAAAACAGCAAAACAAAATTGTCTTGGAATAACGATGCCATGTTTTGACATGTCCAAATCTTTAAATTAATACCTTTAAGAGAAACGCTAAAAAGTTAGGAGACAAAATACCAAATAGTCAGTAGTCTTCTCTAACTGATACTCCAAGGCCTTGAAAAATAGTTCTAACTCCAAGAGAGTCTCTCTCTTAGACTTTGTAAACTTTTGAGACCTATCCACTTTGCATTTTTCTCTTTTTCTACTTAACTTTACCTGACCTTCTAAATGAGCTACTCTTTTGTCAGGGCAATAATAATTATTTTATAAAATTTCTAGGCCATAAGGATGAATGAAAAATTCTGGTCTACAGCCAAGTTAAGGGCCATAATAAAGGATTTTGCTAAATTTTCAGAACATTGGCAGAAAATTGTTATGGAAGTCAAAATTTTATTACATACTTGATTTCTTCTACCACAGATCTGTACCAACTAGTTCAGCTAAGTGTTAGCCTCTTAGTTATAGAAAATGCTTAGTAAGTGGAAAGATAGGAGAGAAAAGATTTGTCAACCAATTATGTAAAGTTTTAAACATTGTCTTAAAACAGCAATAAAATTCAAAAAATAACTACAATAAGGAAACTTAAGATGACATTTCAATAGAAAATTAAAAGGTTCAAATTATAAACAAAGCAAAGATGAAAATAGACTTCACGAAATATTCAAGAAGCTACCATAAAACCATAGCTAGAGAATTGTATCTTCTCTTATTGTGAATGGAATCCATCCTGAAATAGAGAATTTAATAATGAAAATTAAGTCTGTCCATTTTATTCATTGATCGATTAATCCATTAATGAGGGGAGAACCTTCATGATCCAATCACTTTTTAAAGGTTCCACCTCTCAATACTGTTACATTTGGGATTAAATTTCAAAATGGGTTTTGGAGGGGGCATTCAAATCAAAGCATTCTGTCCCTGCTCCTCAAAACTCATGTCCTTCTCATGTACACATACATTTATTATATCCTTATAGCCCCAACGTCTTTCCTTATTCCAATACTAACTCAAAAATCCAAAGTCCAAAGTCTCATCTGTGAGCCTGTGAAATAAAAATGTAATTTGCTCTTAAAATATAATGGTGGGACAAGCATGGAGTACACATTCTCATTCAAAAAGAGAGGAATAGGCAAGAAGAAAGGGGTAATAGGGCCCAAGCAAGTATGAAACTCAAGAGAGCAAATATTGGGTCCGGAGATTTCAGAATAATCTCCTCTGACTTCCTGTTGGGCATCCTCTACACACTGGTGGAAGGGTTGGGCTCCCAAGGCCTTGGGAAGCTCTGTCCCTTTGACTTGGCTGGGCTCAGTACACCCAGCTCTCCCTGGTGTATTGCTCTCTGCTGGCATTGCGTGCTGGCAACTCTACAGTTCTGGGGTCTCAGTGGCAGTCCCACTACCATGGCTTCAGAAGGCATTGCCCTATTGAGAACTCTCTGCAGTGACCTCACTTCCACAATGCCACTAGGCATTGCCCTGGTGGGGACTTTGCAGTGGCTGAGCTCTCTTGACTAGGTATTACTGTAGTGGGACTCTCTGTGATGGCCTCACTTCCATAGCTCCACTAGGAGTTGCCTTGATGGGGACTCTCTGCAGCAGTTCACAATCCTGTATTTCTGCTTGGCATTGGTCTAGCAAGGCTTCTCTGCAGTGGTTCTGCCCCTGTAATTAGTGTCTGCCTAGGCCCCCAGGCTTTCAACAATGTCTTTTTAAGTGTAGGTAGGGGCTGCCAAGCCTCCACAGCTCTTGCTTTCTGTAAGCCTGCAGAATTAGCACCATGTGGATGCCACCATAGTTTATGACTTGTACTTTCCTGAGCTACAGCACAAGCCATACCTGAGGCTTAGAAGTGCTGTGCTGGGATACAAATAGCACTCCGAGCCTGTCGCCTGAAACTATTCTGCCCTCCTGTGCCCTTGAGCCTATGATGGGAGTGGTAGCATTGAAGATCTCTGAAATGCCTTCCATTGTCTTTTTTTCCACTGTCTTGAGGAATAGCACCTGACTCCCTTCTATCTGTGCTAATCTCTTTAGAAAATGGTTTGTGGGCTACACCCTTGGTTTCCTCTACTGAATGTGCTTTTTCACTCCTTACTTTCCTAGGCTGAGGGTTTTCCAAATCTTTCTGTTATGCTTTCATTTTAGTTATAAATTCTGTCTTTAAATTATTGTTTTTTCTCCAAAATCTCAGCATAAGCAGCTAAAATTAACCATGAGCTCCTTCTATATTTTGCTTAGAAATTTCTTCTGCTAGATACCCTAGTTCATTAGTCTCTACTTTGGCCTTCCACAAAGTTCTCAGGCATGGGCACAGTTCAGCCACATTCTTTGCCAATTAATAACAAGGATAGCCTTTACTCCAGTTTCCAATACCTTTGTCCTCAGTTCCATCTGAAACCTCATCAGAACGGCCTTTATTGTCCATATTTTTTTCTTAAAAAATTTTTATTGATGCATAATTGTAAAGATTTGTGTGGTCCATTTAATATTTGATACATTCATACAATGATTAAATCAGAGTAGGATATCCATCACCTCAAACATTTATCATTTTTCTGTGTTGGGAACATTTCAAATCTTTTCTAGCTATTTTGAAATATATAATAAATTATGGTTAACTATATTCACTCTACTATGTTATCAAACACTAGAAATTATTCCTTCTATTTAGCTGTATTTTTGTACCTATTAACCAACCTCTTTTCACCCCCAATTCTCCCCTACTCTTCTCAGCCTCTGGTAATCATCATTCTACTCTGACCAAGAGACCAACTTTTTTACCTACCACATTTGAGTGAGAACATGTGATATTTGTGTTTCCGTGCCTGGCTTACGTCACATAACATAATGTTCTCCAGTTCCATCCTTGTTGCTGAGAATGACAGAATTTCATTTTTTTTCATGGTTGAACAATATTCCATTGTGTATATATGCTACATTTTCCTTATCCATTCGTTTTTGGACACTTAGATGGATTATATATGTTGGTTATTATGAATAGTGCTGTGATAAATATGGAGTACAGATATCTCTTCAATATACTGATTTTCTTTCTTTTAGCTATATATCCAGCAGTGGGATTGCTGGATTATATGGCAGATCTATTTTTAGTTATTTGAAAAACCTCCATACTCTTTTTCACAGTGCCTATACTAATTTACATTCTCACCAACAATTTTCAAGCGTTCCCCTTCCTCCACATTCCACAAGCATTTGTTATTTTTTGTCTTTTTGATAATAGCCATTTTAACTGAGGTGAGATGATATTACATTGTGGTTTTGATTTGCATTGCCCTGATGATTAGTGATATTGAACATTTTTTCATATACCTGTTGGCCATTTGTGTGTCTTCTGAGAAAGGTCTACTCATATCATTTGCCCATTTTAAAATCAGATTATTATTATTATTTTTTGCTGTTGAGTCCTTGTATATTCTTTTTATTAATCCCTTGTCCGATGGATAGTTTGCAAATATTTTATCCCATTCAACAGTCTCTTCAGTCTATTGTCTATTGATCATTTCCTTTGCTGCCCAGAAGCTTTTTAGTTTGATGTAATCCCATTTGTCTATTTTTGCTTCTGTTGCTTTTGAGGTCTCACCAAAAAATCTTTGCCCAGATCAATGTCCTAAAGCATTCACCATTTTTTTTCTTCTAGTAGCTTCAGGATTTTTAGGTCTTACATTTAAATCTTTAATCTATTTTCATTTGATTTTTGTATATTTTGAGAGATAGGGGTCTGGTTTTACTCTTCTGCATGAGTATATCCAGTTTTCCTGGCACCATTTATTGAATAAACTGTCCTTTACCCAATGTATATTCTTGGCACCTTTGTCAAAAAATAGTTGGCTGTAAATGTGTGAATTTATTTCTGGGTTCTATTCTGTTTTATTGGTCTACGTGTCTGTTTTTATGCCAGTACCATACTGTTTAGGTTACTATAGCAGCTCTTT
This sequence comes from Rhinopithecus bieti, assembly GCF_001698545.2. Lineage (NCBI taxonomy): Eukaryota > Metazoa > Chordata > Mammalia > Primates > Cercopithecidae > Rhinopithecus > Rhinopithecus bieti. The sequence continues at coordinate 3,001,407 of NW_016809835.1, read as the reverse complement.
AGTATAATTTGAAATTAGGTAGTGTGATGTCTCCAGCATTGTTCCTTTTGCTCAAGATTGCCTTGGCTGATCATGGTCTTCTGTGGTTCTATGCAAACTTTAGGATTTCTTTTTCAATTTCTGTGAAGGATATCATTGGTACTTTGAGAGGAGTTGTACCGAATTTGTAGATCACTTTGGACAGTATGGACATTTTAACAACATTAGTTCCTCCAGTCCATGAGCATAGCATATGTTTCCATTTGTTTGAGCCCTCTTTCATTTCTTAGTTCGTTTATCGATTTCATTGTAGAGATCTTTCACTTCTTTGGTTACATTTATTCCTAGTTTTTATTTTTTTCATAATCATCATAAAGGGGATTGCTTTATTGGTTACTTTTTCAGATTATTGGTTGTTAGTGTATAGAAATGCTACTGATTTTTGTATGTTGATTTTGTATTCTGCAACTTTACTGAATTTATTGACCAGTTCTAGCAATTTTTTTGATGGCATCTTTTTCTAAATATAGGATCATATCATCTGTGAACAAGGATAATTTGATTTTCTCCTTTCCAACTTGGATGCCCTTTATTTTGTTCTCTTGCGTAATTGCCCTGGCTAGGACTTCCAGTATTATATTGAATAACATTGATGAAAGTGGGCATCCTTGTCTTATTCCAGATATTAGAGGAAAGGCTTTCAATTTTTCTCCATTTAGTATGATGTTAGCTGTGGATTTGTTATATATGTCTTTTATCGTTTTGAGGTATATTAGTTCTATACCTAGTTTTTTGAGAGGTTTTATCATGAAGCCATGTTGAATATTGTTGAATGATTTTTAGCATTTATTGTAACTATTTCATGGTTTTTGTTCTTAATTCTGCTAATGTGATATATCCATTTATTAATTTGCATATGTTGAACCATCCTTGCTTTCCTGGGATTAATCCCACTTGATCACAATGAATGATGTTTTTAATGTGTTGTTGAATTCAGTTTGCTAGTATTTTGCTGAGAAATTTTGCATCTGTGTTCATCAGGGATATTTGCCTGCAGTTTTCTTGTGTGTGTGTGTCCTTGTCTGATTTTGGTATCAGGGTAATGTTGAACTCATAGAATGAGTTTAAAAGTATTCCCTCCTCTTCAACTTTTTGGGATAGTTTGAGTAGAATTGGTGTTATTTATTCTTTAAATGCTTGGTAGAATTTAGCAGTGAAGCCATCAGGTTCTGGGCGTTTCTTTGATGGGAGAGTTTTTTATTGCTTCAATCTTGTTATTTGTTATTGATCAGTTCTGATTTTCTACTTTGTAGTTCAGTCGTGGTAGATTGTATGTGTACAGGAGTTTTATCCTTATCTTCTAGACTTTCCAATTTGTTGGCATATAGTTGTTCATAATAACCTCTAATGATTCTTTATGTTTCTGTGGTATCAGTTGTAATGTCTCCTTTTTCAACTCTGATTTCATTTATTTGGGTATTCTCTCTTTTTCTTAGTCTAGCTAAAGATTTGTGAACTTTTCTTATCTTTTTTAAAACCTACTTTTATTTTGTTAATCTTTTTTTTTTTTTCTGTCTCAGTTTCATTTATTTCTGCCCTGATCTTTATTATTTCTTTTCTTCTACTGATACTGGGTTTGGTTTGTTCTTGCTTTTCTAGTTCTTTGAGATCCATCATTAAGTTGTTTATTTGAAGTCTTTCTACTTTTTTCATGTAGATATTTCTTCTCTTTTAGCACTACTTTTGCTGTATCCCATAGGTTTTGGTACATTGTGTTTCCATTTTAATTTGCCTTGAGGAGTTTTAAATTTTCTTTTAAATTTCTTCACCAGTCCCTCCATTGTCCGGGAGCATGTTGTTTTATTTCCATTAATTTATACAGTTTTCAACATTCTTTCCATTATTGATTTCCAGGTTTATTCCAGAAAAAATATGTTGTTATTATTTTGATTTTTAAAAAATTATTAAGATATATTGTCTATCCTGGAGAATGTTTTGTGGAAACATTCCATGTGTTCTGGAAAAATATGTGTATTCTACAGCTGTTAAATGGAATGTTCTGCAAATATCTGTTAGGTTCATTTGGTCTACAGTGCAGTTTAATTCTCATGTGGTCTACAGTGCAGTTTAACTCTCATGTTTCTTTGCTGATTTTCTGTCTTCACAATCTGTCCTTTGTTGAAAGGGGGGTGCTGAAGTCCCTTACTATTACTGTATTGTAATAATACAACACATGGTATCATAATTTCTCCCTTTAGGTCAATTAATATTTGTTTTAAATGGTTGGGTGCTTTGGTGTTGGACATATATATATTTAATTGTTATATCCTCTTACCATATTGACCCTTTTATCATTATATAATATCCTTGTTTTGCTTTTTTTTTTTTTTTTTTTTTTTTAACTGTTCTTGACTCAAAGTCTATTTTCTCTACTATAAGTATAGCTACTCCTGCTCTTTTTTGGTTTCCAGTTGCATGGAATATCTGTTTTAATTCTGCCACTTTCAGTCTGTGCATGTCTTTATAGGTGAAGTGGGTTTCTTAAAGACAGCATATAATTGGGTCTTTTAAAAAATCTTAACCCATTTAGCCACTCTATGTTTTTTGTTTGGAGAATTTAATACATTTACATTCAAAGATATTATTGATAGGTAAGGATTTATTACTGCCATTTTGTTACTTCTTTTCTGATTGCTTTGTGGGTCCTTCCCTCCATTTTCCCTCTCTTACTGTCTTCTTTGTGGTTAAACAATTTTCTCTAGTGATAGGTGATACCTGTTGATTCCATGCTGTTTCTTTTAAGCATCTGTGTTATATATTGTTACTTTCTGGTTTCTATGAAGCTTACAGAATCCTCTTATAGTTATAACAGGTTATCTCAAACTGATACTGACTTGAATTTGATTGCAAAGTAAATAAAGTAACAAAACAAACTCTACACTTTAGCACCCTTCGTTTTGATTTTTGATTTTTTCAGTTTACATCCTTTTATATTGCTTATTTCTTAACCAATTGTTGTCGTTATTTTCATAAAACAGTTTTGTCTTTTAGTCTTCTTTCTTAAGCTATTAGTGGTTTCTTTACCTCAATTACATCATTAAACTATTCTAAATTGGTCTGTTTTCTTTCTTTTACCAGTGAGTTTAATATCTTTAGATGTTTTCATGTTACACATTAGCATCCATTTCTTTCAGATTGAAGAACCCCCTTTACATTTCTTGTAAGGCAGGTCTAGTGTTGATGATTTCCTCAGCTTTTGTTTGTCTGGGAAAGTCTTTATCTCTCCTTTATGTTTGAAGGATAGCTTTTCTAGGTACAATATGCATGGCTGGCAGTTTATTTTCCTTTAGCACTTTGAATATAGTATCCTTATCTCTCTTGGCCTACAGGGTTTCTGCTGAGAAATTCACTGCATATCATATTGGAGCTCCATCAAATGTGATTGTTTTTCTTTCCTTTTGCTGCATTCAGTATCCTTTTTTTGTCTTTGATTTTTGCTAATTTGATTATGATGTATGTTGAAGAATTCCTCTTTGGACTGAATTTGGTTGATAACTTCTGAGCTTCTTGTACCTAGATGCTGTCACCCTTCTTCAGATTTGGGAAATGTTCAGCCATTGTTTCCTTAAATATGCTTTCTAAGCTTTTTTCTCTCTTGTTTCCTTCAGGGATTCCTATTATGCAGAGGTCAGTTCATTTAGGGTGTCCCGTAATTCTCATAGGCCTTCCTCATTCTTTTTAATTATTTTTTTTCTCCCTTGATTGAGTAATTTCATATGTTTTATCTTCAGTCTCATTAATTCTTTCCTCTGTTTGATCAAGTCTGCTGTTGAAGCTTTCTAATGAGTTTTTCAGTGCAGTTATTATACTCTTTATTTGTAGGTTTTCTATTATTTTAAAAATTGTTTTCACTTCTTTGTCAAATTTCTTATTTTGTTCCCGGATAGTTTTCCAAATTTCATTTAGTTTTCTATCTATATTTGCTTGAGCTCTCTGAACTTGTTTAAGAGGATTATTTTGATTTCTCTCTCAGACATTTCATGGATCTTCAATTCTTCTTGGTTCATTGCTGTAGCTTTGTTGATTTCTCTTGGTCATGTCATATTTCTCTGAGTTTTCACAATCTTTGTGTCTTTCCATTGATGCCTGAGCATTTGAGGAGACTGCCACCTATTCCAGTGTTTGCAGATATTCACTGGTGGTGTTAGACCTTTACTACTTACTATCAGAACTTAAATGCTGTTCTGTTGTTGCTTCTCATTTTGGGGAGGACTTATGGTGAACTGAACTGACACACTGCAGTGGAACTAACTTGCTGCCCTACTGTTGTTTCCTGGCCTGGGGGAAAGACTCATATTGAACACTGGAATTTAAATGCTTCTCCATAACTAAATTGTTGCCTTCACATTGTTTTTGAGTCTGTGGAAAACTTATAGTGAGCACTGGAACTTAGATGTTGCCCCAGAAATATATTGCTGCCCTGCAAATGTTTCCCAGTCTGAGGAAGACTTAGGTTGGCACTGTAACTTAATTCTGACCTTTTAGTTGTTTCTGGGAAGGGAATGCTCCATGCAAGCACCTGGGCTTTATGGAACATCTGGCCAAGGATTTGGGCTTTCCTATGGATTGTGACCCTTGCAGTGCTTTGGTGCTAATCAGTCTCTTCAACTTGGGATCTCCACTTATTGGAGTGCAGAGAAGCTCTCAAGATTCACTTTCCAGTCATTGTGATTAATGCCCTGCTTTTTGTTCCCAATTTGCTGCAGGTGGTTTAGCCCTCCTGGAACTCATGATGATTGCTGTGGGACAGGACAGGAGTAGGCTTCCATAAAGATTTGAAGATCAATGGAGAGACAGAACATGCATCTCCAATTCCCTCCTCTCACCACAGAAATCATGAGTTTAAAGAAATCTCTGTGAGTGGTATTTTGCTGGCTTGGGAAAGGCAATGGCACAGTCTGAAATGAACAATTCTTTTACCAGTTGTGACTTCTCTCAATCTTGTGGATGTAGGGGAGGTCTCCATTTCTCCCCCAGGTTCTGGAGAATTCAGGGTGACATTCTTGTCTTTGAATATTTTCTAGTTATATTTTTGTTGGGGAACTGATGTTGGGGAATCTTCTACTCCACAATCTTGCTGATGTCACTGTACTGTTCATATTTCTATCAGCATCCTAATCACAACCACTTATGCAATAACTAAGGAGTTCCAAACTTTCTTTAGTCTTATCTGCCAAGCCCTCAAAATCTAGGTTTATCTAGCTTGTTTCTACAAATTCTTCCAACCTTTTTCCATTACCCAGTTCCAAAGCCACTTCCACATTTTTGGGTATTTGTTATCAGCAACACCCCACTTCTCTGTACCTATTTTCTGTATTAGCTTGTTTTCTGTTGCTTGTAACAGAATATTTGAAACCGCATAATTTAAAAGAAAAATAATTTATTTCTTACAATTATGGAGGCCAAGAAGTCTCAAGTTGAGGGACGATAACTGTTGAGAGCCTTCTTGCTGGTGGAGCCTCTTTGAAGAGTTCCAAGGCAGTGCGAGACATCACATGATGAGGGGGCCGAACATGTTAGCTCAAGTTTCTAGTCTTTGTCTTATAAATCTACCAGTCCGGCTCCCATGATAACCCATGAATCCATTAACCATTTAATCCATTAATTCATGAATGGATTAATCTGTTCATTATGGCTAAACCCTTATGATCCAATCACCTCTTAAAGGCCTCACCTCTCAAAGTTGCCACATTGGGGAGTAAGTTTCAAAATGAATTTTTTGAGGGGACATTTAAACCATAGCAGGGTTTCAGATTTGCAAGATAAAAAGTCTGGAGATCTGTTTCACAACATGTGAACATACTTAACACTATTAAACTGTATACTTAATGGTTAAGATGATAAATTACAGGTTACGTGTTTTTTACTATAATTTAAAAAACTATGCTTGTTATAAATAAGTAGCTCATTCTCTCTTGTAAAATTTACTATCTGTTCAAATTGCTCAAATTAAACCAGTGACTGAACTGTGGTCTTCTCTAGGGTACTTAAAATTACTGAAATAAAAGAATAAGTATATAAAAAGTGCAGTGGCGCGATCTCGGCTCACTGCAAGCTCCGCCTCCTGCGTTCACCCGCCATTCTCCTGCCTCAGCCTCCCGAATAGCTGGGACTACAGATGCCCGCCACCATGACTGACTAATTTTTGTATTTTTAGTAGAGACGCAGTTTCACCATGTTAGCCAGGATGGTCTCGATCTCCTGACCTCGTGATCCGCCCGCCTCAGCCTCCCAAAGTGCTGGAATTACAGGCACGAGCCACCGCGCCCGGCCTGGTAATGCTTTTAAAATAATTCATTTATTTAAACTATGACACAAAAAAAGAGGTTTTAAAATCTTACTCAGGTACTCTTTAAAAATAACAAATATATTAATTACTTGATGTCTTTACTGTATCTAAAATAATTGCTGTATCAGAGGTAGGGACACAGTAAAAGAGGTACTATTGAAGCTAGTATACTATACTGCAGATACTGTTGAAATACCTTAGAAGTACTATTGAAATATTTTAACAGAATAACACACTAAACAGACTGACTGAAGTTCTTATACAAGGACCTTATGTAAATAACAACATGAAATAATAATAAGTCCATCAATTCCATAAGAGATATATGCAAAATTTGGATGCTAAAATTCTTTTTTTTTGAAATGGAGTCTTGTTCTATCATCCAGGCTGGAGTGCAGTGGTGTGATCTCGACTCACTGCAACCTCTGCCTCCCAGGTTCAAGTGATTCTCCTGGCTCAGCCTCCTGAGTAGCTGGGATTATAGGCATGTGCCACCATGCCTGGCTAATTTTGTATTTTATTAGAGATGGCGTTTCACCATGTTGGCCAGGCTGGTCTTGAACTCCTGACCACAGGTGATCCACCTGCCTCAGCCTCCCAAAATGCTGGGATTACAGGCATGAGCCATCATACCTGGCCCGGAAGCCAAAATTCTTAAAAGAAACAAGGGGATTGTCTTGGCAATGCGGGCTCTTTTTTGGTTCCATATGAACTTTAAAGCAGTTTTTTCCAATTCTGTGAAGAAACTCATTGGTAGCTTGATGGGGATGGCATTGAATCTATAAATAACCTTGGGGAGTATGGCCATTTTCACGATATTGATTCTTCCTATCCATGAGCATGGTATGTTCTTCCATTTGTTTGTGTCCTCTTTGATTTCACTGAGCAGTGGTTTGTAGTTCTCCTTGAAGAGGTCCTTTACATCCCTTGTAAGCTGGATTCCTAGGTATTTTATTCTCTTTGAAGCAATTGTGAATG